>NW_028322254.1:3362500-3662500 GCF_059928025.1 Delphinapterus leucas | reverse complement strand
GAACCTCACCAATGCTATCAGCCCGAAGTGCCCAACCTTATGTCTCACTCAGCTCTGGGTGTAGATGTGGTAAATCCAGGTTGCATCACAAGCCCTGAATGAATTATTTAAGAATTGCTCTCTATTTCAGTGTCCTTGGGTTTTGTTTGTGTAATTCATTTTGATAATGGGATTTATCGGATTTTCTCTGCTGCACTCATGCCGCTGTACACACGCTTCATTCTCTTACGGAGACATATAAATCCATGGGTTTGAAGATTCTTACTAGTCAGGTGTATTCCTAGGCGTTGAATATGGGGTGTTTAGTCCATTTCGTTGAGCAAGGGGTAGGTCTTGACTATTACATATTTGGCTTATGGAAAGGTATCTGTGCTAATTTCTATCTCTGGTTTTATGCAGCACCCCAACTCACCTTTCCCCTTAAGCAAGCATAAGTTGGTTTTCTCAATTTGAGACCCTGTTCTGTTTTGTAATTCAGTTCATGTGTAGCCAAGTTTACATTCCGTGTAGTAGTGATATCTTATGATGTTTCATTTTCTGTGTGACTTATTTCACTTAGAATCATCGTACCTGAATCCACTCATTATGCCGCGACGGGCCTGATGACATAGATTTCATTGCTGAGTGATATTCCATTGTACGTACGTACCACAACTTCTTTATCCATTTTTCACATTCTGGGATATTTAACTTGTACCGTAGACGAGGTTCTTGTAAACAGAGCCGTCCGACACTTTGGGGTGGCTGTGTGTTTTTTATTTTAATTTCCCTAAGCTATAGGACCATAAGTGGAAGTGCCGTAGGCTCCGTAGCTTTGTTTTTTCGGTGTTCCGGGAAACAGCATACACTTCTCCAGAGTGGCTGTTGGCAATTTACATCCTGCCCTTCAGCATAACAAGGCTCCCTGTTCTCCGTGGCCTGTGTTGCCTTTCTGGATTTTACACTTTTTTCAGATGGCCCTTTTGACCGGGGGGCAGTGAGACTTCATTGTAGTGCAGATTTCTTTAACATGCTTGCTTTGTTGGCCAAAAAGGGCGTATGCGTTTTTTCCTGAATATATATATTCAGGAAAAAACGCATACGCCCTTTTTGGCCAAGAGCATCATTGTCGACGTTCTGCCTCTTTTCCTATGCTTTAAATTCAATCCCCGTCTACCCCCTGAAATCGTTTTCCTGCAAATCTGTCCCGCTTACAAGTCGTCTTCGCAGCCTTCCTTCAATATATTTTTGGACGATAGCTGTCATTTATAACTCTGCAGGTTTGTGAGTTACAGTGCCCCTGAGATCATTTCTTCAACTCGCTATCTTGTGAGCTGGCCGCAAACCCACAGGATTGCCTCAGGCCCTAATCTGGTTCAGGCACGGCATGCTGAGCCTTTGGTTAATTCCTCTTCCTGGTGGGAAATGAGTGTTAAATTTGCCCGTGCAGACACCTAGAGCTAGTCTCTCATTGGTTCTCCCTATTCCTTTACATCTTGCGCAGAAATTGCAAACTGTGCCCAACAGGAGGTTAAAGGCACTGACTCTCCAAGTGGGGAGAGTGTTCGTAAAGGGTCTGGAATGGTGAACCCGAGTAAAAGGGGACGAAAACTGAGAATCATTTGAAAACGTTTGCCAGTCACACGGTGCAGCATACTGTGGGTTTCCCATTCATGTTTTAGCTGAAGGAAGAATCCCTTAAACTTGGAGAGTTGGGACCCATGGAATGGGTACCATGCTGTATGACTTCACAGGGTCTGCATTTGCTCATCGAACCTCACCAATGCTATCAGCCCGAAGTGCCCAACCTTATGTCTCACTCAGCTCTGGGTGTAGATGTGGTAAATCCAGGTTGCATCACAAGCCCTTAATGAATTATTTAAGAATTGCTCTCTATTTCACTGTCCTTGGGTTTTGTTTGTGTAATTCATTTTGTTAATGGGATTTATCGGATTTTCTCTGCTGCATTCATGCCGCTGTACACACGCTTCATTCTCTTACGGAGACATATAAATCCATGGGTTTGAAGAGTCTTACTAGTCAGGTGTATTCCTAGGCGTTGAATATGGGGTGTTTAGTCCATTTCGTTGAGCAAGGGGTAGGTCTTGACTATTACATATTTGGCTTATGGAAAGGTATCTGTGCTAATTTCTATCTCTGGTTTTATGCAGCACCCCAACTCACCTTTCCCCTTAAGCAAGCATAAGTTGGTTTTCTAAATTTGAGACCCTGTTCTGTTTTGTAATTCAGTTCATGTGTAGCCAAGTTTACATTCCGTGTAGTAGTGATATCTTATGATGTTTCATTTTCTGTGTGACTTATTTCACTTAGAATCATCGTACCTGAATCCACTCATTATGCCGCGACGGGCCTGATGACATAGATTTCATTGCTGAGTGATATTCCATTGTACGTACGTACCACAACTTCTTTATCCATTTTTCACATTCTGGGATATTTAACTTGTACCGTAGACGAGGTTCTTGTAAACAGAGCCGTCCGACACTTTGGGGTGGCTGTGTGTTTTTGATTTTAATTTCCCTAAGCTATAGGACCATAAGTGGAAGTGCCGTAGGCTCCGTAGCTTTGTTTTTTCGGTGTTCCGGGAAACACCATACACTTCTCCAGAGTGGCTGTTGGCAATTTACATCCTGCCCATCAGCATAACAAGGCTCCCTGTTCTCCGTGGCCTGTGTTGCCTTTCTGGATTTTACACATTTTTCAGATGGCCCTTTTGACCGGGGGGCAGTGAGACTTCATTGTAGTGCAGATTTCTTTAACATGCTTGCTTGGTTGGCCAAAAAGGGCGTATGCGTTTTTTCCTGAATATATTCAGGAAAAAACGCATACGCCCTTTTTGGCCAAGAGCATCATTGTCGACGTTCTGCCTCTTTTCCTATGCTTTAAATGCAATTCCCGTGTACCCCTTGAAATAGTTTTCCTGCAATTCTGCCCCACTTACAAGTCGTCTTCGCAGCCTTCCTTCAATATATTTTTGGACGATAGCTGTCATTTATAACTCTGCAGGTTTGTGAGTTACAGTGCCCCTGAGCTCCTTTCTTCAACTCGCTATCTTGTGAGCTGGCCGCAAACCCACAGGATTGCCTCAGGCCCTAATCTGGTTCCGGCACGGCATGCTGAGCCTTTGGTTAATTCCTCTTCCTGGTGGGAAATGAGCGTTAAATTTGCCCGTGCAGACACCTAGAGCTAGTCTCTCATTGGTTCTCCCTATTCCTTTTCATCTTGCGCAGAAATTGCAAACTGTGCCCAACAGGAGGTTAAAGGCACTGACTCTCCAAGTGGGGAGAGTGTTCGTAAAGGGTCTGGAATGGTGAACCCGAGTAAAAGGGGACGAAAACTGAGATGCATTTGAAAACGTTTGCCAGTCACACGGTGCACCGTACTGTGGGTTTCCCATGCATGTTTTAGCTGAAGGAAGAATCCCTTAAACTTGGAGAGTTGGGACCCATGGAATGGGTACCATGCTGTATGACTTCAAAGGGTCTGCATTTGCTCATCGAACCTCACCAATGCTATCAGCCCGAAGTGCCCAACCTTATGTCTCACTCAGCTCTGGGTGTAGATGTGGTAAATCCAGGTTGCATCACAAGCTGTGAATGAATTATTTAAGAATTGCTCTCTATTTCACTGTCCTTGGGTTTTGTTTGTGTAATTCATTTTGATAATGGGATTTATCGGATTTTCTCTGCTGCATTCATGCCGCTGTACACACGCTTCATTCTCTTACGGAGACATATAAATCCATGGGTTTGAAGATTCTTACTAGTCAGGTGTATTCCTAGGCGTTGAATATAGGGTGTTTAGCCCATTTCGTTGAGCAAGGGGTAGGTCTTGACTATTACATATTTGGCTTATGGAAAGGTATCTGTGCTAATTTCTATCTCTGGTTTTATGCAGCACCCCAACTCACCTTTCCCCTTAAGCAAGCATAAGTTGGTTTTCTAAATTTGAGACCCTGTTCTGTTTTGTAATTCAGTTCATGTGTAGCCAAGTTTACATTCCTTGTATTAGTGATATCTTATGATGTTTCATTTTCTGTGTGACTTATTTCACTTAGAATCATCGTACCTGAATCCACTCATTATGCCGCGACGGGCCTGATGACATAGATTTCATTGCTGTGTGATATTCCATTGTACGTACGTACCACAACTTCTTTATCCATTTTTCACATTCTGGGATATTTAACTTGTACCGTAGACGAGGTTCTTGTAAACAGAGCCGCCCGAGACTTTTGGGTGGCTGTGTGTTTTTGATTTTAATTTTCCTAAGCTATAGGACCATAAGGGGAAGTGCCATAGGCTCCGTTGCTTTGTTTTCTAGATGTTCCGGGAAACACCATACATTTTTCCAGACTGGCTGTTGGCAATTTACATCCCGCCCATCAGCATAACAAGGCTCGCTGTTCTCCATGGCCTGTGCTGCCTTTCTGGATTTTACAATTTTTTCAGATGGCCCTTTTGACCGGGGGTCAGTGAGACTTCATTGTAGTGCAGATTTCTTTAACATGCTTGCTTGGTTGGCCAAAAAGGGTGTATGCGTTTTTTCCTGAATATATTCAGGAAAAAACGCATACGCCCTTTTTGGCCAAGAGCATCATTGTCGACGTTCTGCCTCTTTTCCTATGCTTTAAATTCAATTCCCGTCTACCCCCTGAAATCGTTTTCCTGCAAATCTGTCCCGCTTACAAGTAGTCTTCGCAGCCTTCCTTCAATATATTTTTGGACGATAGCTGTCATTTATAACTCTGCAGGTTTGTGAGTTACAGTGCCCCTGAGCTCCTTTCTTCAACTCGCTATCTTGTGAGCTGGCCGCAAACCCACAGGATTGCCTCAGGCCCTAATCTGGTTCCGGCACGGCATGCTGAGCCTTTCGTTAATTCCTCTTCCTGGTGGGAAATGAGCGTTAAATTTGCCCGTGCAGACACCTAGAGCTAGTCTCTCATTGGTTCTCCCTCTTCCTTTTCATCTTGCGCAGAAATTGCAAACTGTGCCCAACAGGAGGTTAAAGGCACTGACTCTCCAAGTGGGGAGAGTGTTCGTAAAGGGTCTGGAATGGTGAACCCGAGTAAAAGGGGACGAAAACTGAGAATCATTTGAAAACGTTTGCCAGTCACACGGTGCACCGTACTTTGGGTTTCCCATGCATGTTTTAGCTGAAGGAAGAATCCCTTAAACTTGGAGAGTTGGGACCCATGGAATGGGTACCATGCTGTATGACTTCACAGGGTCTGCATTTGCTCATCGAACCTCACCAATGCTATCAGCCCGAAGTGCCCAACCTTATGTCTCACTCAGCTCTGGGTGTAGATGTGGTAAATCCAGGTTGCATCACAAGCCCTGAATGAATTATTTAAGAATTGCTCTCTATTTCAGTGTCCTTGGGTTTTGTTTGTGTAATTCATTTTGATAATGGGATTTATCGGATTTTCTCTGCTGCACTCATGCCGCTGTACACACGCTTCATTCTCTTACGGAGACATATAAATCCATGGGTTTGAAGATTCTTACTAGTCAGGTGTATTCCTAGGCGTTGAATATGGGGTGTTTAGTCCATTTCGTTGAGCAAGGGGTAGGTCTTGACTATTACATATTTGGCTTATGGAAAGGTATCTGTGCTAATTTCTATCTCTGGTTTTATGCAGCACCCCAACTCACCTTTCCCCTTAAGCAAGCATAAGTTGGTTTTCTCAATTTGAGACCCTGTTCTGTTTTGTAATTCAGTTCATGTGTAGCCAAGTTTACATTCCGTGTAGTAGTGATATCTTATGATGTTTCATTTTCTGTGTGACTTATTTCACTTAGAATCATCGTACCTGAATCCACTCATTATGCCGCGACGGGCCTGATGACATAGATTTCATTGCTGAGTGATATTCCATTGTACGTACGTACCACAACTTCTTTATCCATTTTTCACATTCTGGGATATTTAACTTGTACCGTAGACGAGGTTCTTGTAAACAGAGCCGTCCGACACTTTGGGGTGGCTGTGTGTTTTTTATTTTAATTTCCCTAAGCTATAGGACCAT
Source organism: Delphinapterus leucas (assembly GCF_059928025.1). Classification (NCBI taxonomy): domain Eukaryota; kingdom Metazoa; phylum Chordata; class Mammalia; order Artiodactyla; family Monodontidae; genus Delphinapterus; species Delphinapterus leucas. Next base: position 3,656,469 of record NW_028322254.1, on the reverse strand, counting down.
AAGTGGAAGTGCCGTAGGCTCCGTAGCTTTGTTTTTTCGGTGTTCCGGGAAACAGCATACACTTCTCCAGAGTGGCTGTTGGCAATTTACATCCTGCCCTTCAGCATAACAAGGCTCCCTGTTCTCCGTGGCCTGTGTTGCCTTTCTGGATTTTACACTTTTTTCAGATGGCCCTTTTGACCGGGGGGCAGTGAGACTTCATTGTAGTGCAGATTTCTTTAACATGCTTGCTTTGTTGGCCAAAAAGGGCGTATGCGTTTTTTCCTGAATATATATATTCAGGAAAAAACGCATACGCCCTTTTTGGCCAAGAGCATCATTGTCGACGTTCTGCCTCTTTTCCTATGCTTTAAATTCAATCCCCGTCTACCCCCTGAAATCGTTTTCCTGCAAATCTGTCCCGCTTACAAGTCGTCTTCGCAGCCTTCCTTCAATATATTTTTGGACGATAGCTGTCATTTATAACTCTGCAGGTTTGTGAGTTACAGTGCCCCTGAGATCATTTCTTCAACTCGCTATCTTGTGAGCTGGCCGCAAACCCACAGGATTGCCTCAGGCCCTAATCTGGTTCAGGCACGGCATGCTGAGCCTTTGGTTAATTCCTCTTCCTGGTGGGAAATGAGTGTTAAATTTGCCCGTGCAGACACCTAGAGCTAGTCTCTCATTGGTTCTCCCTATTCCTTTACATCTTGCGCAGAAATTGCAAACTGTGCCCAACAGGAGGTTAAAGGCACTGACTCTCCAAGTGGGGAGAGTGTTCGTAAAGGGTCTGGAATGGTGAACCCGAGTAAAAGGGGACGAAAACTGAGAATCATTTGAAAACGTTTGCCAGTCACACGGTGCAGCATACTGTGGGTTTCCCATTCATGTTTTAGCTGAAGGAAGAATCCCTTAAACTTGGAGAGTTGGGACCCATGGAATGGGTACCATGCTGTATGACTTCACAGGGTCTGCATTTGCTCATCGAACCTCACCAATGCTATCAGCCCGAAGTGCCCAACCTTATGTCTCACTCAGCTCTGGGTGTAGATGTGGTAAATCCAGGTTGCATCACAAGCCCTTAATGAATTATTTAAGAATTGCTCTCTATTTCACTGTCCTTGGGTTTTGTTTGTGTAATTCATTTTGTTAATGGGATTTATCGGATTTTCTCTGCTGCATTCATGCCGCTGTACACACGCTTCATTCTCTTACGGAGACATATAAATCCATGGGTTTGAAGAGTCTTACTAGTCAGGTGTATTCCTAGGCGTTGAATATGGGGTGTTTAGTCCATTTCGTTGAGCAAGGGGTAGGTCTTGACTATTACATATTTGGCTTATGGAAAGGTATCTGTGCTAATTTCTATCTCTGGTTTTATGCAGCACCCCAACTCACCTTTCCCCTTAAGCAAGCATAAGTTGGTTTTCTAAATTTGAGACCCTGTTCTGTTTTGTAATTCAGTTCATGTGTAGCCAAGTTTACATTCCGTGTAGTAGTGATATCTTATGATGTTTCATTTTCTGTGTGACTTATTTCACTTAGAATCATCGTACCTGAATCCACTCATTATGCCGCGACGGGCCTGATGACATAGATTTCATTGCTGAGTGATATTCCATTGTACGTACGTACCACAACTTCTTTATCCATTTTTCACATTCTGGGATATTTAACTTGTACCGTAGACGAGGTTCTTGTAAACAGAGCCGTCCGACACTTTGGGGTGGCTGTGTGTTTTTGATTTTAATTTCCCTAAGCTATAGGACCATAAGTGGAAGTGCCGTAGGCTCCGTAGCTTTGTTTTTTCGGTGTTCCGGGAAACACCATACACTTCTCCAGGGTGGCTGTTGGCAATTTACATCCCGCCCATCAGCATAACAAGGCTCCCTGTTCTCCATGGCCTGTGCTGCCTTTCTGGATTTTACACTTTTTTCAGATGGCCCTTCTGACCGGGGGGCAGTGAGACTTCATTGTAGAGCAGATTTCTTTAACATGCTTGCTTGGTTGGCCAAAAAGTGCGTATGCGTTTTTTCCTGAATATATTCAGGAAAAAACGCATACGCCCTTTTTGGCCAAGAACATCATTGTCGACGTTCTGCCTCTTTTCCTATGCTTTAAATGCAGTTCCCGTCTACCCCCTGAAATCGTTCTCCTGCAATTCTGCCCCACTTACAAGTCGTCTTCGCAGCCTTCCTTCAATATATTTTTGGACGATAGCTGTCATTTATAACTCTGCAGGTTTGTGAGTTACAGTGCCCCTGAGCTCATTTCTTCAACTCGCTATCTTGTGAGCTGGCCGCAAACCCACAGGATTGCCTCAGGCCCTAATCTGGTTCCGGCACGGCATGCTGAGCCTTGGTTAATTCCTCTTCCTGGTGGGAAATGAGCGTTAAATTTGCCCGTGCAGACACCTAGAGCTAGTCTCTCATTCGTTCTCCTTATTCCTTTTCATCTTGCGCAGAAATTGCAAACTGTGCCCAACAGGAGGTTAAAGGCACTGACTCTCCAAGTGGGGAGAGTGTTCGTAAAGGGTCTGGAATGGTGAAACCGAGTAAAAGGGGACGAAAACTGAGATGTATTTGAAAACGTTTGCCAGTCACACGGTGCACCATACTGTGGGTTTCCCATGCATGTTTTAGCTGAAGGAAGAATCCCTTAAACTTGGAGAGTTGGGACCCATGGAAAGGGTACCATGCTGTATGACTTCAAAGGGTCTGCATTTGCTCATCGAACCTCACCAATGCTATCAGCCCGAAGTGCCCAACCTTATGTCTCACTCAGCTCTGGGTGTACATGTGGTAAGTCCAGGTTGCATCACAAGCCCTGAATGAATTATTTAAGAATTGCTCTCTATTTCACTGTCCTTGGGTTTTGTTTGTGTAATTCATTTTGATAATGGGATTTATCGGATTTTCTCTGCTGCATTCATGCCGCTGTACACACGCTTCATTCTCTTATGGAGACATATAAATCCATGGGTTTGAAGATTCTTACTAGTCAGGTGTATTCCTAGGCGTTGAATATGGGGTGTTTAGTCCATTTCGTTGAGCAAGGGGTAGGACTTGACTATTACATATTTGGCTTATGGAAAGTTATCTGTGCTAATTTCTATCTCTGGTTTTATGCAGCACCCCAACTCACCTTTCCCCTTGAGCAAGCATAAGTTGGTTTTCTAAATTTGAGACCCTGTTCTGTTTTGTAATTCAGTTCATGTGTAGCCAAGATTACATTCGGTGTATTAGTGATATCTTATGATGTTTCATTTTCTGTGTGACTTTTTTCACTTAGAATCATCGTACCTGAATCCACTCATTATGCCACGACGGGCCAGATGACATAGATTTCATTGGTGACTGATATTCCATTGTACGTACGTACCACAACTTCTTTATTCATTTTTCGCTTTCTGGGATATTTAACTTGTACCGTAGACGAGGTTCTTGTAAACAGAGCCATCTGAAACTTTGGCGTGGCTGTGTGTTTTTGATTTTAATTTCCCTAAGCTATAGGACCATAAGTGGAAGTGCCGTAGGCTCCGTTGCTTTGTTTTTTAGGTGTTTCAGGAAACACCATACACTTCTGCAGAGTGGCTGTTGGCAATTTACATCCCACCCATCAGCATAACAAGGCTCCCTGTTCTCCATGGCCTGTGCTGCATTTCTGGATTTTACACTTTTTTCAGATGGCCCTTTTGACCGGGGGGCAGTGAGACTTCATTGTAGTGCAGATTTCTTTAACATGCTTGCTTGGTTGGCCAAAAAGGGCGTATGCGTTTTTTCCTGAATATATTCAGGAAAAAACGCATACGCCCTTTTTGGCCAAGTGCATCATTGTCGACGTTCTGCCTCTTTTCCTATGCTTTAAATGCAATTCCAGTCTACCCCCTGAAATCGTTTTCCTGCAATTCTGCCCCGCTTTCAAGTCCTCTTCGCAGCCTTCCTTCAATATATTTTTGGACGATAGCTGTCATTTATAACTCTGCAGGTTTGTGAATTACAGTGCCCCTGAGCTCCTTTCTTCAACTCGCTTTCTTGTGAGCTGGCCGCAAACCCACAGGATTGCTTCAGGCCCTAATCTGGTTCCGGCACGGCATGCTGAGCCTTTGGTTAATTCCTCTTCCTGGTGGGAAATGAGCGTTAAATTTGCCCGTGCAGTCACCTATAGCTAGTCTCTCATTGGTTCTCCCTATTCCTGTTCATCTTGCGCAGAAATTGCAAATTGTGCCCAACAGGAGGTTAAAGGCACTGACTCTCCAAGTGGGGAGAGTGTACGTAAAGGGTCTGGAATGGTGAACCCGAGTAAAAGGCGACGAAAACTGAGATGCATTTGAAAACGTTTGTCTGTCACACGGTGCACCATACTGTGGGTTTCCCATGCATGTTTTAGCTGAAAGAAGAATCCCTTAAACCTGGAGATTTGGGACCCATAGAATGGGTACCATGCAGTATGACTTCAAAGGGTCTGCATTTGCTCATCGAACCTCACCAATGCTATCAGCCCGAAGTGCCCAACCTTATGTCTCACTCAGCTCTGGGTGTAGATGTGGTAAATCCAGGTTGCATCACAAGCCCTGAATGAATTATTTAAGAATTGCTCTCTATTTCACTGTCCTTGGGTTTTGTTTGTGTAATTCATTTTGATAATGGGATTTATCGGATTTTCTCTGCTGCAATCATGCCGCTGTACACACGCTTCATTCTCTTACGGAGACATATAAATCCATGGGTTTGAAGATTCTTACTAGTCAGGTGTATTCCTAGGCGTTGAATATGGGGTGTTTAGTCCATTTCGTTGAGCAAGGGGTAGGTCTTGACTATTACATATTTGGCTTATGGAAAGGTATCTGTGCTAATTTCTATCTCTGGTTTTATGCAGCACCCCAACTCACCTTTCCCCTTAAGCAAGCATAAGTTGGTTTTCTAAATTTGAGACCCTGTTCTGTTTTGTAATTCAGTTCATGTGTAGCCAAGTTTACATTCCGTGTATTAGTGATATCTTATGATGTTTCATTTTCTGTGTGAGTTATTTCACTTAGAATCATCGTACCTGAATCCACTCATTATGCCGCGACGGACCTGATGACATAGATTTCATTGCTGAGTGATATTCCATTGTACGTACGTACCACAACTTCTTTATCCATTTTTCACATTCTGGGATATTTAACTTGTACCGTAGACGAGGTTCTTGTAAACAGAGCCGTCCGACACTTTGGGGTGGCTGTGTGTTTTTGATTTTAATTTCCCTAAGCTATAGGACCATAAGTGGAAGGGCCGTAGGCTCCGTAGCTTTGTTTTTTCGGTGTTCCGGGAAACAACATACACTTCTCCAGAGTGGCTGTTGGCAATTTACATCCCGGCAATCAGCATAACAAGGCTCCATGTTCTCCATGGCCTGTGCTGCCTTTCTGGATTTTACACTTTTTTCAGATGGCCCTTTTGACCGGGGGGCAGTGAGACTTCATTGTAGTGCAGATTTCTTTAACATGCTTGCTTGGTTGGCCAAAAAGGGCGTATGCGTTTTTTCCTGAATATATTCAGGAAAAAACGCATACGCCCTTTTTGGCCAAGAGCATCATTGTCGACGTTCTGCCTCTTTTACTATTCTTTAAATGCAATTCCCGTCTACCCCCTGAAATCGTTTTCCTGCAATTCTGCCCCACTTACAAGTCGTCTTCGCAGCCTTCCTTCAATATATTTTTGGACGATAGCTGTCATTTATAACTCTGCAGGTTTGTGAGTTACAGTGCCCCTGAGCTCATTTCTTCAACTCGCTATCTTGTGAGCTGGCCGCAAACCCACAGGATTGCTTCAGGCCCTAATCTGGTTCCGGCACGTCATGCTGAGCCTTTGGTGAATTCCTCTTCCTGGTGGGAAATGAGCATTAAGTTTGCCCGTGCAGACACCTACAGCTACTCTCTCACTGGTTCTCCCTCTTCCTGTTCATCTTGCGCAGAAATTGCAAACTGTGCCCAACAGGAGTTTAAAGGCACTGACTCTCCAAGTGGGGAGAGTGTTAGTAAAGTGTCTGGAATGGTGAACCCGAGTAAAAGGGGACGAAAACTGAGATGCATTTGAAACCGTTTGTCTGTCACACGGTGCAACATACTGTGGGTTTCCCAGGCATGTTTTAGCTGAAAGAAGAATCCCTTAAACCTGGAGATTTAGGACCCATAGAATGGGTACCATGCAGTATGACTTCAAAGCGTCTGCATTTGCTCATCGAACCTCACCAATGCTATCAGCCCGAAGTGTCCAACCTTATGTCTCACTCAGCTCTGGGTGTAGATGTGGTAAATCCAGGTTGCATCACAAGCCCTGAATGAATTATTTAAAAATTGCTCTCTATTTCACTGTCCTTGGGGTTTGTTTGTGTAATTCATTTTGGTAATGGGATTTATCGGATTTTCTCTGCTGCATTCATGCCGCTGTACACACGCTTCATTCTCTTACGGAGACATATAAATCCATGGGTTTGAAGATTCTTACTAGTCAGGTGTATTCCTAGGCGTTGATTATGGGGTGTTTAGTCCATTTCGTTGAGCAAGGGGTAGGTCTTGACTATTACATATTTGGCTTATGGAAAGGTATCTGTGCTAATTTCTATCTCTGGTTTTATGCAGCACCCCAACTCACCTTTCCCCTTAAGCAAGCATAAGTTGGTTTTCTAAATTTGAGACCCTGTTCTGTTTTGTAATTCAGTTCATGTGTAGCCAAGTTTACGTTCCGTGTATTAGTGATATCCTATGATGTTTCATTTTCTGTGTGACTTATTTCACTTAGAATCATCGTACCTGAATCCACTCATTATGCCGCGACGGGCCTGATGACATAGATTTCATTGCTGAGTGATATTCCATTGTACGTACGTACAAGAAATTCTTTATCCGTTTTTCACATTCTGCGATATTAAACTTGTACAGTAGACGAGGTTCTTGTAAACAGAGCCGTCCGACACTTTGCGGTGGCTGTGTGTTTTTGATTTTAATTTCCCTAAGCTATAGGACCAAAAGTGGAAGTGCCGTAGGCTCCGTAGCTTTGTTTTTTCGGTGTTCCCGGAAACACCATACACTTCTCCAGAGTGGCTGTTGGCAATATAGATCCCGCCCATCAGCATAACAAGGCTCCCTGATCTCCATGGCCTGTGCTGCCTTTCTGGATTTTCCACTATTTTCAGATGGCCGTTATGACTGGGGAGCTGTGAGACTTCATTGTAGTGCAGATTACTTGAACATGCTTGCTTGGTTGTCCAAAAAGGGCGTATACGTTTTTTCCTGAATATATTCAAGAAAAAACGCATACGCCCTTTTTTCCCAAGAGCATCATTGTCGACGTTCTGCCTCTTTTCCTATGCTTTAAATGCAATTCCCGTCTACCCCCTGAAATCGTTTTCCTGCAAATCTGTCCTGCTTACAAGTCGTCTTTGCAGACTTCCTTCAATATATTTTTGGACGATAGCTGTCATTTATAACTCTGCAGGTTTGTGAGTTACAGTGCCCCTGAGCTCATTTCTTCAACTCGCTATCTTGTGAGCTGGCCGCAAACCCGCAGGATTGCTTCAGGCCCTAATGTGGTTCCGGCACGGCATGCTGAGCCTTTGATTAATTCCTTTTCCTGGTGTGAAATGAGCGTTAAGTTTGCCCGTGCAGACACCTACAGCTAGTCTCTCACTGGATCTCCCTCTTCCTGTTCATCTTGCGCAGAAATTGCAAACTGTGCTCAACAGGAGTTTAAAGGCACTGACTCTCCAAGTGGGGAGAGTGTTAGTAAAGTGTCTGGAATGGTGAACCCGAGTAAAAGGGGACGAAAACTGAGATGCATTTGAAAACGTTTGTTTGTCACACGGTGCCCCATTCTGTGGGTTTCCCATGCATGTTTTAGCTGAAAGAAGAATCCCTTAAACCTGGAGATTTGGGACCCATAGAATGGGTACCATGCAGTATGACTTCAAAGGGTCTGCATTTGCTCATCGAAACTCACCAATGCTATCAGCCCGAAGTGCCCAACCTTATGTCTCACTCAGCTCTGGGTGTAGATGTGGTAAACCCAGGTTGCATCACAAGCCCTGAATGAATTATTTAAGAATTGCTCTCTATTTCACTGTCCTTGGGTTTTGTTTGTGTAATTCATTTTGGTAATGGGATTTATCGGATTTTCTCTGCTGCATTCATGCCGCTGTACACAGGCTTCATTCTCTTACAGAGACATATAAATCCATGGGTTTGAAGATTCTTACTAGTCAGGTGTATTCCTAGGCGTTGAATATGGGGTGTTTAGTCCATTTCGTTGAGCAAGGGGTAGGTCTTGACTATTACATATTTGGCTTATGGAAAGGTATCTGTGCTAATTTCAATCTCTGGTTTTATGCAGCACCCCAACTCACCTTTCCCCTTAAACAAGCATAAGTTGGTTTTCTAAATTTGAGACCCTGTTCTGTTTTGTAATTCAGTTCATGTGTAGCCAAGTTTACATTCCGTGTATTAGTGATATCTTATGATGTTTCATTTTCTGTGTGACTTATTTCACTTAGAATCATCGTACCTGAATCCACTCATTATGCCGCGACGTGCCTGATGACATAGATTTCATTGCTGTGTGATATACCATTGTACGTACGTACCACAACTTGTTTATCCATTTTTCACATTCTGGGATATTTAACTTGTACCGTAGACGAGGTTCTTGTAAACAGAGCCGCCCGAGACTTTTGGGTGGCTGTGTGTTTTTGATTTTAATTTTCCTAAGCTATAGGACCATAAGGGGAAGTGCCGTAGGCTCTCTTGCTTTGTTTTTTAGATTTTCCGGGAAACAGCATACATTTTTCCAGACTGGCTGTTGGCAATTTACATCCCGCCCAACAGCATAACAAGGCTTGCTGTTCTCCATGGCCTGTGCTGCCTTTCTGGATTTTACACTTCTTTCAGATGGCCCTTTTGACCGGGGGGCAGTGAGACTTCATTGTAGTGCAGATTTCTTGAACATGCTTGCTTGGTTGGCCAAAAAGGGCGTATGCGTTTTTTCCTGAATATATTCAGGAAAAAACGCATACGCCCTTTTTGGCCAAGAGCATCATTGTCGACGTTCTGCCTCTTTTCCTATGCTTTAAATGCAATTCCCGTCTACCCCCTGAAATCGTTTTCCTGCAATTCTGCCCCACTTACAAGTCGTCTTCGCAGCCTTCCTTCAATATATTGTTGGACGATAGCTGTCATTTATAACTCTGCAGGTTTGTGAGTTACAGTGCCCCTGAGCTCATTTCTTCAACTCGCTATCTTGTGAGCTGGCCGCAAACCCACAGGATTGCCTCAGGCCCTAATCTGGTTCCGGCACGGCATGCTGAGCCTTTGGTTAATTCCTCTTCCTGTTGGGAAATGAGCGTTAAATTTGCCCGTGCAGACACCTACAGCTAGTCTCTCATTCGTTCTCCCTATTCCTTTTCATCTTGTGCAGAAATTGCAAACTGTGCCCAACAGGAGGTTAAAGGCACTGGCTCTCCAAGTGGGGAGAGTGTTCGTAAAGGGTCTGGAATGGTGAACCCGAGTAAAAGGGGACGAAAACTGAGATGCATTTGAAAACGTTTGCCAGTCACACGGTGCACCATACTGTGGGTTTCCCATGCATGTTTTAGCTGAAGGAAGAATCCCTTAAACTTGGAGAGTTGGGACCCATGGAATGGGTACCATGCTGTATGACTTCAAAGGGTCTGCATTTGCTCATCGAACCTCACCAATGCTATCAGCCCGAAGTGCCCAACCTTAGGTCTCACTCAGCTCTGGGTGTAGATGTGGTAAATCCAGGTTGCATCACAAGCCCTGAATGAATTATTTAAGAATTGCTCTCTATTTCACTGTCCTTGGGTTTTGTTTGTGTAATTCATTTTGATAATGGGATTTATCGGATTTTCTCTGCTGCATTCATACCGCTGTACACACGCTTCATTCTCTTACGGAGACATATAAATCTATGGGTTTGAAGATTCTTACTAGTCAGGTGTATTCCTAGGCGTTGAATATGGGGTGTTTAGTCCATTTCGTTGAGCAAGGGGTATGTCTTGACTATTACGTATTTGGCTTATGGAAAGGTATCTGTGCTAATTTCTATCTCTGGTTTTATGCAGCACCCCAACTCACCTTTCCCCTTAAGCAAGCATAAGTTGGTTTTCTAAATTTGAGACCCTGTTCTGTTTTGTAATTCAGTTCATGTGTAGCCAAGTTTACATTCCGTGTATTAGTGATATCTTATGATGTTTCATTTTCTGTGTGACTTATTTCACTTAGAATCATCGTACCTGAATCCACTCATTATGCCGCGACGGGCCTGATGACATAGATTTCATTGCTGAGTGATATTCCATTGTACGTACGTACCACAACTTCTTTATCCATTTTTCACATTCTGGGATATTTAACTTGTACCGTAGACGAGGTTCTTGTAAACAGAGCCGTCCGACACTTTGGGGTGGCTGTGTGTTTTTGATTTTAATTTCCCTAAGCTATAGGACCATAAGTGGAAGTGCCGTAGGCTCGGTAGCTTTGTTTTTTCGGTGTTCCGGGAAACACCATACACTTCTCCAGAGTGGCTGTTGGCAATTCACATCCCACCCATCAGCATAACAAGGCTCCCTGTTCTCCATGGCCTGTGCTGCCTTTCTGGATTTTACACTTTTTTCAGATGGCCCTTTTGACCGGGGGGCAGTGAGACTTCATTGTAGTGCAGATTTCTTGAACATGCTTGCTTGGTTGGCCAAAAAGGGCGTATGCGTTTTTTCCTGAATATACTCAGGAAAAAACGCATACGCCCTTTTTGGCCAAGAGCATCATTGTCGACGTTCTGCCTCTTTTCCTATGCTTTAAATGCAATTCCTGTCTACCCCCTGAAATCGTTCTCCTGCAATTCTGCCCCACTTACAAGTCGTCTTCGCAGCCTTCCTTCAATATATTTTTGGACGATAGCTGTCATTTATAACTCTGCAGGTTTGTGAGTTACAGTGCCCCTGAGCTCATTTCTTCAACTCGCTATCTTGTGAGCTGGCCGCAAACCCACAGGATTGCCTCAGGCCCTAATCTGGTTCCGGCACGGCATGCTGAGCCTTTGGTGAATTCCTCTTCCTGGTGGGAAATGAGCGTTAAATTTGCCCGTGCAGACACCTAGAGCTAGTCTCTCATTCGTTCTCCCTATTCCTTTTCATCTTGCGCAGAAATTGCAAACTGTGCCCAACAGGAGGTTAAGGGCACTGACTCTTCAAGTGGGGAGAGTGTTCGTAAAGGGTCTGGAATGGTGAACCCGAGTAAAAGGGGACGAAAACTGAGATGCATTTGAAAACGTTTGCCAGTCACACGGTGCACCATACTGTGGGTTTCCCATGCATGTTTTAGCTGAAGGAAGAATCCCTTAAACTTGGAGAGTTGGGACCCATGGAATGGGTACCATGCTGTATGACTTCAAAGGGTCTGCATTTGCTCATCGAACCTCACCAATGCTATCAGCCCGAAGTACCCAACCTTATGTCTCACTCAGCTCTGGGTGTAGATGTGGTAAATCCAGGTTGCATCACAAGCCCTGAATGAATTATTTAAGAATTGCTCTCTATTTCACTGTCCTTGGGTTTTGTTTGTGTAATTCATTTTGATAATGGGATTTATCGGATTTTCTCTGCTGCATTCATGCCGCTGTACACACGCTTCATTCTCTTACGGAGACATATAAATCCATGGGTTTGAAGATTCTTACTAGTCAGGTGTATTCCTAGGCGTTGAATATGGGGTGTTTAGTCCATTTCGTTGAGCAAGGGGTAGGTCTTGACTATTACATATTTGGCTTATGGAAAGGTATCTGTGCTAATTTCTATCTCTGGTTTTATGCAGTACCCCAACTCACCTTTCCCCTTAAGCAAGCATAAGTTGGTTTTCTAAATTTGAGACCCTGTTCTGTTTTGTAATTCAGTTCATGTGTAGCCAAGTTTTCATTCCGTGTATTAGTGATATCTTATGATGTTTCATTTTCTGTGTGACTTATTTCACTTAGAATATCGTACCTGAATCCACTCATTATGCCGCGACGGGCCTGATGACATAGATTTCATTGCTGAGTGATATTCCATTGTACGTACGTACCACAACTTCTTTATCCATTTTTCACATTCTGGGATATTTAACTTGTACCGTAGACGAGGTTCTTGTAAACAGAGCCGCCCGAGACATTTGGGTGGCTGTGTGTTTTTGATTTTAATTTTCCTAAGCTATAGGACCATAAGTGGAAGTGCCGTAGGCTCCGTTGCTTTGTTTTTTAGATGTTTCGGGAAACACCATACACTTCTCCAGAGTGGCTGTTGGCAATTTACATCCCGCCCATCAGCATAACAAGGCTCCCTGTTCTCCATGGCCTGTGCTGCATTTCTGGATTTTACACTTTTTTCAGATGGCCCTTTTGACCGGGGGGCAGTGAGACTTCATTGTAGTGCAGATTTCTTTAACATGCTTGCTTGGTTGGCCAAAAAGGGCGTATGCGTTTTTTCCTGAATATATTCAGGAAAAAACGCATACGCCCTTTTTGGCCAAGAGCATCATTGTCGACGTTCTGCCTCTTTTCCTATGCTTTAAATGCAATTCCCGTCTACCCCCTGAAATCGTTTTCCTGCAATTCTGCCCCACTTTCAAGTCGTCTTCGCAGCCTTCCTTCAATATATTTTTGGACGAAAGCTGTCATTTATAACTCTGCAGGTTTGTGATTTACAGTGCCCCTGAGCTCATTTCTTCAACTCGCTATCTTGTGAGCTGGCCGCAAACCCACAGGATTGCTTCAGGCCCTAATCTGGTTCCGACACGGCATGCTGAGCCTTTGGTTAATTCCTCTTCCTGGTGGGAAATGCGCGTTAAATTTGCCCGTGCAGACACCTAGAGCTAGTCTCTCATTGGTTCTCCCTATTCCTTTTCATCTTGCGCAGAAATTGCAAACTGTGCCCAACAGGAGTTTAAAGGCACTGACTCTCCAAGTGGGGAGAGTGTTCGTAAAGGGTCTCGAATGGTGAACCCGAGTAAAAGGGGACGAAAACTGAGATGCATTTGAAAACGTTTGCCAGTCACACGGTGCACCATACTGTGGGTTTCCCATGCATGTTTTAGCTGAAGGTAGAATCCCTTAAATTTGGAGAGTTGGGACCCATGGAATGGGTATCATGCTGTATGACTTCAAAGGGTCTGCATTTGCTCATCGAACCTCACCAATGCTATCAGCCCGAAGTGCCCAACCTTAGGTCTCACTCAGCTCTGGGTGTAGATGTGGTAAATCCAGGTTGCATCACAAGCCCTGAATGAATTATTTAAGAATTGCTCTCTATTTCACTGTCCTTGGGTTTTGTTTGTGTAATTCATTTTGATAATGGGATTTATCGGATTTCATCTGCTGCATTCATGCCGCTGGACACACGCTTCATTCTCTTACGGAGACATATAAATCCATGGGTTTGAAGATTCTTACTAGTCAGGTGTATTCCTAGGCGTTGAATATGGGGTGTTTAGTCCATTTCGTTGAGCAAGGGGTAGGTCTTGACTATTACATATTTGGCTTATGGAAAGGTATCTGTGCTAATTTCTATCTCTGGTTTTATGCAGCACCCCAACTCACCTTTCCCCTTAAGCAAGCATAAGTTGGTTTTCTAAATTTGAGACCCTGTTCTGTTTTGTAATTCAGTTCATGTGTAGCCAAGTTTACATTCCGTGTATTAGTGATATCTTATGATGTTTCATTTTCTGTGTGACTTATTTCACTTAGAATCATCGTACCTGAATCCACTCATTATGCCGCGACGGGCCTGATGACATAGATTTCATTGCTGAGTGATATTCCATTGTACGTATGTACCACAACTTCTTTATCCATTTTTCGCTTTCTGGGATATTTAACTTGTACTGTAGACGAGGTTCTTGTAAACAGAGCCGTCTGAAACTTTGGGGTGGCTGTGTGTTTTTGATTTTAATTTCCCTAAGCTATAGGACCATAAGGGGAAGTGCCGTAGGCTCCGTAGCTTTGTTTTTTATATGTTCCGGGAAACACCATACACTTCTCCAGAGTGGCTGTTGGCAATTTACATCCCGCCCATCAGCATAACAAGGCTCCCTGTTCTCCATGGCCTGTGCTGCCTTTCTGGATTTTTCACTTTTTTCAGATGGCCCTTTTGACCGGGGGGCAGTGAGACTTCATTGTAGTGCAGATTTCTTTAACATGCTTGCTTGGTTGGCCAAAAAGGGCGTATGCGTTTTTTCCTGAATATATTCAGGAAAAAACGCATATGCACTTTTTGGCCAAGAGCATCATTGTCGACGTTCTGCCTCTTTTCCTATGCTTTAATTGCAATTCCCGTCTACCCCCTGAAATCGTTTTCCTGCAATTCTGCCCCGATTACAAGTCGTCTTCGCAGCCTTCCTTCAATATATTTTTGGACGATAGCTGTCATTTATAACTCTGCAGGTTTGTGAGTTACAGTGCCCCTGAGCTCCTTTCTTCAACTCGCTATCTTGTGAGCTGGCCGCAAACCCACAGGATTGCCTCAGGCCCTAATCTGGTTCCGGCACGGCATGCTGAGCCTTTGGTTAATTCCTCTTCCTGGTGGGAAATGAGCGTTAAATTTGCCCGTGCAGACACCTAGAGCTAGTCTCTCATTCGTTCTCCCTATTCCTTTTCATCTTGCGCAGAAATTGCAAACTGTGCCCAACAGGAGGTTAAAGGCACTGACTCTCCAAGTGGGGAGAGTGTTCGTAAAGGGTCTGGAATGGTGAACCCGAGTAAAAGGGGACGAAAACTGAGATGCATTTGAAAACGTTTGCCAGTCACACGGTGCACCATACTGTGGGTTTCCCATGCATGTTTTAGCTGAAGGAAGAATCCCTTAAACTTGGAGAGTTGGGACCCATGGAATGGGTACCATGCTGTATGACTTCAAAGGGTCTGCATTTGCTCATCGAACCTCACCAATGCTAGCAGCCCGAAGTGCCCAACCTTAGGTCTCACTCAGCTCTGGGTGTAGATGTGGTAAATCCAGGTTGCATCACAAGCCCTGAATGAATTATTTAAGAATTGCTCTCTATTTCACTGTCCTTGGGTTTTGTTTGTGTAATTCATTTTGATAATGGGATTTATCGGATTTTCTCTGCTGCATTCATACCGCTGTACACACGCTTCATTCTCTTACGGAGACATATAAATCCATGGGTTTGAAGATTCTTACTAGTCAGGTGTATTCCTAGGCGTTGAATATGGGGTGTTTAGTCCATTTCGTTGAGCAAGGGGTATGTCTTGACTATTACATATTTGGCTTATGGAAAGGTATCTGTGCTAATTTCTATCTCTGGTTTTATGCAGCACCCCAACTCACCTTTCCCCTTAAGCAAGCATAAGTTGGTTTTCTAAATTTGAGACCCTGTTCTGTTTTGTAATTCAGTTCATGTGTAGCCAAGTTTACATTCCGTGTATTAGTGATATCTTATGATGTTTCATTTTCTGTGTGACTTATTTCACTTAGAATCATCGTACCTGAATCCACTCATTATGCCGCGACGGGCCTGATGACATAGATTTCATTGCTGAGTGATATTCCATTGTCCGTACGTACCACAACTTCTTTATCCATTTTTCACATTCTGGGATATTTAACTTGTACCGTAGATGAGGTTCTTGTAAACAGAGCCGTCCGACACTTTGGGGTGGCTGTGTGTTTTTGATTTTAATTTCCCTAAGCTATAGGACCATAAGTGGAAGTGCCGTAGGCTCCGTAGCTTTGTTTTTTCGGTGTTCCGGGAAACACCATACACTTCTCCAGAGTGGCTGTTGGCAATTCACATCCCACCCATCAGCATAACAAGGCTCCCTGTTCTCCATGGCCTGTGCTGCCTTTCTGGATTTTACACTTTTTTCAGATGGCCCTTTTGACCGGGGGGCAGTGAGACTTCATTGTAGTGCAGATTTCTTGAACATGCTTGCTTGGTTGGCCAAAAAGGGCGTATGCGTTTTTTCCTGAATATACTCAGGAAAAAACGCATACGCCCTTTTTGGCCAAGAGCATCATTGTCGACGTTCTGCCTCTTTTCCTATGCTTTAAATGCAATTCCCGTCTACCCCCTGAAATCGTTCTCCTGCAATTCTGCCCCACTTACAAGTCGTCTTCGCAGCCTTCCTTCAATATATTTTTGGACGATAGCTGTCATTTATAACTCTGCAGGTTTGTGAGTTACAGTGCCCCTGAGCTCATTTCTTCAACTCGCTATCTTGTGAGCTGGCCGCAAACCCACAGGATTGCCTCAGGCCCTAATCTGGTTCCGGCACGGCATGCTGAGCCTTTGGTGAATTCCTCTTCCTGGTGGGAAATGAGCGTTAAATTTGCCCGTGCAGACACCTAGAGCTAGTCTCTCATTCGTTCTCCCTATTCCTTTTCATCTTGCGCAGAAATTGCAAACTGTGCCCAACAGGAGGTTAAGGGCCCTGACTCTTCAAGTGGGGAGAGTGTTCGTAAAGGGTCTGGAATGGTGAACCCGAGTAAAAGGGGACGAAAACTGAGATGCATTTGAAAACGTTTGCCAGTCACACGGTGCACCATACTGTGGGTTTCCCATGCATGTTTTAGCTGAAGGAAGAATCCCTTAAACTTGGAGAGTTGGGACCCATGGAATGGGTACCATGCTGTATGACTTCAAAGGGTCTGCATTTGCTCATCGAACCTCACCAATGCTATCAGCCCGAAGTACCCAACCTTATGTCTCACTCAGCTCTGGGTGTAGATGTGGTAAATCCAGGTTGCATCACAAGCCCTGAATGAATTATTTAAGAATTGCTCTCTATTTCACTGTCCTTGGGTTTTGTTTGTGTAATTCATTTTGATAATGGGATTTATCGGATTTTCTCTGCTGCATTCATGCCGCTGTACACACGCTTCATTCTCTTACGGAGACATATAAATCCATGGGTTTGAAGATTATTACTAGTCAGGTGTATTCCTAGGCGTTGAATATGGGGTGTTTAGTCCATTTCGTTGAGCAAGGGGTAGGTCTTGACTATTACATATTTGGCTTATGGAAAGGTATCTGTGCTAATTTCTATCTCTGGTTTTATGCAGTACCCCAACTCACCTTTCCCCTTAAGCAAGCATAAGTTGGTTTTCTAAATTTGAGACCCTGTTCTGTTTTGTAATTCAGTTCATGTGTAGCCAAGTTTTCATTCCGTGTATTAGTGATATCTTATGATGTTTCATTTCCTGTGTGACTTATTTCACTTAGAATATCGTACCTGAATCCACTCATTATGCCGCGACGGGCCTGATGACATAGATTTCATTGCTGAGTGATATTCCATTGTACGTACGTACCACAACTTCTTTATCCATTTTTCACATTCTGGGATATTTAACTTGTACCGTAGACGAGGTTCTTGTAAACAGAGCCGCCCGAGACATTTGGGTGGCTGTGTGTTTTTGATTTTAATTTTCCTAAGCTATAGGACCATAAGGGGAAGTGCCGTAGGCTCCGTTGCTTTGTTTTTTAGATGTTCCGGGAAACACCATACACTTCTCCAGAGTGGCTGTTGGCAATTTACATCCCGCCCATCAGCATAACAAGGCTCCCTGTTCTCCATGGCCTGTGCTGCATTTCTGGATTTTACACTTTTTTCAGATGGCCCTTTTGACCGGGGGGCAGTGAGACTTCATTGTAGTGCAGATTTCTTTAACATGCTTGCTTGGTTGGCCAAAAAGGGCGTATGCGTTTTTTCCTGAATATATTCAGGAAAAAACGCATACGCCCTTTTTGGCCAAGAGCATCATTGTCGACGTTCTGCCTCTTTTCCTATGCTTTAAATGCAATTCCCGTCTACCCCCTGAAATCGTTTTCCTGCAATTCTGCCCCACTTTCAAGTCGTCTTCGCAGCCTTCCTTCAATATATTTTTGGACGAAAGCTGTCATTTATAACTCTGCAGGTTTGTGATTTTCAGTGCCCCTGAGCTCATTTCTTCAACTCGCTATCTTGTGAGCTGGCCGCAAACCCACAGGATTGCTTCAGGCCCTAATCTGGTTCCGACACGGCATGCTGAGCCTTTGGTTAATTCCTCTTCCTGGTGGGAAATGCGCGTTAAATTTGCCCGTGCAGACACCTAGAGCTAGTCTCTCATTGGTTCTCCCTATTCCTTTTCATCTTGCGCAGAAATTGCAAACTGTGCCCAACAGGAGTTTAAAGGCACTGACTCTCCAAGTGGGGAGAGTGTTCGTAAAGGGTCTCGAATGGTGAACCCGAGTAAAAGGGGACGAAAACTGAGATGCATTTGAAAACGTTTGCCAGTCACACGGTGCACCATACTGTGGGTTTCCCATGCATGTTTTAGCTGAAGGTAGAATCCCTTAAATTTGGAGAGTTGGGACCCATGGAATGGGTACCATGCTGTAAGACTTCAAAGGGTCTGCATTTGCTCATCGAACCTCACCAATGCTATCAGCCCGAAGTGCCCAACCTTAGGTCTCACTCAGCTCTGGGTGTAGATGTGGTAAATCCAGGTTGCATCACAAGCCCTGAATGAATTATTTAAGAATTGCTCTCTATTTCACTGTCCTTGGGTTTTGTTTGTGTAATTCATTTTGATAATGGGATTTATCGGATTTCATCTGCTGCATTCATGCCGCTGGACACACGCTTCATTCTCTTACGGAGACATATAAATCCATGGGTTTGAAGATTCTTACTAGTCAGGTGTATTCCTAGGCGTTGAATATGGGGTGTTTAGTCCATTTCGTTGAGCAAGGGGTAGGTCTTGACTATTACATATTTGGCTTATGGAAAGGTATCTGTGCTAATTTCTATCTCTGGTTTTATGCAGCACCCCAACTCACCTTTCCCCTTAAGCAAGCATAAGTTGGTTTTCTAAATTTGAGACCCTGTTCTGTTTTGTAATTCAGTTCATGTGTAGCCAAGTTTACATTCCGTGTATTAGTGATATCTTATGATGTTTCATTTTCTGTGTGACTTATTTCACTTAGAATCATCGTACCTGAATCCACTCATTATGCCGCGACGGGCCTGATGACATAGATTTCATTGCTGAGTGATATTCCATTGTACGTATGTACCACAACTTCTTTATCCATTTTTTGCTTTCTGGGATATTTAACTTGTACTGTAGACGAGGTTCTTGTAAACAGAGCCGTCTGAAACTTTGGGGTGGCTGTGTGTTTTTGATTTTAATTTCCCTAAGCTATAGGACCATAAGGGGAAGTGCCGTAGGCTCCGTAGCTTTGTTTTTTATATGTTCCGGGAAACACCATACACTTCTCCAGAGTGGCTGTTGGCAATTTACATCCCGCCCATCAGCATAACAAGGCTCCCTGTTCTCCATGGCCTGTGCTGCCTTTCTGGATTTTTCACTTTTTTCAGATGGCCCTTTTGACCGGGGGGCTGTGAGACTTCATTGTAGTGCAGATTTCTTTAACATGCTTGCTTGGTTGGCCAAAAAGGGCGTATGCGTTTTTTCCTGAATATATTCAGGAAAAAACGCATACGCACTTTTTGGCCAAGAGCATCATTGTCGACGTTCTGCCTCTTTTCCTATGCTTTAATTGCAATTCCCGTCTACCCCCTGAAATCGTTTTCCTGCAATTCTGCCCCGATTACAAGTCGTCTTCGCAGCCTTCCTTCAATATATTTTTGGACGATAGCTGTCATTTATAACTCTGCAGGTTTGTGAGTTACAGTGCCCCTGAGCTCCTTTCTTCAACTCGCTATCTTGTGAGCTGGCCGCAAACCCACAGGATTGCCTCAGGCCCTAATCTGGTTCCGGCACGGCATGCTGAGCCTTTGGTTAATTCCTCTTCCTGGTGGGAAATGAGCGTTAAATTTGCCCGTGCAGACACCTAGAGCTAGTCTCTCATTCGTTCTCCCTATTCCTTTTCATCTTGCGCAGAAATTGCAAACTGTGCCCAACAGGAGGTTAAAGGCACTGACTCTCCAAGTGGGGAGAGTGTTCGTAAAGGGTCTGGAATGGTGAACCCGAGTAAAAGGGGACGAAAACTGAGATGCATTTGAAAACGTTTGCCAGTCACACGGTGCACCATACTGTGGGTTTCCCATGCATGTTTTAGCTGAAGGAAGAATCCCTTAAACTTGGAGAGTTGGGACCCATGGAATGGGTACCATGCTGTATGACTTCAAAGGGTCTGCATTTGCTCATCGAACCTCACCAATGCTAGCAGCCCGAAGTGCCCAACCTTAGGTCTCACTCAGCTCTGGGTGTAGATGTGGTAAATCCAGGTTGCATCACAAGCCCTGAATGAATTATTTAAGAATTGCTCTCTATTTCACTGTCCTTGGGTTTTGTTTGTGTAATTCATTTTGATAATGGGATTTATCGGATTTTCTCTGCTGCATTCATGCAGCTGTACACACGCTTCATTCTCTTACGGAGACATATAAATCCATGGGTTTGAAGATTCTTATTAGTCAGGTGTATTCCTAGGCGTTGAATATGGGGTGTTTAGTCCATTTCGTTGAGCAAGGGGTAGGTCTTGACTATTACATATTTGGCTTATGGAAAGGTATCTGTGCTAATTTCTATCTCTGGTTTTATGCAGCACCCCAACTCACCTTTCCCCTTAAGCAAGCATAAGTTTGTTTTCTAAATTTGAGACCCTGTTCTGTTTTATAATTCAGTTCATGTGTAGCAAAGTTTACATTCCGTGTATTAGTGATATCTTATGATGTTTCATTTTCTGTGTGACTTATTTCCCTTAGAATCATCGTACCTGAATCCACTCATTATGCCGCGATGGGCCTGATGACATAGATTTCATTGCTGAGTGATATTCCATTGTACGTATGTACCACAACTTCTTTATCCATTTTTCGCTTTCTGGGATATTTAACTTGTACCGTAGAAGAGGTTCTTGTAAACAGAGCCGTCCGACACTTTGGGGTGGCTGTGTGTTTTTGATTTTAATTTCCCTAAGCTATAGGACCATAAGTGGAAGTGCCATAGGCTCCGTTGCTTTGTTTTTCAGGGGTTTCAGGAAACACCATACACTTCTCCAGAGTGGCTGTTGGCAATTTACATCCCGACCATCAGCATAACAAGGCTCCCTGTTCTCCTTGGCCTGTCCTGTCTTTGTGGATTTTACACTTGTTTCACATGTCCCTTTTGACCGGGGGGCAGTGAGACTTCATTGTAGTGCAGATTTCTTTAACATGCTTGCTTGGTTGGCCAAAAAGCGCATATGCTTTTTTTCCTCAATAAATTCAGGAAAAAACGCATACACCCTTTTTGGCCAAGAGCATCATTGTCCACGTTCTGCCTCTTTTCCTATGCTTTAAATGCAATTCCCGTCTACCCCCTGAAATCGTTTTCCTGCAATTCTGCCCCACTTACAAGTCGTCTTCGCAGCCTTCCTTCAATATATTTTTGGACGATAGCTGTCATTTATAACTCTGCATGTTTGTGAGTTACAGTGCCCCTGAGCTCCTTTCTTCAACTCGCAACTTGTGAGCTGGGCGCAAACCCGCAGGATTGATTCAGGCCCTAATCTGGTTCCGGCACGGCATGCTGATCCTTTGGTTAATTCCTCTTCCTGGTGGGAAATGAGCATTAAATTTGCCCGTGCAGACACTTACTGCTAGTCTCTCATTGGTTCTCCCTATTCCTGTTCATCTTGCGCAGAAATTGCAAACTGTGCCAAACAGGAGGTTAAAGGCACTGACTCTCCAAGTGGGGAGAGTGTTAGTAAACGTTCTGGAATGGTGAACCCGAGTTAAAGGGGACGAAAACTGAGATGCATTTGAAAACCTTTCCTGGTCACACGGTGCACCATACTGTGGGTTTCCCATGCATGTTTTAGCTGAAGAAAGAATCCCTTAATCCTGGAGAGTTGGGACCCATGGAATGGGTACCATGCAGTATGACTTCAAAGGGTCTGCATTTGCTCATCGAACCTCAACAATGCTATCAGCCCGAAGTGCCCAACCTTATGTCTCACTCAGCTCTGGGTGTAGATGTGGTAAATCCAGGTTGCATCACAAGCCCTGAATGAATTATTTAAGAATTGCTCTCTATTTCACTCTCATTGTGTTTTGTTTTTGTAATTTATTTTGATAATGGGATTTATCGCATTTTCACTGCTGTGTTCATGCCGCTGTACTCACGCTTGATTCTCTTACGGAGACATATAAATCCATGAGTTTGAAGATTCTTACTAGTCAGGTGTATTCGTAGGTGTTGAATATGGCGTGTTGAGTCCATTTCGTTGACCAGGGAGTAGGTTTTTTCTATTACATATTTGGCTTATCGAACGGTATCTGTGCTAATTTCAATCTCTGGTTTTATGCAGCTCCCCAACTCTCCTTTTTCCTTAAGCAAACATAAGTTGGTCTTCTAAATTTGAGACCCCATTCCGTTTTGTAATTCAGGTACTTTGTAGCCACGTTTACATTCCATGTATTAGTAATATCGTATGTCTTTTTCTTTTTGAATTATGTGACTTTGAATGATCATAGGTAACTACTCTGGGGTTGTTACAGCTTGCCATATTTCACTGATTTTCAGGCTGAGTAATATTCCACTCTACATAAGTGCCACACCTCTATCCATTTTTTCCCTCCAGAGACATATAAATTATATCCTAGTCGAGGATCTTTTAAACAGAGAGGCGGTAAACATTGGGGTGCCTGTGTCCTCTCCATTTTTGTCTTTCCCAAGATATACGTCCATGAGTGCAAGTGCCCTGTGCTCTGTAGCTCATTTTTTAGATGCTTTAGTAAACACAATACACTTCTCAAGAGTGACCATTGGCAATATACATTTCCACTATAAGCCTCACAGGGCTCCCTTTTCTCCTTGCCCTGTCCTGCATTTCTGGTGTTTACACTTTATGAGGAAGGCTCTTCTGACTGATGCGAAGTGATATGTTTTGTAGTACTGATTTCCAGTGCCCACCTGTTTGGTTGGCTAAAAAAGTGTATGCCCTTTTCTTGAATATATACAGAAAAAGACGCATACACCCTTTTTGGCCAACTGCAATGTTGGCAATGTTCAGCCCCTTTTCTTGTGCTTAATGGCGAGTCCTTTCTACCTCTTCCAATCCCTTTCCTGCCATTCTCCGTTGCTTACAAGTCCTTTTCTCTGACTTTCCTCAAGACATTTTTCAGTGAGAGATATTTTCAACTCTGCAGTTTCGTGAATTTTAGCGGCCCTGAGTTCCATTTTTCAACTTGTGTTTATGGGAACTGGCCACAAAGCAGCGGGATTTCCTCAAGCCCTATTCTGTTTCCATGGGCAACCCTAGCTTTTAGTCAATTCGTCTTCCTGATTGGAAATTAGAGTGACATGTGCCTGTCCGAACACCTAGGACTTGTCTCTCATTGTTCCTCCTCCTTCTGCTTCATCCTTGGACAAATTCCAAACTGTATGCAACAGGATGTTGACAGTGCTGACATCTCCAAGTGGGGAGACTGTTCGTAAAGACGCTGGATGGGTGAACCCGAGCACCAGGAGATGAGGAGATGAGATGCCTTTTCCAAACTCTTCCCGATCAGACGGTATACCATCTTCTGGGTGTGACAGGCATATTTTAGCTGTAGGAAGTGTCCCATTCATGTGAGGAGAACACCAGGGCTTTTTCAAAATCACTGTCTCTCCACAACCCAAACTGGGGAATTTTTTAAGCTACGGCTACACATATGTTCATTAAGGGCCTTGGGAAGTAGGCAGAGTCCAAACTTTAGATGATTGAAGTCTTCATGGTCAGAAGCACTCACCACCGGCTTCCCTTAGGTTCCATTTTAACTGTCATTAATAGATGATGTCAATAAAAATATCTATTCTTTTTTCAGATTATTTCCCCTTATAGGTTATTGCAAAATATTGAGTGTAGTTCCCTGTGCTGTACAGTACTTCCTTGTTGATGATCGATTTTATACATAGCAGTGTGTATGTGTTAATCCCAAACTGTTAATTTATCCCTCCTCCCACCTTTCCCCTTTGGTAATAATAAATTATAAGATTTTATACTTCTCAGAAATGGGGGAGCTGAAAGAGAGGTATAATTTTCAATGGAAAAGCATTTAAAACAAGATTGAAGCTTTAACCAAGATTATTAGATGTACATCCTTGGAAAGAAATCACTTCGTTTCTCTAGTATTGACCTGACAAATAAGACAAACCTTTCACTGAACTTGCTTATAATAAAGTGATGGAAATATCAAATGGAAGTGTTAGAAACATCTTATTTTACCCGAGCCTTATACACTGTTCTATGTTAATTACAGTTTGGCTCACACATCTGTTCATTGAAGTTACAATGTTCTCAATTTCTGTTACTGATCCTCCAGAGTGGACCCCAACAAGTGTCCCCCTGCCCAGTGTCATTGGAGCCAACAGATCGAGACTGAGTTTGGTTCAGAAGCAAAGGAAACTTTATATTTTGATCAGAGAATGCAGAGGTGAGAGCATGTGCTACCCCGTGGGCTGTGGGCTGGGCTGCTGTGTAGAGATCCTGTCAGAGTCAGTGGGAGGGAGGGGGCGGAGCTCTCGAGGGCCCGGTTGGCTGCAGCTCAGGCTCTATATCGCGGAGTCTGCACTGTGCTCCAGGAGCTGAAGTGTCGACCCAGCCATTCTGCACTAGGAAATCTGGTCTGAAGTGCCGGCTGTTGAACCTCTGTATGCGGGACCCTAGGAGCACGTGAAATTAGACAAAGCACAAAGGATAAAAAAGGTTAGACTTTATTTTATTGCCCAGATTCTATTTTTATCTCCCAGGGATTTTTAAGGGGCTTTGCCTGGGACAAACCCCTCTTCTGCATTTTGTCCCCTTCCTCATTCTTAGAGTGCTGAGGGTGCAGACCCTTCATCTGTAACTGCTGAGTGCTGAGTTAGGAGCCCTCATACCTGTGGGAGAGGGTCTGAACTTCTCCCCAGCAGCCTCCAGGTGACGTTGATTGTCCGCAGGCCTCCTGCCTCCCTGCTCCTCCGCCTGAGCACAAGTATTGGTAGTGTTATAGATTCTAATGACCTTTAAGGGTCCAGGAAGGAGATGTGCAGTGACGCTGTGAGGTCCAGTTTCACCCCGCCCCACATTTGTTCGGCCACCTTAGGCTGACCGTTTCTGCCAGCCTAGATGCTCTGACCAGTAGTCTGTGCTTTCTTCAGTTAGGCCCCTGAATTAACGTAAAAACAGCACCAGGTGTCAGCACCCTGACTGCTCAACTCCCAGACAGTCCAGGGTCAGTGGTGATGAAGGACCATGATGGCCACTGAGTCAACAGCCTTTTGAAGTAAACAGGAGTCCAGCCGGTCTTATTGGCCACCATCATCACAGTGTCTGTAGGCTTTTCTATGGTGACAGCGTGATATACGGTTCCCCTGCCAAGATTATTACCTCCCCTCTGGGTGCAGTAAGTCCTGCAAGCAGTAGTCTACTCTTTTGGGACACACTCTTGTTGTTTTATGAGAGAAACTCCAGGTCAAGTGATGGTCACACGAGTCGTCATGGTGCCCTTTGCCCCAGTTATCTCTCTGGAGGTTGGAGTTGGAGGACCTCCTCACTCAAGGTCAGTGTGCCCACGGAGCAAACCCTGCAACTTCAGGGCATGGTTGGGGGTTAGGATCACCACGTGGGGTCCTTTTCCCTTAGGAGGGAGGTGGCCTTTTGGGCTGCTGATTTCCAGGTTTTCAGATACTGCCAGTATCTTGGCCAGATGTGGTGGTGGGCCAAGCCCCTTGGTGACCGTAGTTTATCCTACCTGGATGGCATTCTTGCATTGTTCCATTTCAAGTGGTCCCAGGTTTTGCACTAATACTCCAATGGCCATTCAAATTTCACTAGGAATGTAAAGGTCAAAGGGTTTAGCTAAATTAGGGAGTTCCAGGGCAAGGGTCTGAATTGACTGCTCTTTCCATTCTTGAAAGGCCACTTCTGGATTCTATTCAAAAGGATCATCATCTTTTTCTTTCAGTGTTTCATATAGAGGCCCAGCTAGTAGACTGTAGTTAGGGATCCAGAAGCAGCAAACCCTGGCCTCCCCAGGAACCCCTAAGCTGTCTTCTAGTTTTAGAAATGGGTAAGGCTGTAAATTGTTTCTTCCCTTTCCTGGGATGGGCTTCTCCGACCTTCTGTGAGAATGCAGCCCACGCAGGTCACCATAGTCTGTGATATTTGAGCTTTTTCTTGGACAACTTGTATCCTTTATTGGCTTGGTAGTTCAGAGGTCTCCTTAGTAGGGCTGGCGATCAGAATGTCGTCTGCATATTGAAGGAGTGTTTCCTTTTCCAGAGGTAGAACTTTTAGGTCTTTAGCTGAGCTTTCCCCAAAGATGGTGTGGGAATTTTTGAACCCTTGGGGCAAGACGGCCCGGAAGTATTGTTTTAGTTGTATGTTGAGTCCTGCCACTCACAAGCCAAAATTTCTTGTGACTCTGGGACTAATAGAATACAAAAGAAGGCTTCATTGAAGACTAATACAGAATACCATGTCCTGGTGGTTAGTAGAATGACCAGCAGGGTGTAGGGTTTAGGAACTACTGGAGGTCTATCCTCGGTGGCTTCACTGACTGTCCTGACATCTTTTACCAGGACTCCAGCAGCCCATGGGGCTCTCGAGGTCAGGCCAATCCCAGGATATGGAGCTCACCTGGGCAGGTACCCCACCCCCACCCCAGCCCACGGGGCTCTCGTGGTCAGGCCCCTCCCAGGATACAGAGCAACCCTTTCAGGTACCGTGGCAGGGCTGGGCACACAGGAGCCATGCACATCGCCCACATTGCAGAGCACTCCCTGCTCACCTGTCACTCAGATCTGACACAGAGCACCTCAGAGCAGGACTTGAACTAACAAACAGCAGCTCCGACAGGTCTGTGACCCTGGGCATCACTCTGTGTGGCCTCCCTCCACCTGGTCTTCCAGAGACTTCCACTGCACCCGGGGCACCAGGCCTCTGTCTCCACCCACCACCCACCCCTCCTCTCCCTGACTCCTGGGTTCCTCTCATTAGGAGAGGGTTTTCTTGAAGTTGTCTCCCACTCATGGGCCAGATAATATAATTAGAAACAAGCCAGAGCTGCAGCCCCTTGTCTATCCTGACTCTCAGGAGCCCACACCTGTTCCTTGGACCTGGCCGATTCAGCAAGTTCCAGTTTCTGCAACTGTGAGCCCCTGAGGGGTGATTATTGGCTGGCCTGGGAAGCCCGACCGTGCCGGCCGGACCTCCCCAGGTGTGCCTGGGTTGAGATCAATATAAACACCGCTCCAGGCAGCAAGAGCACCTGCAGCTGTGCCTGACGCCATTTTCTGCCCTGTCAGCAGTCTCGGGGCTGGACTGGTGGGAGGGAGTGAGAGGCCACGGCTTTGTGGGTTGCCCAGTGTGAGTGGGGCTCTGCTGGACTTTCTGCAGCAGTTGCCAAGATGCCACCTGCTAAAGAAGAGGATGTGCCACCCATACCTGCCGCTGGAATTTCTCCCTGGGCAGAGGTGAGTAAGGAAGAAAGCAGTGGGGGCCGGGACAGGAGGGGTATCTCAGGCAGGGAAATGGAAAGCTTCCAGAAGAGCACCCAGGGCCAGGACCATCCTGTCTGGCCTGCAGGCACCAAGTCGGCTGGCATGCTGTCGCTCATGTGGCTCCATGGCCCTTCCTCTAGGCTTTCAAGTCCTTGTACATATTCAGGTGTTTTACCTGGGAAGGGTGGGAACATTTCTGCAGCAGCTGGCCTGGGGCTCGGCCCACGTTTACTCACAGATGCCTCGGCACGGGCCCCCAGCTTTGCAATGAGGACGCTTGTTGCGTGGGGCATGCTGGCTGAATGGGAGATGATTCCCCACCACTGACCAACTTCAGAATTGTTTACAACTGGAGCAAGGGCCCTGATACGGTTTTCCTCTGTGTAACTGGTGGGTTCTGTTTTTATTTCTTTTTTTCGTTTTTGGTTCAAGGTAGATTTTATTCCTCTTTTTTGTATTTACAGATATAAGCATGGAAATAATTTATTCATATAAATACATGTATGTGAAGGGAAGAATATTTTTTCTGTTTTACTTTTTGTAATTTTGAATTTTATTTTATTTTTTTATACAGCAGGTTCTTTTTGGTTACCTATTTTATACATAGAAATGTATACATGCCAATCCCAATCTCTCAACTCCTCCCACCACCACCCCCCTAACAGCTTTCCCCCCTTGGTGTCCATACGTTTGTTGTCTACATCTGTTGCTCTATTTCTGCCTTGCAAAACGCTTCATCTGTACAACTTTTCTAGGTTCCACATATATGCATTTATATACAGGATTTGTTTTTCTCTTTCTGACTTACTTCACTCTGTATGACAGTCTCTAGATCCATCAACGTCTCTACAAATGACCCAATTTCATTCCTTTTTATGGCTTAGTAATATTCCATTTTATATATGTACCTCATCTTTATGCATTCGTCTGTCTGTGGGCATTTAGGTTGCTTCCATTACCTGGATATTGTAAATAGTGATGCAATGAACATTGCGGTGAATGTCTCTTTTCGTTTTATGGTTTTGTCTGGGTATATGCCCAGTAGTGGGATTGCTGTATTATATGGTAATTCTATTCTTAGTTTTATAAGAAACTCCATAATGTTCTCCACAGTGACTGCATCAATTTACATTCCCAACAATAGTGGAAGAGGTTTCCTTATCTCCGCACCCTTTCCAGCATTTGTTGTTTGTAGATTTTCTGATGATGCCCATTCTAACAGGTGTGAGGTGATACACCATGGATTAGTCTATTTCGTTGAGCAAAGAGTAGGTCTTGTCTATTACATATTTGGCTTATGGAACGGTATGTGTGCTCATTTCAATCTCTGGTTTTATACAGCACCCCAACTCAACTTTCCCGTTAAGCAAGCATAAGTTTTTATCTAAATGTGAGACTCTGCTCGGTTTTGTAATTCAGTTTATGTGTAGCCAAGTTTACACTCCCTCTATTTGTGATATCTTATGATAATTATGTTTCTCTGTGTGACATATTTCTCTTAGAATCATCATACTTAAATCCACTCAATTTGCTGCTACAGGCCTGATGACATTGATTTCATTGCTGAGTGATATTCCGTTGTACGTAAGTAGGACAACTCCTTTATCCATTTTTTTCTTTCTGGGATATTTAATTTGTACTGGACTCAAGGTTCTTGTAAACACAGCAGCCCTGGATATTGTGTTGGCTGTGTCTTGTTGATTTTAATTTTCCTAAGCTATAGGGCCAAAAGTGGAAGTGCCCTAGGCTCTGTAGCTTTGTTTTTTAGATGTTTCAGCATACACTATAAACATCACCAGAGTGTCTGTTGGCAATTTACAATCCGTCCATCAGCATAACAAGGCTCCCTGTTCTCCATGGCCTGTCCTGTGTTTCTGGGTTTTACACTTTTTTCAGATGGCTCTTTTGACGAATGGGAAATGAGAGTTCATTGTAGTGCGGATTTCCATTGCTCGAATTCTTGGTTGGCCACAAAGGGCATATGCGTTTTTTCCTGAATATATTCAGGAAAAAATGTATACGCACTTTTTGTCCAAGTGCATCACTGTCAAAGATCTGCCGCTTTTCACATGCTTTAAATGCAATTCCAATCTACCTCCTGAAATATGATTCCTGCAATTCTGCCTCGTTTTCAAGTCCTCTGTGCAGACTTACTTCAATATATTTTTGCCAATAGCTGTCATTTATAACTCTGCAGGTTTGTGAATTACAGTGCCTGTGATTTCCTTTCTTAACTCGTTTCCTTGAAAGCTGGCCACAGAACCGCAGGTTTGCTTCAGGCCGTAATCAGGGTCCCGCACGGCACTCTGAGCCTTTGGTTAATTCCTCTTCCTGGTGGGAAATTAGAGTTAAATGTGCCCCTCCAGACACCTGCCTCACTCCCAGCCCCTTGGTGATGTGTGTCCTCTGGTTTGAGGCCACATGTGCTGGGTTCCTCACCTTTCGCAGATGTGGCCCCACTGGTGTGCGGACACTCCTGCCTGGTTCCCATCCCCTTGGTGATGTGAGCCCTCCAGTGAGAGTCTGATCCTGGTTGGGCTCCTCACACTTCTGTGAGGTGGGCCCTCTTCTCTGAGGTCACTCCTGCCTGGCTGACACACCCCGCCTTGGCGACGTCGGCCCTCTGGTGGCAGTTGGAGCCCGCTGGGAGCCTCCTCCCCTCAGTGATGAGACCCTCTGGCATCAGGCCCTAACTGCTGGTTACCCACATTTTCTGATACGTGCTAAGTGGTGTGAGGGCACTCCTGCCAGGTTCCCATCCCCATGTGCCTTCTGCTCTATGGTCCCAACACCTGTGTTGTTCACAGTTTCAGGATGTTGGCTCTCTGGTGTTAGTTCACTCAGGCCTAGATCCCATAGACTCTGTGCTCTGAGCCGCCTGCTGTGAGGTTCCTACTGCTGGATTCCTTACCATTTTTATTCTTTGGGTCCTGTGTTTTCATGCTCCTCCTTCCTGACTCACTCCCAGCCCCTTTGTGATGTGGGTCCTCTGGTTTGAGGCCACATGTGCCGGTTTCCTCACCTTTATTGATGTGGCCCCACTGGTGTGAGGACACTCCTGCCTGGTTCCCATCCCCTTGGTGATGGGGGCCCTCTGGTGAGAGTCTGATCCTGGCTGGATTCCTCACCCTTCTGGGAGGTGGGCCCTCTGCTGTGAGGTCACTCCTGCCTGGCTGGCACACATCACCTTGGCGATGTGGGTCCTCAGTTGGGAGTTGGTGCCTGCTGGGAGTCTCCTCCCCTCGGTAATGAGGGCCCTCTGGCGTCAGGCCCTAACTCATGGGCTCCCAAAATTTTCTGATATGTGCCCTGTCGTGCGAGTACACTCCTGCCACGTTCCCATCCCCATGGGGATGTGGGCCTTCTGCTCTGAGGTCCCACCAGCTGGGTTGCTCACAGTATCATGATGTGAGCCCTCTGCTGTGAGTTCACTGTGGCCTGGATCACATAGGCTCCGTACTCTGGGCCACCTGCTGGGGGGTTCCAACTGCTGGATTCCTCACATTTTTTATTCTGTGGGCCCTGTGTTGTTAGGCTACTCCTGCCTGCCTCACTCGGAGCACCTTGGAAATGTGGGTCCTCTGGTTTAGGCCACATGTGCTGGGTTCGTCACCTTTCTATAATGTGGCCACACTGGTGTGAGGACACTCCTGCCTTGTTCCGGTCCCCTTGGTGATGTGGGCTCTCTGGTGAGAGTCTTATCCTGGCTGGTTTCCTCACCCTTCTGTGAGGTAGGCCCTCTGCTGTGAGGTCACTCCTGCCTGACTGGCACACGTCACCTTGGCGACGTGGGCCCTCAGTTGGGAGTTGGTGCCTGCTGGGAGTCTCCTCCCCTCGGTAATGAGGGCCCTCTGGCGTCAGGCTCTAACTCCTGGGCTCCCAAAATTTTCTGATGTGCGCCCTGTGGTGTGAGTACACTCCTGCCAGGTTTCCAACCCCATGGGAATATGGGCCTTCTGCTCTGAGGTCCCAACGGTGGGTGGCTCAGTTTCATGATGAGGGCCCTCTGGTGTGAGTTCACTCCGGCCTGGATCCCATAGCCTCGCTGCTCCTGGCCGCCTGCGGGGAGGTTCCAACTGCGGGATTCCTCACCTTTTCTCTTCTATGGGCCCTCTGTTTGGAGACTCCTCCTGCCTGACTCACTCCCAGCCCCTTGGTGATGTGTGTCCTCTGGTTTGAGGCCACGTGTGCTGGGTCCCTCACCTTTCGATGATGTGGCCCCGCTGGTGTGAGGACACTCCTGCCTGGTTTCTATCCCCTTGGTGATGTGGGCCCTCTGGTGAGAGTCTAATCCTCTTTGGGTTCCTCACACTTTTTTGAGGTTGGCCCTCTGCTCTGAGGTCACTCCTGCCTGGCTGGCACACCCCGCATTGGCGACGTTGGCCCTCTTGTAGCAGTTGGAGCCTGCTGGTAGCCTCCTCTCCTCGGTGATGAGGGCCCTCTGGCATCAGGCCCTAACTGCTGGGCTCCCCACATTTTCTGATGTGTGCCCACTGGTGCGATGACACTCCTGCTTGGTTCGCTTCCCCATGGGGATGTGGGCCTTGTGCTCTGAGGTCACAATGGCTAGGTTGCTCACAGTTTCATGATGAGGGCCCTCTGTTGTGAGTTCATCATTGCCTGGATCCCATAGCCTCGGTGCTCTGGGCCGCCTGCTGGGATGTTCCAACTGCTGGATTCCTCACCTTTTTTATACAATGGGCCACGTGTTTTGAGGTTCATCCTGCCTGCCTCGCTCCGAGACCCATGGAGATGTGGGTCCTCTGGTTTGAGGCCACATGTGCTGGGTACCTCAACTTGCGATGATGTGGCCCCACGGGTGTGAAGACACTCCTGCCTGGTTCCCAGCCCCTTGCTGATGTGGGCCCTCTGGTGAGAGTCTGATAATGGCTGGGTCCCTTACCCTTCTGTGAGGTGGGCCCTCTGATGTGAGGTCACTCCTGCCTGGCTGGCTCACGTCACCTTGGCGATGTGGGCCCTCTGTTGGCCACTGAAGCATGCTGGGAGCCCCCTACCCTCTTTAAGGAGGGCCTTGGAAAAAACGCATATGCACTTTTTGAACAAGTGCATCATTGTCGAGGTTCTGCCTCTTCTCCTATGCTTTCAGTGCATTTCCCGTCTACCTCCTGAAATCGTTTTCCTGGAATTCTGCCCCACTTTCAAGTCCTCTTCGCAGCCTTCCTTCAATATATTTTTGGACGATAGCTGTCATTTATAACTCTGCAGGTTTGTGAATTACAGTGCCCCTGAGCTCCTTTGTTCAACTCGCTATCTTGTGAGCTGCCTGCACACCCGCAGTATTGCTTCAGGCCCTAATCTGGTTCCGGCACGGCATTCTGAGCCTTTGGTTAATTCCACTTCCTGGTGAGAAATGAGCATTAAATTGCCCGTGCAGACACCTACAGCTAGTCTCTCATTGGTTCTCCCTATTCCTGTTCATCTTGCGCAGAAATTGCAAACTGTGACAAACAGGAGGTTAAAGGCACTGACTCTCCAAGTGGGGAGAGTGTTAGTTAAGCATCTGGAATGGTGAACCCGAGTATAAAGGGACGAAAACTGAGATGCATTTGAAAACGTTTCCCAATCACATGGTGGACCATACTCTGGGTTTCCCATACATGATGTAGCGGAAGGAAGAATCCCTTAAACCTGGAGAGTTGGGACCCTTGGAATGGGTACCATGCAGTATGACTTCAAAGGGTCTGCAATTGCTCACCGAACCTCAACAATACTATCAGGGCGAAGTGTCCGGCCTTATGTCTCCCCAGCACTGGGTGTACATGTGGTAAATCCAGGTTGCATCAGAAGCCCTGAGTGAATTATTTAAGAATTGCTCTCTATTTCACTGTCATTGTGTTTTGTTTTTGAAATTTATTTTGATAATGTGATTTATCGGATTTTCACTGTTGCCTTTAGGCCACTGAACACACGCTGGATTCTCTTATGGACACATATAAATCCATGGGTTTTAAGATTCTTGCTAGGCAGGTATATTCCTAGGCGTTGAATATGGGGTGTTGAGCCCATTTCGTTGAGCAAGCAGTAGGTCTTGTCTATTACATATTTGGCTTATGGAACGGTATCAGTGCGAATTTCAATCTCTGTTTTTATGCAGCACCCGAACTCACCTTTCCCAAAAAGCAAGCATAAGTTGGTTTTCTAAATTTGAGACACTGTTCTGTTTTGTAATTCATTTCATGTGTAGCCAAGTTTACATTCCGTGTATTAGTGATATCTTATGATGTTTCTTTTTCTGTGTGACCTATTGCACGTAGAATCATCGTACCTGAATCCACTCATTATGCCGCTACGGGCCTGATGACATAGATTTCATTGCTGAGTGATATTCCATTGTACGTAAGAACCACAACTTCTTTATCCATTTTTCGCCCTCTGGGATATTTAACTTGTACCGTACAAGAGGTTCTTGTAACCAGAGCCGTTCCAAACTTTGGGTGCCTGTGTGGTTTTGATTTTCATTTCCCTAAGCTATAGGACCATAAGTGTTAGTGCCATAGGCTGTGTTTCTTTGTTTCTTATGTGTTTCAGGAAATACCATACACTTCTCCAGAGTGGCTGTTGGCAATTCACATGCCGACCATCAGGATAACAAGGCTCCCTGTTCTCCATGGCCTGTCCTGCCTTTCTGGATTTTACACTTTTTTCAGATGGCCCTTTTGTCCGGGGGGCAGAGAGACTTCATTTTAGTGCAGATTTCTTTACACGCTTGCTTGGTTGGCCAAAAAGGGCGTATGCGTTTTTTCCTGAATATATTCAGGAAAAAACGCATACGCCCTTTTTGGCCAAGAGCATCATTGTCGACGTTCTGCCTCTTTTCCTATGCTTTAAATGCAATTCCCGTCTACCCCCTGAAATCGTTTTCCTGCAAATCTGTCCCGCTTACAAGTCGTCTTCGCAGCCTTCCTTCAATATATTTTTGGACGATAGCTGTCATTTATAACTCTGCAGGTTTGTGAGTTACAGTGCCCCTGAGCTCATTTCTTCAACTCGCTATCTTGTGAGCTGGCCGCAAACCCACAGGATTGCCTCAGGCCCTAATCTGGTTCCGGCACGGCATGCTGAGCCTTTGGTTAATTCCTCTTCCTGGTGGGAAATGAGCGTTAAATTTGCCCGTGCAGACACCTAGAGCTAGTCTCTCATTGGTTCTCCCTATTCCTTTTCATCTTGCGCAGAAATTGCAAACTGTGCCCAACAGGAGGTTAAAGGCACTGACTCTCCAAGTGGGGAGAGTGTTCGTAAAGGGTCTGGAATGGTGAACCCGAGTAAAAGGGGACGAAAACTGAGATGCATTTGAAAACGTTTGCCAGTCACACGGTGCACCATACTGTGGGTTTCCCATGCATGTTTTAGCTGAAGGAAGAA
The DNA here is from genome assembly GCF_059928025.1 of Delphinapterus leucas. NCBI lineage: Eukaryota > Metazoa > Chordata > Mammalia > Artiodactyla > Monodontidae > Delphinapterus > Delphinapterus leucas. The sequence goes on along the minus strand of NW_028322254.1, from coordinate 3,621,603 downwards.
TCCCTTAAACTTGGAGAGTTGGGACCCATGGAATGGGTACCATGCTGTATGACTTCAAAGGGTCTGCATTTGCTCATCGAACCTCACCAATGCTATCAGCCCAAAGTGCCCAACCTTATGTCTCACTCAGCTCTGGGTGTAGATGTGGTAAATCCGGGTTGCATCACAAGCACTGAATGAATTATTTAAGAATTGTTCTCTATTTCACTGTCCTTGGGTTTTGTTTGTGTAATTCATTTTGATAATGGGATTTATCGGATTTTCTCTGCTGCATTCATGCCGCTGTACACACGCTTCATTCTCTTACGCAGACATATAAATCCATGGGTTTGAAGATTCTTACTAGTCAGGTGTATTCCTAGGCGTTGAATATGGGGTGTTTAGTCCATTTCGTTGAGCAAGGGGTAGGTCTTGACTATTACATATTTGGCTTATGGAAAGGTATCTGTGCTAATTTCTATCTCTGGTTTTATGCAGCACCCCAACTCACCTTTCCCCTTAAGCAAGCATAAGTTGGTTTTCCAAATTTGAGACCCTCTCCTGTTTTGTAAATCAGTTCATGTGTAGCCAAGTTTACATTCCGTGTAGTAGTGATATCTTATGATGTTTCATTTTCTGTGTGACTTATTTCACTTAGAATCATCGTACCTGAATCCACTCATTATGCCGCGACGGGCCTGATGACATAGATTTCATTGCTGAGTGATATTCCATTGTACGTACGTACCACAACTTCTTTATCCATTTTTCACATTCTGGGATATTTAACTTGTACCGTAGACGAGGTTCTTGTAAACAGAGCCGTCCGACACTTTGGGGTGGCTGTGTGTTTTTGATTTTAATTTCCCTAAGCTATAGGACCATAAGTGGAAGTGCCGTAGGCTCCGTAGCTTTGTTTTTTCGGTGTTCCGGGAAACACCATACACTTCTCCAGAGTGGCTGTTGGCAATTTACATCCCGCCCATCAGCATAACAAGGCTCCCGGTTCTCCATGGCCTGTGCTGCCTTTCTGGATTTTACACTTTTTTCAGATGGCCCTTTTGACCAGGGGGCAGTGAGACTTCATTGTAGTGCAGATTTCTTTAACATGCTTGCTTGGTTGGCCAAAAAGGGCGTATGCGTTTTTTCCTGAATATCAGGAAAAAACGCATACGCCCTTTTTGGCCAAGAGCATCATTGTCGACGTTCTGCCTCTTTTCCTATGCTTTAAATGCAATTCCCGTCTACCCCCTGAAATCGTTTTCCTGCAAATCTGTCCCGCTTACAAGTCATCTTCGCAGCCTTCCTTCAATATATTTTTGGACGATAGCTGTCATTTATAACTCTGCAGGTTTGTGAGTTACAGTGCCCCTGAGCTCCTTTCTTCAACTCGCTATCTTGTGAGCTGGCCGCAAATCCGCAGGATTGCTTCAGGCCCTAATCTGGTTCCGGCACCTCATGCTGAGCCTTTGGTTAATTCCTCTTCCTGGTGGGAAATGAGCGTTAAATTTGCCCGTGCAGACACCTACAGCTAGTCTGTCATTGGTTCTCCCTATTCCTTTTCATCTTGCGCAGAAATTGCAAACTGTGCCCAACAGGAGGTTAAAGGCACTGACTCTCCAAGTGGGGAGAGTGTTCGTAAAGGGTCTGGAATGGTGAACCCGAGTAAAAGGGGACGAAAACTGAGATGCATTTGAAAACGTTTGCCAGTCACACGGTGCACCATACTGTGGGTTTCCCATGCATGTTTTAGCTGAAGGAAGAATCCCTTAACCTTGGAGAGTTGGGACCCATGGAATGGGTACCATGCTGTATGACTTCAAAGGGTCTGCATTTGCTCATCGAACCTCACCAATGCTATCAGCCCGAAGTGCCCAACCTTATGTCTCACTCAGCTCTGGGTGTAGATGTGGTAAATCCAGGTTGCATCACAAGCCCTGAATGAATTATTTAAGAATTGCTCTCTATTTCACTGTCCTTGGGCTTTGTTTGTGTAATTCATGTTGATAATGGGATTTATCGGATTTTCTCTGCTGCAGTCATGCCGCTGTACACACGCTTCATTCTCTTACGGAGACATATAAATCCATGGGTTTGAAGATTCTTACTAGTCAGGTGTATTCCTAGGCGTTGAATATGGGGTGTTTAGTCCATTTCGTTGAGCAAGGGGTAGGTCTTGACTATTACATATTTGGCTTATGGAAAGGTATCTGTGCTAATTTCTATCTCTGGTTTTATGCAGCACCCCAACTCACCTTTCCCCTTAAGCAAGCATAAGTTGGTTTTCTAAATTTGAGACCCTGTTCTGTTTTGTAATTCAGTTCATGTGTAGCCAAGTTTACATTCCGTGGATTAGTGATATCTTATGATGTTTCATCTTCTGTGTGACTTATTTCACTTAGAATCATCGTACCTGAATCCACTCATTGTGCCGCGACGGGCCTGATGACATAGATTTCATTGCTGTGTGATATTCCATTGTACGTACGTACCACAACTTCTTTATCCATTTTTCACATTCTGGGATATTTAACTTGTACCGTAGACGAGGTTCTTGTAAACAGAGCCGTCCGACACTTTGGGGTGGCTGTGTGTTTTTGATTTTAATTTCCCTAAGCAATAGGACCATAAGTGGAAGTGCCGTAGGCTCTGTAGCTTTGTTTTTTCGGTGTTCCGGGAAACACCATACAATTCTCCAGGGTGGCTGTTGGCAATTTACATCCCTCCCATCAGCATAACAAGGCTCCCTGTTCTCCATGGCCTGTGCTGCCTTTCTGGATTTTACACTTTTTTCAGATGGCCCTTTTGACCGGGGGCAGTGAGACTTCATTGTAGTGCAGATTTCTTTAACATGCTTGCTTGGTTGGCCAAAAAGGGCGTATGCGTTTTTTCCTGAATATATATATTCAGGAAAAAACGCATACGCCCTTTTTGGCCAAGAGCATCATTGTCGACGTTCTGCCTCTTTTCCTATGCTTTAAATGCAATTCCCGTCTACCCCCTGAAATCGTTTTCCTGCAATCTGTCCCGCTTACAAGTCGTCTTCGCAGCCTTCCTTCAATATATTTTTGGACGATAGCTGTCATTTATAACTCTGCCGGTTTGTGAGTTACAGTGCCCCTGAGCTCATTTCTTCAACTCGCTATCTTGTGAGCTGGCCGCAAACCCACAGGATTGCCTCAGGCCCTAATCTGGTTCCGGCACGGCATGCTGAGCCTTTGGTTAATTCCTCTTCCTGGTGGGAAATGAGCGTTAAATTTGCCCGTGCAGACACCTAGAGCTAGTCTCTCATTCGTTCTCCCTATTCCTTTTCATCTTGCGCAGAAATTGCAAACTGTGCCCAACAGGAGGTCAAAGGCACTGACTCTCCAAGTGGAGAGAGTGTTCGTAAAGGGTCTGGAATGGTGAACCCGAGGAAAAGGGGACGAAAACTGAGATGCATTTGAAAACGTTTGCCAGTCACACGGTGCACCATACTGTGGGTTTCCCATGCATGTTTTATCTTAAGGAAGAATCCCTTAAACTTGGAGAGTTGGGACCCATGGAATGGGTACCATACTGTATGACTTCAAAGGGTCTGCATTTGCTCATCGAACCTCACCAATGCTATCAGCCCGAAGTGCCCAACCTTATGTCTCACTCAGCTCTGGGTGTAGATGTGGTAAATCCAGGTTGCATCACAAGCCCTGAATGAATTATTTAAGAATTGCTCTCTATTTCACTGTCCTTGGGTTTTGTTTGTGTAATTCATTTTGATAATGGGATTTATCGGATTTTCTCTGCTGCATTCATGCCGCTGTACACATGCTTCATTCTCTTACGGAGACATATAAATCCATGGGTTTGAAGATTCTTATTAGTCAGGTGTATTCCTAGGCGTTGAATATGGGGTGTTTAGTCCATTTCGTTGAGCAAGGGGTAGGTCTTGACTATTACATATTTGGCTTATGGAAAGGTATCTGTGCTAATTTCTATCTCTGGTTTTATGCAGCACCCCAACTCACCTTTCCCCTTAAGCAAGCATAAGTTGGTTTTCTAAATTTGAGACCCTCTTCTGTTTTGTAATTCAGTTCATGTGTAGCCAGGTTTACATTCCGTGTAGTAGTGATATCTTATGATGTTTCATTTTCTCTGTGACTTATTTCACTTAGAATCATCGTACCTGAATCCACTCATTATGCCGCGACGGGCCTGATGACATAGATTTCATTGCTGTGTGATATTCCATTGTACGTACGTACCACAACTTCTTTATCCATTTTTCACATTCTGGGATATTTAACTTGTACCGTAGACGAGGTTCTTATAAACAGAGCCGTCCGACACTTTGGGGTGGCTGTGTGTTTTTGATTTTAATTTCCCTAAGCAATAGGACCATAAGTGGAAGTGCCGTAGGCTCTGTAGCTTTGTTTTTTCGGTGTTCCGGGAAACACCATACAATTCTCCAGGGTGGCTGTTGGCAATTTACATCCCGCCCATCAGCATAACAAGGCTCCCTGTTCTCCATGGCCTGTGCTGCCTTTCTGGATTTTACACTTTTTTCAGATGTCCCTTTTGACCGGGGGGCAGTGAGACTTCATTGTAGTGCAGATTTCTTTAACATGCATGCTTGGTTGGCCAAAAAGGGCGTATGCGTTTTTTCCTGAATATATATATACAGGAAAAAACGCATACGCCCTTTTTAGCCAAGAGCATCATTGTCGACGTTCTGCCTCTTTTCCTATGCTTTAAATGCAATTCCCGTCTACCCCCTGAAATCGTTTTCCTGCGATTCTGCCCCACTTACTAGTCGTCTTCGCAGCCTTCCTTCAATATATTTTTGGACGATAGCTGTCATTTATAACTCTGCAGGTTTGTGAGTTACAGTGCCCCTGAGCTCATTTCTTCAACTCGCTATCTTGTGAGCTGGCCACAAACCCACAGGATTGCCTCAGGCCCTAATCTGGTTCCGGCACGGCATGCTGAGCCTTTGGTTAATTCCTCTTCCTGGTGGGAAATGAGCGTTATATTTGCCCGTGCAGACACCTAGAGCTAGTCTCTCATTGGTTCTCCCTATTCCTTTTCATCTTGCGCAGAAATTGCAAACTGTGCCCAACAGGAGGTTAAAGGCACTGACTCTCCAAGTGGGGAGAGTGTTCGTAAAGGGTCTGGAATGGTGAACCCGAGTAAAAGGGGACGAAAACTGAGATGCATTTGAAAACGTTTGCCAGTCACACGGTGCACCATACTGTGGGTTTCCCATGCATGTTTTAGCTGAAGGAAGAATCCCTTAACCTTGGAGAGTTGGGACCCATGGAATGGGTACCATGCTGTATGACTTCAAAGGGTCTGCATTTGCTCATCGAACCTCACCAATGCTATCAGCCCGAAGTGCCCAACCTTATGTCTCACTCAGCTCTGGGTGTAGATGTGGTAAATCCAGGTTGCATCACAAGCCCTGAATGAATTATTTAAGAATTGCTCTCTATTTCACTGTCCTTGGGTTTTGTTTGTGTAATTCATTTTGATAATGGGATTTATCGGATTTTCTCTGCTGCATTCATGCCGCTGTACACACGCTTCATTCTCTTACGGAGACATATAAATCCATGGGTTTGAAGATTCTTATTAGTCAGGTGTATTCCTAGGCGTTGAATATGGGGTGTTTAGTCCATTTCGCTGAGCAAGGGGTAGGTCTTGACTATTACATATTTGGCTTATGGAAAGGTATCTGTGCTAATTTCTATCTCTGGTTTTATGCAGCACCCCAACTCACCTTTCCCCTTAAGCAAGCATAAGTTGGTTTTCTAAATTTGAGACCCTGTTCTGTTTTGTAATTCAGTTCATGTGTAGCCAAGTTTACATTCCGTGTATTAGTGATATCTTATGATGTTTCATTTTCTGTGTGACTTATTTCACTTAGAATCATCGTACCTGAATCCACTCATTATGCCGCGACGGGCCTGATGACATAGATTTCATTGCTCTGTGATATTCCATTGTCCGTACGTACCACAACTTCTTTATCCATTTTTCACATTCTGGGATATTTAACTTGTACCGTAGACGAGGTTCTTGTAAACAGAGCCGTCCGACACTTTGGGGTGGCTGTGTGTTTTTGATTTTAATTTCCCTAAGCAATAGGACCATAAGTGGAAGTGCCGTAGGCTCTGTAGCTTTGTTTTTTCGGTGTTCCGGGAAACACCATACAATTCTCCAGGGTGGCTGTTTGCAATTTACATCCCGCCCATCAGCATAACAAGGCTCCCTGTTCTCCATGGCCTGTGCTGCCTTTCTGGATTTTACACTTTTTTCAGATGGCCCTTTTGACCGGGGGGCAGTGAGACTTCATTGTAGTGCAGATTTCTTTAACATGCTTGCTTGGTTGGCCAAAAACGGCGTATGCGTTTTTTCCTGAATATATTCAGGAAAAAACGCATACGCCGTTTTTGGCCAAGTGCATCATTGTCGCCGTTCTGCGTCTTTTCCTATGCTTTAAGTGCAATTCCAGTCTACCCCCTGAAATCGTTTTCCTGAATTTCTGCCCAGCTTCCAAGTCCTCTTCGCAGACTTACTTCAATATATTTTTGGACGATAGCTGTCATTTATAACTCTGCATGTTTGTGAATTACAGTGCCCCTGAGCTCCTTTCTTCAACTTGTTTTCTTGTGAGCTGGTCGCAAAACCACAGGATTGCTTCAGGCCCTAGTCTTGTTCCGGCAGGGCATGCTGAGCTTTTTTTTAATTCCTCGTCCTGGTGGGAAATGAGCGTTACATTTGCACGTGCAGACACCTACAGCTAGGCTCTCATTGGTTCTCCCTATTCCTGTTCATCTTGCGCAGAAATTGCAAAATGTGCCAAACAGGAGGTTAAAGGCACTGACTCTCAAAGTGGGGAGAGTGTTAGTTAAGCGTCTGGAATGGTGAACCCGAGTATAAAGGGACGAAAACTGAGATGCATTTGAAAACGTTTCCCAATCACATGGTGGACCACACTCTGGGTTTCCCATACATGATTTAGCGGAAGAAAGAATCCCTTAAACCTGGAGAGTTGGGACCCATGGAATGGGTACCATGCAGTATGACTTCAAAGGGTCTGCATTTGCTCACCAAACCTCACCAAAGCTATCAGGCCGAAGTGTCCGGCCTTATGTCTCCCCAGCTCTTTGTGTAGATGTGGTAAATCCAGGTTGCATCAGAAGCCCTGAGTGAATTATTTAAGAATTGCTCTCTATTTCACTGTCATTGTGTTTTGTTTTTGAAATTTATTTTGATAATGTGATTTATCGGATTTTCACTGCTGCATTTAGGCCACTGAACACACGCTTGATTCTCTTACGGAGACATATAAATCCATGGGTTTTAAGATTCTTCCTAGGTAGGTATATTCCTAGGCGTTGAATATGGGGTGTTGAGTCTATTTCATTGAGCAAGGAGTAGGTCTTGTCTATTACATATTTGGCGTATGGAACGGTGTCTGTGCGAATTTCAATCTCTGTTTTTATGCAGCACCCCAACTCACCTTTCCCAAAAAGCAAGCATAAGTTGGTTTTCTAAATTGGCGACCCTGTTCTGTTTTGTAATTCAGTTCATGTGTAGCCAAGTTTACATTCCGTGTATTAGTGATATCTTATGATGTTTCTTTTTCTGTGTGACTTATTTCTCGTAGAATCCTCATATCTGAATCCACTCATTATGCCGCTACGGGCCTGATGACGTAGATTTCATTGCTGAGTGTTATTCCATTATACGTACGTACCACAACTTCTTTATCCATTTTTTGCTTTCTCGGATATTTAACTTGTACCGTAGACGAGGTTCTTGTAAACAGAGCCGTCCCAAACTTTGGGGTGGCTGTGTGTTTTTGATTTTAATTTCCCTAAGCTATAGGACCATAAGTGGAAGTGCCATAGGCTGTGTTGCTTTGTTTCCTACGTGTTTCAGGAAACACTATACACTTCTCCAGAGTGGCTGTTGGCCATTTACATTCCGCCCATCAGTATAACAAGGCTCCCTGTTCTCCATGACCTGTCCTGCCTTTCTGGATTTTACACTTTTTTCAGATGGCCCTTTTGACCGGGGGGCAGTGAGACTTCATTGTAGTGCAGATTTCCTAATCACGCTTGCTTGGTTGGCCAAAAATGGGCGTATGCGTTTTTTCCTGAATATATTCAGGATAAAACGCATATGCCCTTTTTGGCCAAATGCATCATTGTCGACGTTCTGCCTATTTTCCTATGCTTTAAGTGCAATTCCAGTCTACCCCCTGAACTCGTTTTCCTGAAATTCTGTCCCGCTTTCAAGTCCTCTTCGAAGACTTACTTCAATACATTTTTGGACGATAGCTGTCATTCATAACTCTGCAGGTTTGTGAAATACAGTGCCCTTGAGCTCCTTTCTTCAGCTCGCTTTCTTGTGAGCTGGCCGCAAAACTGCAGGATTGCTTCAGGCCCTAATCTTTTTTGGCAGGGCATGCTGAGCCTTTGGTTAATTCCTCTTCCTGGTGGGAAATGAGCGTTCCATTTGCCCATGCATAAACCTGGAGCTAGTCTCTCATTGGTTCTCCCTATTCCTGTTCATCTTGCGCAGAAATTGCAAACTGTGCCAAACAGGATGTTAAAGGCACTGACTCTCCAAGTGGGGAGAGTGTTACTAAACGTCTGGAATGGTGAACCCGAGTACCAGGGGACGAAACCTGAGATGCATTTGAAAACGTTTCCCAATCACACGGTGGACCATACTCTGGGTTTCCCATGCATGTTTTAGCTGAAGGAAGAATCCCTTAAACCTGGAGATTTGGGACCCATGGAATGGGTACCATGCAGTATGACTTCAAAGGGTCTGCGTTTGCTCACCGAACCTCACCAATGCTATCAGCCCGAAGTGTCCAGCCTTATGTCTCACCCAGCTCTGGGTGTAGATGTGGTAAATCCAGGTTGCATCACAAGCCCTGAATGAATTATTTAAGAATTGCTCTCTAATTCACTGTCATTGTGTTTTGTTTTTGAAATTTATTTTGATAATGGGATTTATCGGATTTTCACTGCTGCGTTTAGTCCGCTGTACACACGCTTGATTTCCTTATGGAGACATATAAATCTATGGGTTTTAAGATTCTTACTTGTCAGGTATATTGCCAGTCGTTGAATATGTGGTTTTGAGTCCATTTCCTTGAGCAAGGAGTAGGTCTTGTCTATTATATATTTGGCTTATGGAACGGTATCTGTGCTAATTTCCATCTCTGGTTTTATGCAGCACCCCAACTCACCTTTCCCCATAAGCAAGCATAAGTTGGTTTTCTAAATTTGTGACCCTGTTCTGTTTTGTAATTCAGTTCATGTGTAGCCAAGTTTACATTCCGTGTATTAGTGATATCTTATGATGTTTCTTTTCCTGTGTGACTTATTTCTCGTAGAATCCTCGTACCTGAATCCACTCATTATGCCGCTACGGGCCTGATGACGTAGATTTCATTGCTGAGTGATATTCCATTGTACGTATGTACCACAACTTCTTTATCCATTTTTTGCTTTCTCGGATATTTAACTTGTACCGTAGACGAGGTTCTTGTAAACAGAGCCGTCCCAAACTTTGGGGTGGCTGTGTGTTTTTGATTTTAAATTCCCTAAGCTATAGGACCATAAGTGGAAGTGCCGTAGGCTCCATTGCTTTGTTTTTTAGGTGTTCCAGGAAACACCATACACTTCTCCAGAGTGGGTGTTGGCAATTTACAACCCACCCATCAGCATAACAAGGCTCCCTGTTCTCCATGGCCTGTGCTGCCTTTCTGGATTTTACACTTTTTTCAGATGGCCCTTTTGACCGGGGGGCAGTGAGACTTCATTGTAGTGCAGATTTCTTTAACATGCTTGCTTGGTTGGCCAAAAACGGCGTATGCGTTTTTTCCTGAATATATTCAGGAAAAAACGCATACGCCCTTTTTGGCGAAGAGCATCATTGTCGACGTTCTGCCTCTTTTCCTATGCTTTAAATGCAATTCCCGTATACACCCTGAAATCGTTTTCCTGAATTCTGCCCCGCTTTCATGTCCTCTTCGTAGCCTTCCTTCAATATATTTTTGGACGATAGCTGTCATTTATAACTCTGCAGGTTTGTGAATTACAGTGCCCCTGAGCTCCTTTCTTCAAATCGCTTTCTTGTGAGCTGGCCGCAAACCCGCAGGATTGCTTCAGGCCCTAATCTTTTTCCGGCACGGCATGCTGAGCCTTTGGTTAATTCGTCTTTCTGGTGGGAAATGTGCGTTAAATTTGCCCGTGCAGACACCTACAGCTAGTCTCTCATTGGTTCTCCCTATTCCTGTTCATCTTGCGCAGAAATTGCAAACTGTGCCAAACAGGAGGTTAAAGGCCCTGACTCTCCAAGTGGGGAGAGTGTTAGAAAATGGTCTGGAATTGTGAACCCGAGTAAAAGGGGACGAAAATTGAGATGCCTTTGAAAACGTTTCCTGGTCACACGGTGCACCATACTGTGGGCTTCCCATGCATGCTTTAGCTGAAGGAAGAATCGCTTAAACCCTGAGAGTTGGGACCCATGGAATGGGTACCATGCAGTATGACTTCAAATGGTCTGCATTTGCTCATCGAACCTCACCAGTGGTATCACCCCGAAGTGTCCAACCTTATGTCTCACTCAGCTCTGGGTGTAGATGAGGTAAATCCAGGTTGCATCACAAGCCCTGAATGAATTATTTAAGAATTGCTCTCTATTTCACTGTCATTGTGTTTTGTTTTTGTAATTCATTTTGATAATAGGATTTATCGGATTTTCTCTGCTGCCTTCATGCAGCTGTACACATGCTTGATTCTCTTATGGAGACATATAAATCCATGGGTTTGAAGATTCTTACTAGTCAGGTGTATTCCTAGGCGTTGAATATAGGGTGTTTAGCCCATTTCGTTGAGCAAGGGGTAGGTCTTGACTATTACATATTTTTTTTTTTTTTTTGCTGTACGCGCGCCTCTCAGTGTTGTGGCCTCTCCCGTTGCGGAGCACAGGCTCCGGACGCGCAGGCTCAACGGCCATGACTCATGGGGCCAGTAGCTCCGCGGCATGTGGGATCCTCTCGGACCGGGGCACGAACCCGCGTCCCCTGCATCGGCAGGCGAACTCTCAACCAGTGCGCCACAAGGGAAGCCCCCTTGACTATTACATATATGACGTATGGAATGGTATCTGTGCTAATTTCTATCTCTGGTTTTATGCAGCAGCCCAACTCACCTTTCCCCTTAAGCAAACATAAGTTGGTTTTCTAAATTTGAGACCCTGTTCTGTTTTGTAATTCAGTTCATGTGTAGCCAAGATTACATTGGGTGTATTAGTGATATCTTATGATGTTTCATTTTCTGTGTGACTTATTTCTCTTAGAATCATCGTACCTGAATCCACTCATTATGCCACGACGGGCCAGATGACATAGATTTCATTGGTGAGTGATATTCCATTGTACGTACGTACCACAACTTGTTTATCCATTTTTCCCTTTCTGGGATATTTAACTTGTACCGTAGAAGAGGTTCTTGTAAACAGAGCCGTCTGAAACTTTGGGGTGGGTGTGTGTTTTTTATTTTAATTTCCCTAAGCTATAGGACCATAAGTGGAAGTGCCGTAGGCTCTGTTGCTTTGTTTTTTAGGTGTTTCAGGAAACACTATACACTTCTGCAGAGTGGCTGTTGGCAATTTACATCCCACCCATCAGCATAACAAGGCTCCCTGTTCTCCATGGCCTGTGCTGCATTTCTGGATTTTACACTTTTTCAGATGGCCCTTTTGACTGGGGGGCAGTGAGACTTCATTGTAGTGCAGATTTCTTTAACATGCTTGCTTGGTTGGCCAAAAAGGGCGTATGCGTTTTTTCCTGAATATATTCAGGAAAAAACGCATACGCCCTTTTTGGCCAAGTGCATCATTGTCGACGTTCTGCCTCTTTTCCTATGCTTTAAATGCAATTCCAGTCTACCCCATGAAATCGTTTTCCTGAAATTCTGCCCCGCTTTCAAGTCCTCTTCGCAGCCTTCCTTCAATATATTTTTGGACGATAGCTGTCATTTATAACTCTGCAGGTTTGTGAATTACAGTGCCCCTGAGCTCCTTTCTTCAAATCGCTTTCTTGTGAGCTGGCCGCAAACCCGCAGGATTGCTTCAGGCCCTAATCTGGTTCCGGCACGGCATGCTGAGCGTTTGGTTAAATCCTCTTCCTGGTGGGAAATGAGCGTTAAATTAGCCCCTGCAGACACCTACAGCTAGTCACTCATTGGTTCTCCCTATTCCTGTTCATCTTGCGCAGAAATTGCAAAGTGTGCGAAACAGGAGGTTAAAGGCACTGACTCTCCAAGTGGGGAGAGTGTTAGTAAAGGGTCTGGAGTTGTGAACCCAAGTAAAAGAGGACAAAAACAGATGCATTTGAAAACGTTTCCCGGTCACATGGTGCACCATACTGTGGGTTTCCCATGCATGGTTTAGCTGAAGGAAGAATCGCTTAAACCTGGAGAGTTGGGAACCATGGAATGTGTACCATGTTTTATGACTTCAAAAGGTCTGCATTTGCTCATCGAACCTCACCAATGCTATCAGCCCGAAGGGTCCAACCTTATGTCTCACTCAGCTCTGGGTTTAGATGAGGTAAATCCAGGTTGCATCACAAGCCCTGAATGAATAATTTAAGAATTGCTCTCTATTTCACTGTCATTGTGTTTTGTTTTTGTAATTCATTTTGATAATAGGATTTATCGGATTTTCTCTGCTGCCTTCATGCAGCTGTACACACGCTTGATTCTCTTATGGAGACATGTAAATCCATGGGTTTGAAGAGTCTTACTAGTCAGGTGTATTCCTAGGCTTTGAATATAGGGTGTTTAGCCCATTTCGTTGAGCAAGGGGTAGGTCTTGACTATTACATATTTGACGTATGGAATGGTATCTGTGCTAATTTCTATCTCTCGTTTTATGCAGCACCCCAACTCACCTTTCCCCTTAAGCAAACATTAGTTGGTTTTCTAAATTTGAGACCCTGTTCTGTTTTGTAATTCAGTTCATGTGTAGCCAAGATTACATTCGGTGTATTAGTGATATCTTATGATGTTTCATTTTCTGTGTGACTTTTTTCACTTAGAATCATCGTACCTGAATCCACTCATTATGCCACGACGGGCCAGATGACATAGATTTCATTGGTGACTGATATTCCATTGTACGTACGTACCACAACTTCTTTATTCATTTTTCGCTTTCTGGGATATTTAACTTGTACCGTAGACGAGGTTCTTGTAAACAGAGCCATCTGAAACTTTGGCGTGGCTGTGTGTTTTTGATTTTAATTTCCCTAAGCTATAGGACCATAAGTGGAAGTGCCGTAGGCTCCGTTGCTTTGTTTTTTAGGTGTTTCAGGAAACACCATACACTTCTGCAGAGTGGCTGTTGGCAATTTACATCCCACCCATCAGCATAACAAGGCTCCCTGTTCTCCATGGCCTGTGCTGCATTTCTGGATTTTACACTTTTTTCAGATGGCCCTTTTGACCGGGGGGCAGTGAGACTTCATTGTAGTGCAGATTTCTTTAACATGCTTGCTTGGTTGGCCAAAAAGGGCGTATGCGTTTTTTCCTGAATATATTCAGGAAAAAACGCATACGCCCTTTTTGGCCAAGTGCATCATTGTCGACGTTCTGCCTCTTTTCCTATGCTTTAAATGCAATTCCAGTCTACCCCCTGAAATCGTTTTCCTGCAATTCTGCCCCGCTTTCAAGTCCTCTTCACAGCCTTCCTTCAATATATTTTTGGACGATAGCTGTCATTTATAACTCTGCAGGTTTGTGAATTACAGTGCCCCTGAGCTCCTTTCTTCAACTCGCTTTCTTGTGAGCTGGCCGCAAACCCACAGGATTGCTTCAGGCCCTAATCTGGTTCCGGCACGGCATGCTGAGCCTTTGGTTAATTCCTCTACCTGGTGGGAAATGAGCGTTAAATTTGCCCGTGCAGTCACCTATAGCTAGTCTCTCATTGGTTCTCCCTATTCCTTTTCATCTTGCGCAGAAATTGCAAATTGTGCCCAACAGGAGGTTAAAGGCACTGACTCTCCAAGTGGGGAGAGTGTACGTAAAGGGTCTGGAATGGTGAACCCGAGTAAAAGGGGACGAAAACTGAGATGCATTTGAAAACGTTTGTCTGTCACACGGTGCACCATACTGTGGGTTTCCCATGCATGTTTTAGCTGAAAGAAGAATCCCTTAAACCTGGAGATTTGGGACCCATAGAATGGGTACCATGCAGTATGACTTCAAAGGGTCTGCATTTGCTCATCGAACCTCACCAATGCTATCAGCCCGAAGTGCCCAACCTTATGTCTCACTCAGCTCTGGGTGTAGATGTGGTAAATCCAGGTTGCATCACAAGCCCTGAATGAATTATTTAAGAATTGCTCTCTATTTCACTGTCCTTGGGTTTTGTTTGTGTAATTCATTTTGATAATGGGATTTATCGGATTTTCTCTGCTGCAATCATGCCGCTGTACACACGCTTCATTCTCTTACGGAGACATATAAATCCATGGGTTTGAAGATTCTTACTAGTCAGGTGTATTCCTAGGCGTTGAATATGGGGTGTTTAGTCCATTTCGTTGAGCAAGGGGTAGGTCTTGACTATTACATATTTGGCTTATGGAAAGGTATCTGTGCTAATTTCTATCTCTGGTTTTATGCAGCACCCCAACTCACCTTTCCCCTTAAGCAAGCATAAGTTGGTTTTCTAAATTTGAGACCCTGTTCTGTTTTGTAATTCAGTTCAGGTGTAGCCAAGTTTACATTCTGTGTATTAGTGATATCTTATGATGTTTCATTTTCTGTGTGACTTATTTCACTTAGAATCATCGTACCTGAATCCACTCATTATGCCGCGACGGACCTGATGACATAGATTTCATTGCTGAGTGATATTCCATTGTACGTACGTACCACAACTTCTTTATCCATTTTTCACATTCTGGGATATTTAACTTGTACCGTAGACGAGGTTCTTGTAAACAGAGCCGTCCGACACTTTGGGGTGGCTGTGTGTTTTTGATTTTAATTTCCCTAAGCTATAGGACCATAAGGGGAAGGGCCGTAGGCTCCGTAGCTTTGTTTTTTCGGTGTTCCGGGAAACAACATACACTTCTCCAGAGTGGCTGTTGGCAATTTACATCCCGGCAATCAGCATAACAAGGCTCCATGTTCTCCATGGCCTGTGCTGCCTTTCTGGATTTTACACTTTTTTCAGATGGCCCTTTTGACCGGGGGGCAGTGAGACTTCATTGTAGTGCAGATTTCTTTAACATGCTTGCTTGGTTGGCCAAAAAGGGCGTATGCGTTTTTTCCTGAATATATTCAGGAAAAAACGCATACGCCCTTTTTGGCCAAGAGCATCATTGTCGACGTTCTGCCTCTTTTACTATTCTTTAAATGCAATTCCCGTCTACCCCCTGAAATCGTTTTCCTGCAATTCTGCCCCACTTACAAGTCGTCTTCGCAGCCTTCCTTCAATATATTTTTGGACGATAGCTGTCATTTATAACTCTGCAGGTTTGTGAGTTACAGTGCCCCTGAGCTCATTTCTTCAACTCGCTATCTTGTGAGCTGGCCGCAAACCCACAGGATTGCTTCAGGCCCTAATCTGGTTCCGGCACGTCATGCTGAGCCTTTGGTGAATTCCTCTTCCTGGTGGGAAATGAGCATTAAGTTTGCCCGTGCAGACACCTACAGCTACTCTCTCACTGGTTCTCCCTCTTCCTGTTCATCTTGCGCAGAAATTGCAAACTGTGCCCAACAGGAGTTTAAAGGCACTGACTCTCCAAGTGGGGAGAGTGTTAGTAAAGTGTCTGGAATGGTGAACCCGAGTAAAAGGGGACGAAAACTGAGATGCATTTGAAACCGTTTGTCTGTCACACGGTGCAACATACTGTGGGTTTCCCAGGCATGTTTTAGCTGAAAGAAGAATCCCTTAAACCTGGAGATTTAGGACCCATAGAATGGGTACCATGCAGTATGACTTCAAAGCGTCTGCATTTGCTCATCGAACCTCACCAATGCTATCAGCCCGAAGTGTCCAACCTTATGTCTCACTCAGCTCTGGGTGTAGATGTGGTAAATCCAGGTTGCATCACAAGCCCTGAATGAATTATTTAAAAATTGCTCTCTATTTCACTGTCCTTGGGGTTTGTTTGTGTAATTCATTTTGGTAATGGGATTTATCGGATTTTCTCTGCTGCATTCATGCCGCTGTACACACGCTTCATTCTCTTACGGAGACATATAAATCCATGGGTTTGAAGATTCTTACTAGTCAGGTGTATTCCTAGGCGTTGATTATGGGGTGTTTAGTCCATTTCGTTGAGCAAGGGGTAGGTCTTGACTATTACATATTTGGCTTATGGAAAGGTATCTGTGCTAATTTCTATCTCTGGTTTTATGCAGCACCCCAACTCACCTTTCCCCTTAAGCAAGCATAAGTTGGTTTTCTAAATTTGAGACCCTGTTCTGTTTTGTAATTCAGTTCATGTGTAGCCAAGTTTACGTTCCGTGTATTAGTGATATCCTATGATGTTTCATTTTCTGTGTGACTTATTTCACTTAGAATCATCGTACCTGAATCCACTCATTATGCCGCGATGGGCCTGATGACATAGATTTCATTGCTGAGTGATATTCCATTGTACGTACGTACAAGAAATTCTTTATCCGTTTTTCACATTCTGCGATATTAAACATGTACAGTAGACGAGGTTCTTGTAAACAGAGCCGTCCGACACTTTGCGGTGGCTGTGTGTTTTTGATTTTAATTTCCCTAAGCTATAGGACCAAAAGTGGAAGTGCCGTAGGCTCCGTAGCTTTGTTTTTTCGGTGTTCCCGGAAACACCATACACTTCTCCAGAGTGGCTGTTGGCAATATAGATCCCGCCCATCAGCATAACAAGGCTCCCTGATCTCCATGGCCTGTGCTGCCTTTCTGGATTTTCCACTATTTTCAGATGGCCGTTATGACTGGGGAGCTGTGAGACTTCATTTTAGTGCAGATTACTTGAACATGCTTGCTTGGTTGTCCAAAAAGGGCGTATACGTTTTTTCCTGAATATATTCAAGAAAAAACGCATACGCCCTTTTTTCCCAAGAGCATCATTGTCGACGTTCTGCCTCTTTTCCTATGCTTTAAATGCAATTCCCGTCTACCCCCTGAAATCGTTTTCCTGCAATTCTGCCCCACTTACAAGTCGTCTTCGCAGCCTTCCTTCAATATATTTTTGGACGATAGCTGTCATTTATAACTCTGCAGGTTTGTGAGTTACAGTGCCCCTGAGCTCATTTCTTCAACTCGCTATCTTGTGAGCTGGCCGCAAACCCACAGGATTGCCTCAGGCCCTAATCTGGTTCCGGCACGGCATGCTGAGCCTTTGGTTAATTCCTCTTCCTGTTGGGAAATGAGCATTAAATTTGCCCGTGCAGACACCTACAGCTAGTCTCTCATTCGTTCTCCCTATTCCTTTTCATCTTGTGCAGAAATTGCAAACTGTGCCCAACAGGAGGTTAAAGGCACTGGCTCTCCAAGTGGGGAGAGTGTTCGTAAAGGGTCTGGAATGGTGAACCCGAGTAAAAGGGGACGAAAACTGAGATGCATTTGAAAACGTTTGCCAGTCACACGGTGCACCATACTGTGGGTTTCCCATGCATGTTTTAGCTGAAGGAAGAATCCCTTAAACTTGGAGAGTTGGGACCCATGGAATGGGTACCATGCTGTATGACTTCAAAGTGTCTGCATTTGCTCATCGAACCTCACCAATGCTATCAGCCCGAAGTGCCCAACCTTATGTCTCACTCAGCTCTGGGTGTAGATGTGGTAAATCCAGGTTGCATCACAAGCCCTGAATGAATTATTTAAGAATTGCTCTCTATTTCACTGTCCTTGGGTTTTGTTTGTGTAATTCATTTTGATAATGGGATTTATCGGATTTTCTCTGCTGCATTCATACCGCTGTACACACGCTTCATTCTCTTACGGAGACATATAAATCCATGGGTTTGAAGATTCTTACTAGTCAGGTGTATTCCTAGGCGTTGAATATGGGGTGTTTAGTCCATTTCGTTGAGCAAGGGGTATGTCTTGACTATTACATATTTGGCTTATGGAAAGGTATCTGTGCTAATTTCTATCTCTGGTTTTATGCAGCACCCCAACTCACCTTTCCCCTTAAGCAAGCATAAGTTGGTTTTCTAAATTTGAGACCCTGTTCTGTTTTGTAATTCAGTTCATGTGTAGCCAAGTTTACATTCCGTGTATTAGTGATATCTTATGATGTTTCATTTTCTGTGTGACTTATTTCACTTAGAATCATCGTACCTGAATGCACTCATTATGCCGCGACGGGCCTGATGACATAGATTTCATTGCTGAGTGATATTCCATTGTCCGTACGTACCACAACTTCTTTATCCATTTTTCACATTCTGGGATATTTAACTTGTACCGTAGATGAGGTTCTTGTAAACAGAGCCGTCCGACACTTTGGGGTGGCTGTGTGTTTTTGATTTTAATTTCCCTAAGCTATAGGACCATAAGTGGAAGTGCCGTAGGCTCCGTAGCTTTGTTTTTTCGGTGTTCCGGGAAACACCATACACTTCTCCAGAGTGGCTGTTGGCAATTCACATCCCACCCATCAGCATAACAAGGCTCCCTGTTCTCCATGGCCTGTGCTGCCTTCCTGGATTTTACACTTTTTTCAGATGGCCCTTTTGACCGGGGGGCAGTGAGACTTCATTGTAGTGCAGATTTCTTGAACATGCTTGCTTGGTTGGCCAAAAAGGGCGTATGCGTTTTTTCCTGAATATACTCAGGAAAAAACGCATACGCCCTTTTTGGCCAAGAGCATCATTGTCGACGTTCTGCCTCTTTTCCTATGCTTTAAATGCAATTCCCGTCTACCCCCTGAAATCGTTCTCCTGCAATTCTGCCCCACTTACAAGTCGTCTTCGCAGCCTTCCTTCAATATATTTTTGGACGATAGCTGTCATTTATAACTCTGCAGGTTTGTGAGTTACAGTGCCCCTGAGCTCATTTCTTCAACTCGCTATCTTGTGAGCTGGCCGCAAACCCACAGGATTGCCTCAGGCCCTAATCTGGTTCCGGCACGGCATGCTGAGCCTTTGGTGAATTCCTCTTCCTGGTGGGAAATGAGCGTTAAATTTGCCCGTGCAGACACTTACTGCTAGTCTCTCATTGGTTCTCCCTATTCCTGTTCATCTTGCGCAGAAATTGCAAACTGTGCCAAACAGGAGGTTAAAGGCACTGACTCTCCAAGTGGGGAGAGTGTTAGTAAACGTTCTGGAATGGTGAACCCGAGTTAAAGGGGACGAAAACTGAGATGCATTTGAAAACCTTTCCTGGTCACACGGTGCACCATACTGTGGGTTTCCCATGCATGTTTTAGCTGAAGAAAGAATCCCTTAATCCTGGAGAGTTGGGACCCATGGAATGGGTACCATGCAGTATGACTTCAAAGGGTCTGCATTTGCTCATCGAACCTCAACAATGCTATCAGCCCGAAGTGCCCAACCTTATGTCTCACTCAGCTCTGGGTGTAGATGTGGTAAATCCAGGTTGCATCACAAGCCCTGAATGAATTATTTAAGAATTGCTCTCTATTTCACTCTCATTGTGTTTTGTTTTTGTAATTTATTTTGATAATGGGATTTATCGCATTTTCACTGCTGTGTTCATGCCGCTGTACTCACGCTTGATTCTCTTACGGAGACATATAAATCCATGAGTTTGAAGATTCTTACTAGTCAGGTGTATTCGTAGGTGTTGAATATGGCGTGTTGAGTCCATTTCGTTGACCAGGGAGTAGGTTTTTTCTATTACATATTTGGCTTATCGAACGGTATCTGTGCTAATTTCAATCTCTGGTTTTATGCAGCTCCCCAACTCTCCTTTTTCCTTAAGCAAACATAAGTTGGTCTTCTAAATTTGAGACCCCATTCCGTTTTGTAATTCAGGTACTTTGTAGCCACGTTTACATTCCATGTATTAGTAATATCGTATGTCTTTTTCTTTTTGAATTATGTGACTTTGAATGATCATAGGTAACTACTCTGGGGTTGTTACAGCTTGCCATATTTCACTGATTTTCAGGCTGAGTAATATTCCACTCTACATAAGTGCCACACCTCTATCCATTTTTTCCCTCCAGAGACATATAAATTATATCCTAGTCGAGGATCTTTTAAACAGAGAGGCGGTAAACATTGGGGTGCCTGTGTCCTCTCCATTTTTGTCTTTCCCAAGATATACGTCCATGAGTGCAAGTGCCCTGTGCTCTGTAGCTCATTTTTTAGATGCTTTAGTAAACACAATACACTTCTCAAGAGTGACCATTGGCAATATACATTTCCACTATAAGCCTCACAGGGCTCCCTTTTCTCCTTGCCCTGTCCTGCATTTCTGGTGTTTACACTTTATGAGGAAGGCTCTTCTGACTGATGCGAAGTGATATGTTTTGTAGTACTGATTTCCAGTGCCCACCTGTTTGGTTGGCTAAAAAAGTGTATGCCCTTTTCTTGAATATATACAGAAAAAGACGCATACACCCTTTTTGGCCAACTGCAATGTTGGCAATGTTCAGCCCCTTTTCTTGTGCTTAATGGCGAGTCCTTTCTACCTCTTCCAATCCCTTTCCTGCCATTCTCCGTTGCTTACAAGTCCTTTTCTCTGACTTTCCTCAAGACATTTTTCAGTGAGAGATATTTTCAACTCTGCAGTTTCGTGAATTTTAGCGGCCCTGAGTTCCATTTTTCAACTTGTGTTTATGGGAACTGGCCACAAAGCAGCGGGATTTCCTCAAGCCCTATTCTGTTTCCATGGGCAACCCTAGCTTTTAGTCAATTCGTCTTCCTGATTGGAAATTAGAGTGACATGTGCCTGTCCGAACACCTAGGACTTGTCTCTCATTGTTCCTCCTCCTTCTGCTTCATCCTCTGGACAAATTCCAAACTGTATGCAACAGGATGTTGACAGTGCTGACATCTCCAAGTGGGGAGACTGTTCGTAAAGACGCTGGATGGGTGAACCCGAGCACCAGGAGATGAGGAGATGAGATGCCTTTTCCAAACTCTTCCCGATCAGACGGTATACCATCTTCTGGGTGTGACAGGCATATTTTAGCTGTAGGAAGTGTCCCATTCATGTGAGGAGAACACCAGGGCTTTTTCAAAATCACTGTCTCTCCACAACCCAAACTGGGGAATTTTTTAAGCTACGGCTACACATATGTTCATTAAGGGCCTTGGGAAGTAGGCAGAGTCCAAACTTTAGATGATTGAAGTCTTCATGGTCAGAAGCACTCACCACCGGCTTCCCTTAGGTTCCATTTTAACTGTCATTAATAGATGATGTCAATAAAAATATCTATTCTTTTTTCAGATTATTTCCCCTTATAGGTTATTGCAAAATATTGAGTGTAGTTCCCTGTGCTGTACAGTACTTCCTTGTTGATGATCGATTTTATACATAGCAGTGTGTATGTGTTAATCCCAAACTGTTAATTTATCCCTCCTCCCACCTTTCCCCTTTGGTAATAATAAATTATAAGATTTTATACTTCTCAGAAATGGGGGAGCTGAAAGAGAGGTATCATTTTCAATGGAAAAGCATTTAAAACAAGATTGAAGCTTTAACCAAGATTATTAGATGTACATCCTTGGAAAGAAATCACTTCGTTTCTCTAGTATTGACCTGACAAATAAGACAAACCTTTCACTGAACTTGCTTATAATAAAGTGATGGAAATATCAAATGGAAGTGTTAGAAACATCTTATTTTACCCGAGCCTTATACACTGTTCTATGTTAATTACAGTTTGGCTCACACATCTGTTCATTGAAGTTACAATGTTCTCAATTTCTGTTACTGATCCTCCAGAGTGGACCCCAACAAGTGTCCCCCTGCCCAGTGTCATTGGAGCCAACAGATCGAGACTGAGTTTGGTTCAGAAGCAAAGGAAACTTTATATTTTGATCAGAGAATGCAGAGGTGAGAGCATGTGCTACCCCGTGGGCTGTGGGCTGGGCTGCTGTGTAGAGATCCTGTCAGAGTCAGTGGGAGGGAGGGGGCGGAGCTCTCGAGGGCCCGGTTGGCTGCAGCTCAGGCTCTATATCGCGGAGTCTGCACTGTGCTCCAGGAGCTGAAGTGTCGACCCAGCCATTCTGCACTAGGAAATCTGGTCTGAAGTGCCGGCTGTTGAACCTCTGTATGCGGGACCCTAGGAGCACGTGAAATTAGACAAAGCACAAAGGATAAAAAAGGTTAGACTTTATTTTATTGCCCAGATTCTATTTTTATCTCCCAGGGATTTTTAAGGGGCTTTGCCTGGGACAAACCCCTCTTCTGCACTTTGTCCCCTTCCTCATTCTTAGAGTGCTGAGGGTGCAGACCCTTCATCTGTAACTGCTGAGTGCTGAGTTAGGAGCCCTCATACCTGTGGGAGAGGGTCTGAACTTCTCCCCAGCAGCCTCCAGGTGACGTTGATTGTCCGCAGGCCTCCTGCCTCCCTGCTCCTCCGCCTGAGCACAAGTATTGGTAGTGTTATAGATTCTAATGACCTTTAAGGGTCCAGGAAGGAGATGTGCAGTGACGCTGTGAGGTCCAGTTTCACCCCGCCCCACATTTGTTCGGCCACCTTAGGCTGACCGTTTCTGCCAGCCTAGATGCTCTGACCAGTAGTCTGTGCTTTCTTCAGTTAGGCCCCTGAATTAACGTAAAAACAGCACCAGGTGTCAGCACCCTGACTGCTCAACTCCCAGACAGTCCAGGGTCAGTGGTGATGAAGGACCATGATGGCCACTGAGTCAACAGCCTTTTGAAGTAAACAGGAGTCCAGCCGGTCTTATTGGCCACCATCATCACAGTGTCTGTAGGCTTTTCTATGGTGACAGCGTGATATACGGTTCCCCTGCCAAGATTATTACCTCCCCTCTGGGTGCAGTAAGTCCTGCAAGCAGTAGTCTACTCTTTTGGGACACACTCTTGTTGTTTTATGAGAGAAACTCCAGGTCAAGTGATGGTCACACGAGTCGTCATGGTGCCCTTTGCCCCAGTTATCTCTCTGGAGGTTGGAGTTGGAGGACCTCCTCACTCAAGGTCAGTGTGCCCACGGAGCAAACCCTGCAACTTCAGGGCATGGTTGGGGGTTAGGATCACCACGTGGGGTCCTTTTCCCTTAGGAGGGAGGTGGCCTTTTGGGCTGCTGATTTCCAGGTTTTCAGATACTGCCAGTATCTTGGCCAGATGTGGTGGTGGGCCAAGCCCCTTGGTGACCGTAGTTTATCCTACCTGGATGGCATTCTTGCATTGTTCCATTTCAAGTGGTCCCAGGTTTTGCACTAATACTCCAATGGCCATTCAAATTTCACTAGGAATGTAAAGGTCAAAGGGTTTAGCTAAATTAGGGAGTTCCAGGGCAAGGGTCTGAATTGACTGCTCTTTCCATTCTTGAAAGGCCACT
Source organism: Delphinapterus leucas (assembly GCF_059928025.1). NCBI lineage: Eukaryota > Metazoa > Chordata > Mammalia > Artiodactyla > Monodontidae > Delphinapterus > Delphinapterus leucas. The sequence goes on along the minus strand of NW_028322254.1, from coordinate 3,598,106 downwards.
TCTGGATTCTATTCAAAAGGATCATCATCTTTTTCTTTCAGTGTTTCATATAGAGGCCCAGCTAGTAGACTGTAGTTAGGGATCCAGAAGCAGCAAACCCTGGCCTCCCCAGGAACCCCTAAGCTGTCTTCTAGTTTTAGAAATGGGTAAGGCTGTAAATTGTTTCTTCCCTTTCCTGGGATGGGCTTCTCCGACCTTCTGTGAGAATGCAGCCCACGCAGGTCACCATAGTCTGTGATATTTGAGCTTTTTCTTGGACAACTTGTATCCTTTATTGGCTTGGTAGTTCAGAGGTCTCCTTAGTAGGGCTGGCGATCAGAATGTCGTCTGCATATTGAAGGAGTGTTTCCTTTTCCAGAGGTAGAACTTTTAGGTCTTTAGCTGAGCTTTCCCCAAAGATGGTGTGGGAATTTTTGAACCCTTGGGGCAAGACGGCCCGGAAGTATTGTTTTAGTTGTATGTTGAGTCCTGCCACTCACAAGCCAAAATTTCTTGTGACTCTGGGACTAATAGAATACAAAAGAAGGCTTCATTGAAGACTAATACAGAATACCATGTCCTGGTGGTTAGTAGAATGACCAGCAGGGTGTAGGGTTTAGGAACTACTGGAGGTCTATCCTCGGTGGCTTCACTGACTGTCCTGACATCTTTTACCAGGACTCCAGCAGCCCATGGGGCTCTCGAGGTCAGGCCAATCCCAGGATATGGAGCTCACCTGGGCAGGTACCCCACCCCCACCCCAGCCCACGGGGCTCTCGTGGTCAGGCCCCTCCCAGGATACAGAGCAACCCTTTCAGGTACCGTGGCAGGGCTGGGCACACAGGAGCCATGCACATCGCCCACATTGCAGAGCACTCCCTGCTCACCTGTCACTCAGATCTGACACAGAGCACCTCAGAGCAGGACTTGAACTAACAAACAGCAGCTCCGACAGGTCTGTGACCCTGGGCATCACTCTGTGTGGCCTCCCTCCACCTGGTCTTCCAGAGACTTCCACTGCACCCGGGGCACCAGGCCTCTGTCTCCACCCACCACCCACCCCTCCTCTCCCTGACTCCTGGGTTCCTCTCATTAGGAGAGGGTTTTCTTGAAGTTGTCTCCCACTCATGGGCCAGATAATATAATTAGAAAACAAGCCAGAGCTGCAGCCCCTTGTCTATCCTGACTCTCAGGAGCCCACACCTGTTCCTTGGACCTGGCCGATTCAGCAAGTTCCAGTTTCTGCAACTGTGAGCCCCTGAGGGGTGATTATTGGCTGGCCTGGGAAGCCCGACCGTGCCGGCCGGACCTCCCCAGGTGTGCCTGGGTTGAGATCAATATAAACACCGCTCCAGGCAGCAAGAGCACCTGCAGCTGTGCCTGACGCCATTTTCTGCCCTGTCAGCAGTCTCGGGGCTGGACTGGTGGGAGGGAGTGAGAGGCCACGGCTTTGTGGGTTGCCCAGTGTGAGTGGGGCTCTGCTGGACTTTCTGCAGCAGTTGCCAAGATGCCACCTGCTAAAGAAGAGGATGTGCCACCCATACCTGCCGCTGGAATTTCTCCCTGGGCAGAGGTGAGTAAGGAAGAAAGCAGTGGGGGCCGGGACAGGAGGGGTATCTCAGGCAGGGAAATGGAAAGCTTCCAGAAGAGCACCCAGGGCCAGGACCATCCTGTCTGGCCTGCAGGCACCAAGTCGGCTGGCATGCTGTCGCTCATGTGGCTCCATGGCCCTTCCTCTAGGCTTTCAAGTCCTTGTACATATTCAGGTGTTTTACCTGGGAAGGGTGGGAACATTTCTGCAGCAGCTGGCCTGGGGCTCGGCCCACGTTTACTCACAGATGCCTCGGCACGGGCCCCCAGCTTTGCAATGAGGACGCTTGTTGCGTGGGGCATGCTGGCTGAATGGGAGATGATTCCCCACCACTGACCAACTTCAGAATTGTTTACAACTGGAGCAAGGGCCCTGATACGGTTTTCCTCTGTGTAACTGGTGGGTTCTGTTTTTATTTCTTTTTTTCGTTTTTGGTTCAAGGTAGATTTTATTCCTCTTTTTTGTATTTACAGATATAAGCATGGAAATAATTTATTCATATAAATACATGTATGTGAAGGGAAGAATATTTTTTCTGTTTTACTTTTTGTAATTTTGAATTTTATTTTATTTTTTTATACAGCAGGTTCTTTTTGGTTACCTATTTTATACATAGAAATGTATACATGCCAATCCCAATCTCTCAACTCCTCCCACCACCACCCCCCTAACAGCTTTCCCCCCTTGGTGTCCATACGTTTGTTGTCTACATCTGTTGCTCTATTTCTGCCTTGCAAAACGCTTCATCTGTACAACTTTTCTAGGTTCCACATATATGCATTTATATACAGGATTTGTTTTTCTCTTTCTGACTTACTTCACTCTGTATGACAGTCTCTAGATCCATCAACGTCTCTACAAATGACCCAATTTCATTCCTTTTTATGGCTTAGTAATATTCCATTTTATATATGTACCTCATCTTTATGCATTCGTCTGTCTGTGGGCATTTAGGTTGCTTCCATTACCTGGATATTGTAAATAGTGATGCAATGAACATTGCGGTGAATGTCTCTTTTCGTTTTATGGTTTTGTCTGGGTATATGCCCAGTAGTGGGATTGCTGTATTATATGGTAATTCTATTCTTAGTTTTATAAGAAACTCCATAATGTTCTCCACAGTGACTGCATCAATTTACATTCCCAACAATAGTGGAAGAGGTTTCCTTATCTCCGCACCCTTTCCAGCATTTGTTGTTTGTAGATTTTCTGATGATGCCCATTCTAACAGGTGTGAGGTGATACACCATGGATTAGTCTATTTCGTTGAGCAAAGAGTAGGTCTTGTCTATTACATATTTGGCTTATGGAACGGTATGTGTGCTCATTTCAATCTCTGGTTTTATACAGCACCCCAACTCAACTTTCCCGTTAAGCAAGCATAAGTTTTTATCTAAATGTGAGACTCTGTTCGGTTTTGTAATTCAGTTTATGTGTAGCCAAGTTTACACTCCCTCTATTTGTGATATCTTATGATAATTATGTTTCTCTGTGTGACATATTTCTCTTAGAATCATCATACTTAAATCCACTCAATTTGCTGCTACAGGCCTGATGACATTGATTTCATTGCTGAGTGATATTCCGTTGTACGTAAGTAGGACAACTCCTTTATCCATTTTTTTCTTTCTGGGATATTTAATTTGTACTGGACTCAAGGTTCTTGTAAACACAGCAGCCCTGGATATTGTGTTGGCTGTGTCTTGTTGATTTTAATTTTCCTAAGCTATAGGGCCAAAAGTGGAAGTGCCCTAGGCTCTGTAGCTTTGTTTTTTAGATGTTTCAGCATACACTATAAACATCACCAGAGTGTCTGTTGGCAATTTACAATCCGTCCATCAGCATAACAAGGCTCCCTGTTCTCCATGGCCTGTCCTGTGTTTCTGGGTTTTACACTTTTTTCAGATGGCTCTTTTGACGAATGGGAAATGAGAGTTCATTGTAGTGTGGATTTCCATTGCTCGAATTCTTGGTTGGCCACAAAGGGCATATGCGTTTTTTCCTGAATATATTCAGGAAAAAATGTATACGCACTTTTTGTCCAAGTGCATCACTGTCAAAGATCTGCCGCTTTTCACATGCTTTAAATGCAATTCCAATCTACCTCCTGAAATATGATTCCTGCAATTCTGCCTCGTTTTCAAGTCCTCTGTGCAGACTTACTTCAATATATTTTTGCCAATAGCTGTCATTTATAACTCTGCAGGTTTGTGAATTACAGTGCCTGTGATTTCCTTTCTTAACTCGTTTCCTTGAAAGCTGGCCACAGAACCGCAGGTTTGCTTCAGGCCGTAATCAGGGTCCCGCACGGCACTCTGAGCCTTTGGTTAATTCCTCTTCCTGGTGGGAAATTAGAGTTAAATGTGCCCCTCCAGACACCTGCCTCACTCCCAGCCCCTTGGTGATGTGTGTCCTCTGGTTTGAGGCCACATGTGCTGGGTTCCTCACCTTTCGCAGATGTGGCCCCACTGGTGTGCGGACACTCCTGCCTGGTTCCCATCCCCTTGGTGATGTGAGCCCTCCAGTGAGAGTCTGATCCTGGTTGGGCTCCTCACACTTCTGTGAGGTGGGCCCTCTTCTCTGAGGTCACTCCTGCCTGGCTGACACACCCCGCCTTGGCGACGTCGGCCCTCTGGTGGCAGTTGGAGCCCGCTGGGAGCCTCCTCCCCTCAGTGATGAGACCCTCTGGCATCAGGCCCTAACTGCTGGTTACCCACATTTTCTGATACGTGCTAAGTGGTGTGAGGGCACTCCTGCCAGGTTCCCATCCCCATGTGCCTTCTGCTCTATGGTCCCAACACCTGTGTTGTTCACAGTTTCAGGATGTTGGCTCTCTGGTGTTAGTTCACTCAGGCCTAGATCCCATAGACTCTGTGCTCTGAGCCGCCTGCTGGGAGGTTCCTACTGCTGGATTCCTTACCATTTTTATTCTTTGGGTCCTGTGTTTTCATGCTCCTCCTTCCTGACTCACTCCCAGCCCCTTTGTGATGTGGGTCCTCTGGTTTGAGGCCACATGTGCCGGTTTCCTCACCTTTATTGATGTGGCCCCACTGGTGTGAGGACACTCCTGCCTGGTTCCCATCCCCTTGGTGATGGGGGCCCTCTGGTGAGAGTCTGATCCTGGCTGGATTCCTCACCCTTCTGGGAGGTGGGCCCTCTGCTGTGAGGTCACTCCTGCCTGGCTGGCACACATCACCTTGGCGATGTGGGTCCTCAGTTGGGAGTTGGTGCCTGCTGGGAGTCTCCTCCCCTCGGTAATGAGGGCCCTCTGGCGTCAGGCCCTAACTCATGGGCTCCCAAAATTTTCTGATATGTGCCCTGTCGTGCGAGTACACTCCTGCCACGTTCCCATCCCCATGGGGATGTGGGCCTTCTGCTCTGAGGTCCCACCAGCTGGGTTGCTCACAGTATCATGATGTGAGCCCTCTGCTGTGAGTTCACTGTGGCCTGGATCACATAGGCTCCGTACTCTGGGCCACCTGCTGGGGGGTTCCAACTGCTGGATTCCTCACATTTTTTATTCTGTGGGCCCTGTGTTGTTAGGCTACTCCTGCCTGCCTCACTCGGAGCACCTTGGAAATGTGGGTCCTCTGGTTTAGGCCACATGTGCTGGGTTCGTCACCTTTCTATAATGTGGCCACACTGGTGTGAGGACACTCCTGCCTTGTTCCGGTCCCCTTGGTGATGTGGGCTCTCTGGTGAGAGTCTTATCCTGGCTGGTTTCCTCACCCTTCTGTGAGGTAGGCCCTCTGCTGTGAGGTCACTCCTGCCTGACTGGCACACGTCACCTTGGCGACGTGGGCCCTCAGTTGGGAGTTGGTGCCTGCTGGGAGTCTCCTCCCCTCGGTAATGAGGGCCCTCTGGCGTCAGGCTCTAACTCCTGGGCTCCCAAAATTTTCTGATGTGCGCCCTGTGGTGTGAGTACACTCCTGCCAGGTTTCCAACCCCATGGGAATATGGGCCTTCTGCTCTGAGGTCCCAACGGTGGGTGGCTCAGTTTCATGATGAGGGCCCTCTGGTGTGAGTTCACTCCGGCCTGGATCCCATAGCCTCGCTGCTCCTGGCCGCCTGCGGGGAGGTTCCAACTGCGGGATTCCTCACCTTTTCTCTTCTATGGGCCCTCTGTTTGGAGACTCCTCCTGCCTGACTCACTCCCAGCCCCTTGGTGATGTGTGTCCTCTGGTTTGAGGCCACGTGTGCTGGGTCCCTCACCTTTCGATGATGTGGCCCCGCTGGTGTGAGGACACTCCTGCCTGGTTTCTATCCCCTTGGTGATGTGGGCCCTCTGGTGAGAGTCTAATCCTCTTTGGGTTCCTCACACTTTTTTGAGGTTGGCCCTCTGCTCTGAGGTCACTCCTGCCTGGCTGGCACACCCCGCATTGGCGACGTTGGCCCTCTTGTAGCAGTTGGAGCCTGCTGGTAGCCTCCTCTCCTCGGTGATGAGGGCCCTCTGGCATCAGGCCCTAACTGCTGGGCTCCCCACATTTTCTGATGTGTGCCCACTGGTGCGATGACACTCCTGCTTGGTTCGCTTCCCCATGGGGATGTGGGCCTTGTGCTCTGAGGTCACAATGGCTAGGTTGCTCACAGTTTCATGATGAGGGCCCTCTGTTGTGAGTTCATCATTGCCTGGATCCCATAGCCTCGGTGCTCTGGGCCGCCTGCTGGGATGTTCCAACTGCTGGATTCCTCACCTTTTTTATACAATGGGCCACGTGTTTTGAGGTTCATCCTGCCTGCCTCGCTCCGAGACCCATGGAGATGTGGGTCCTCTGGTTTGAGGCCACATGTGCTGGGTACCTCAACTTGCGATGATGTGGCCCCACGGGTGTGAAGACACTCCTGCCTGGTTCCCAGCCCCTTGCTGATGTGGGCCCTCTGGTGAGAGTCTGATAATGGCTGGGTCCCTTACCCTTCTGTGAGGTGGGCCCTCTGATGTGAGGTCACTCCTGCCTGGCTGGCTCACGTCACCTTGGCGATGTGGGCCCTCTGTTGGCCACTGAAGCATGCTGGGAGCCCCCTACCCTCTTTAAGGAGGGCCTTGGAAAAAACGCATATGCACTTTTTGAACAAGTGCATCATTGTCGAGGTTCTGCCTCTTCTCCTATGCTTTCAGTGCATTTCCCGTCTACCTCCTGAAATCGTTTTCCTGGAATTCTGCCCCACTTTCAAGTCCTCTTCGCAGCCTTCCTTCAATATATTTTTGGACGATAGCTGTCATTTATAACTCTGCAGGTTTGTGAATTACAGTGCCCCTGAGCTCCTTTGTTCAACTCGCTATCTTGTGAGCTGCCTGCACACCCGCAGTATTGCTTCAGGCCCTAATCTGGTTCCGGCACGGCATTCTGAGCCTTTGGTTAATTCCACTTCCTGGTGAGAAATGAGCATTAAATTGCCCGTGCAGACACCTACAGCTAGTCTCTCATTGGTTCTCCCTATTCCTGTTCATCTTGCACAGAAATTGCAAACTGTGACAAACAGGAGGTTAAAGGCACTGACTCTCCAAGTGGGGAGAGTGTTAGTTAAGCATCTGGAATGGTGAACCCGAGTATAAAGGGACGAAAACTGAGATGCATTTGAAAACGTTTCCCAATCACATGGTGGACCATACTCTGGGTTTCCCATACATGATGTAGCGGAAGGAAGAATCCCTTAAACCTGGAGAGTTGGGACCCTTGGAATGGGTACCATGCAGTATGACTTCAAAGGGTCTGCAATTGCTCACCGAACCTCAACAATACTATCAGGGCGAAGTGTCCGGCCTTATGTCTCCCCAGCACTGGGTGTACATGTGGTAAATCCAGGTTGCATCAGAAGCCCTGAGTGAATTATTTAAGAATTGCTCTCTATTTCACTGTCATTGTGTTTTGTTTTTGAAATTTATTTTGATAATGTGATTTATCGGATTTTCACTGTTGCCTTTAGGCCACTGAACACACGCTGGATTCTCTTATGGACACATATAAATCCATGGGTTTTAAGATTCTTGCTAGGCAGGTATATTCCTAGGCGTTGAATATGGGGTGTTGAGCCCATTTCGTTGAGCAAGCAGTAGGTCTTGTCTATTACATATTTGGCTTATGGAACGGTATCAGTGCGAATTTCAATCTCTGTTTTTATGCAGCACCCGAACTCACCTTTCCCAAAAAGCAAGCATAAGTTGGTTTTCTAAATTTGAGACACTGTTCTGTTTTGTAATTCATTTCATGTGTAGCCAAGTTTACATTCCGTGTATTAGTGATATCTTATGATGTTTCTTTTTCTGTGTGACCTATTGCACGTAGAATCATCGTACCTGAATCCACTCATTATGCCGCTACGGGCCTGATGACATAGATTTCATTGCTGAGTGATATTCCATTGTACGTAAGAACCACAACTTCTTTATCCATTTTTCGCCCTCTGGGATATTTAATTGTACCGTACAAGAGGTTCTTGTAACCAGAGCCGTTCCAAACTTTGGGTGCCTGTGTGGTTTTGATTTTAATTTCCCTAAGCTATAGGACCATAAGTGTTAGTGCCATAGGCTGTGTTTCTTTGTTTCTTATGTGTTTCAGGAAATACCATACACTTCTCCAGAGTGGCTGTTGGCAATTCACATGCCGACCATCAGGATAACAAGGCTCCGTGTTCTCCATGGCCTGTCCTGCCTTTCTGGATTTTACACTTTTTTCAGATGGCCCTTTTGACCGGGGGGCAGAGAGACTTCATTTTAGTGCAGATTTCTTTACACGCTTGCTTGGTTGGCCAAAAAGGGCGTATGCGTTTTTTCCTGAATATATTCAGGAAAAAACGCATACGCCCTTTTTGGCCAAGAGCATCATTGTCGACGTTCTGCCTCTTTTCCTATGCTTTAAATGCAATTCCCGTCTACCCCCTGAAATCGTTTTCCTGCAAATCTGTCCCGCTTACAAGTCGTCTTCGCAGCCTTCCTTCAATATATTTTTGGACGATAGCTGTCATTTATAACTCTGCAGGTTTGTGAGTTACAGTGCCCCTGAGCTCATTTCTTCAACTCGCTATCTTGTGAGCTGGCCGCAAACCCACAGGATTGCCTCAGGCCCTAATCTGGTTCCAGCACGGCATGCTGAGCCTTTGGTTAATTCCTCTTCCTGGTGGGAAATGAGCGTTAAATTTGCCCGTGCAGACACCTAGAGCTAGTCTCTCATTGGTTCTCCCTATTCCTTTTCATCTTGCGCAGAAATTGCAAACTGTGCCCAACAGGAGGTTAAAGGCACTGACTCTCCAAGTGGGGAGAGTGTTCGTAAAGGGTCTGGAATGGTGAACCCGAGTAAAAGGGGACGAAAACTGAGATGCATTTGAAAACGTTTGCCAGTCACACGGTGCACCATACTGTGGGTTTCCCATGCATGTTTTAGCTGAAGGAAGAATCCCTTAAACTTGGAGAGTTGGGACCCATGGAATGGGTACCATGCTGTATGACTTCAAAGGGTCTGCATTTGCTCATCGAACCTCACCAATGCTATCAGCCCGAAGTGCCCAACCTTATGTCTCACTCAGCTCTGGGTGTAGATGTGGTAAATCCGGGTTGCATCACAAGCCCTGAATGAATTATTTAAGAATTGTTCTCTATTTCACTGTCCTTGGGTTTTGTTTGTGTAATTCATTTTGATAATGGGATTTATCGGATTTTCTCTGCTGCATTCATGCCACTGTACACACGCTTCATTCTCTTACGGAGACATATAAATCCATGGGTTTGAAGATTCTTACTAGTCAGGTGTATTCCTAGGCGTTGAATATGGGGTGTTTAGTCCATTTCGTTGAGCAAGGGGTAGGTCTTGACTATTACATATTTGGCTTATGGAAAGGTATCTGTGCTAATTTCTATCTCTGGTTTTATGCAGCACCCCAACTCACCTTTCCCCTTAAGCAAGCATAAGTTGGTTTTCCAAATTTGAGACCCTCTCCTGTTTTGTAATTCAGTTCATGTGTAGCCAAGTTTACATTCCATGTAGTAGTGATATCTTATGATGTTTCATTTTCTGTGTGACTTATTTCACTTAGAATCATCGTACCTGAATCCACTCATTATGCCGCGACGGGCCTGATGACATAGATTTCATTGCTGAGTGATATTCCATTTTACGTACGTACCACAACTTCTTTATCCATTTTTCACATTCTGGGATATTTAACTTGTACCGTAGACGAGGTTCTTGTAAACAGAGCCGTCCGACACTTTGGGGTGGCTGTGTGTTTTTGATTTTAATTTCCCTAAGCTATAGGACCATAAGTGGAAGTGCCGTAGGCTCCGTAGCTTTGTTTTTTCGGTGTTCCGGGAAACACCATACACTTCTCCAGAGTGGCTGTTGGCAATTTACATCCCGCCCATCAGCATAACAAGGCTCCCGGTTCTCCATGGCCTGTGCTGCCTTTCTGGATTTTACACTTTTTTCAGATGGCCCTTTTGACCGGGGGGCAGTGACACTACATTGTAGTGCAGATTTCTTTAACATGCTTGCTTGGTTGGCCAAAAAGGGCGTATGCGTTTTTTCCTGAATATCAGGAAAAAACGCATACGCCCTTTTTGGCCAAGAGCATCATTGTCGACGTTCTGCCTCTTTTCCTATGCTTTAAATGCAATTCCCGTCTACCCCCTGAAATCGTTTTCCTGCAAATCTGTCCCGCTTACAAGTCGTCTTCGCAGCCTTCCTTCAATATATTTTTGGACGATAGCTGTCATTTATAACTCTGCAGGTTTGTGAGTTACAGTGCCCCTGAGCTCATTTCTTCAACTCGCTATCTTGTGAGCTGCCCGCAAATCCGCAGGATTCCTTCAGGCCCTAATCTGGTTCCGGCATGGCATGCTGAGCCTTTGGTTAATTCCTCTTCCTGGTGGGAAATGAGCGTTAAATTTGCCCGTGCAGACACCTACAGCTAGTCTCTCATTGGTTCTCCCTATTCCTTTTCATCTTGCGCAGAAATTGCAAACTGTGCCCAACAGGAGGTTAAAGGCACTGACTCTCCAAGTGGGGAGAGTGTTCGTAAAGGGTCTGGAATGGTGAACCCGAGTAAAAGGGGACGAAAACTGAGATGCATTTGAAAACGTTTGCCAGTCACACGGTGCACCATACTGTGGGTTTCCCATGCATGTTTTAGCTGAAGGAAGAATCCCTTAACCTTGGAGAGTTGGGACCCATGGAATGGGTACCATGCTGTATGACTTCAAAGGGTCTGCATTTGCTCATCGAACCTCACCAATGCTATCAGCCCGAAGTGCCCAACCTTATGTCTCACTCAGCTCTGGGTGTAGATGTGGTAAATCCAGGTTGCATCACAAGCCCTGAATGAATTATTTAAGAATTGCTCTCTATTTCACTGTCCTTGGGCTTTGTTTGTGTAATTCATGTTGATAATGGGATTTATCGGATTTTCTCTGCTGCATTCATGCCGCTGTACACACGCTTCATTCTCTTACGGAGACATATAAATCCATGGGTTTGAAGATTCTTACTAGTCAGGTGTATTCCTAGGCGTTGAATATGGGGTGTTTAGTCCATTTCGTTGAGCAAGGGGTAGGTCTTGACTATTACATATTTGGCTTATGGAAAGGTATCTGTGCTAATTTCTATCTCTGGTTTTATGCAGCACCCCAACTCACCTTTCCCCTTAAGCAAGCATAAGTTGGTTTTCTAAATTTGAGACCCTGTTCTGTTTTGTAATTCAGTTCATGTGTAGCCAAGTTTACATTCCGTGGATTAGTGATATCTTATGATGTTTCATTTTCTGTGTGACTTATTTCACTTAGAATCATCGTACCTGAATCCACTCATTATGCCGCGACGGGCCTGATGACATAGATTTCATTGCTGAGTGATATTCCATTGTACGTACGTACCACAACTTCTTTATCCATTTTTCACATTCTGGGATATTTAACTTGTACCGTAGGTGAGGTTCTTGTAAACAGAGCCGTCCGAAACTTTGGGGTGGCTGTGTGTTTTTGATTTTAATTTCCCTAAGCTATAGGACCATAAGTGGAAGTGCCGTAGGCTCCGTAGCTTTGTTTTTTCGGTGTTCCGGGAAACACCATACACTTCTCCAGAGTGGCTGTTGGCAATTTACATCCCGCCCATCAGCATAACAAGGCTCCGTGTTCTCCATGGCCTGTGCTGCCTTTCTGGATTTTACACTTTTTTCAGATGGCCCTTTTGACCGGGGGGCAGTGAGACTTCATTGTAGTGCAGATTTCTTTAACATGCATGCTTGGTTGGCCAAAAAGGGCGTATGCGTTTTTTCCTGAATATATATATTCAGGAAAAAACGCATACGCCCTTTTTAGCCAAGAGCATCATTGTCGACGTTCTGCCTCTTTTCCTATGCTTTAAATGCAATTCCCGTCTACCCCCTGAAATCGTTTTCCTGCAATTCTGCCCCACTTACAAGTCGTCTTCGCAGCCTTCCTTCAATATATTTTTGGACGATAGCTGTCATTTATAACTCTGCAGGTTTGTGAGTTACAGTGCCCCTGAGCTCATTTCTTCAACTCGCTATCTTGTGAGCTGGCCACAAACCCACAGGATTGCTTCAGGCCCTAATCTGGTTCCGGCACGGCATGCTGAGCCTTTGGTTAATTCCTCTTCCTGGTGGGAAATGAGCGTTAAATTTGCCCGTGCAGACACCTAGAGCTAGTCTCTCATTTGCTCTCCCAATTCCTTTTCATCTTGCGCAGAAATTGCAAACTGTGCCCAACAGGAGGTTAAAGGCACTGACTCTCCAAGTGGGGAGAGTGTTCGTAAAGGGTCTGGAATGGTGAACCCGAGGAAAAGGGGACGAAAACTGAGATGCATTTGAAAACGTTTGCCAGTCACACGGTGCACCGTACTGTGGGTTTCCCATGCATGTTTTAGCTGAAGGAAGAATCCCTTAAACTTGGAGAGTTGGGACCCATGGAATGGGTACCATGCTGTATGACTTCAAAGGGTCTGCATTTGCTCATTGAACCTCACCAATGCTATCAGCCCGAAGTGCCCAACCTTATGTCTCACTCAGCTCTGGGTGTAGATGTGGTAAATCCAGGTTGCATCACAAGCCCTGAATGAATTATTTAAGAATTGCTCTCTATTTCACTGTCCTTGGGTTTTGTTTGTGTAATTCATTTTGATAATGGGATTTATCGGATTTTCTCTGCTGCATTCATGCCGCTGTACACACGCTTCATTCTCTTACGGAGACATATAAATCCATGGGTTTGAAGATTCTTACTAGTCAGGTGTATTCCTAGGCGTTGAATATGGGGTGTTTAGTCCATTTCGTTGAGCAAGGGGTAGGTCTTGACTATTACATATTTGGCTTATGGAAAGGTATCTGTGCTAATTTCTATCTCTGGTTTTATGCAGCACCCCAACTCACCTTTCCCCTTAAGCAAGCATAAGTTGGTTTTCTAAATTTGAGACCCTCTTCTGTTTTGTAATTCAGTTCATGTGTAGCCAGGTTTACATTCCGTGTAGTAGTGATATCTTATGATGTTTCATTTTCTCTGTGACTTATTTCACTTAGAATCATCGTACCTGAATCCACTCATTATGCCGCGACGGGCCTGATGACATAGATTTCATTGCTGTGTGATATTCCATTGTACGTACGTACCACTACTTCTTTATCCATTTTTCACATTCTGGGATATTTAACTTGTACCGTAGACGAGGTTCTTGTAAACAGAGCCGTCCGACACTTTGGGGTGGCTGTGTGTTTTTGATTTTAATTTCCCTAAGCAATAGGACCATAAGTGGAAGTGCCGTAGGCTCTGTAGCTTTGTTTTTTCGGTGTTCCGGGAAACACCATACAATTCTCCAGGGTGGCTGTTGGCAATTTACATCCCGCCCATCAGCATAACAAGGCTCCCTGTTCTCCATGGCCTGTGCTGCCTTTCTGGATTTTACACTTTTTTCAGATGGCCCTTTTGACCGGGGGGCAGTGAGACTTCATTGTAGTGCAGATTTCTTTAACATGCATGCTTGGTTGGCCAAAAAGGGCGTATGCGTTTTTTCCTGAATATATATATTCAGGAAAAAACGCATACGCCCTTTTTAGCCAAGAGCATCATTGTCGACGTTCTGCCTCTTTTCCTATGCTTTAAATGCAATTCCCGTCTACCCCCTGAAATCGTTTTCCTGCGATTCTGCCCCACTTACTAGTCGTCTTCGCAGCCTTCCTTCAATATATTTTTGGACGATAGCTGTCATTTATAACTCTGCAGGTTTGTGAGTTACAGTGCCCCTGAGCTCATTTCTTCAACTCGCTATCTTGTGAGTTGGCCACAAACCCACAGGATTGCCTCAGGCCCTAATCTGGTTCCGGCACGGCATGCTGAGCCTTTGGTTAATTCCTCTTCCTGGTGGGAAATGAGCGTTATATTTGCCCGTGCAGACACCTAGAGCTAGTCTCTCATTGGTTCTCCCTATTCCTTTTCATCTTGCGCAGAAATTGCAAACTGTGCCCAATAGGAGGTTAAAGGCACTGACTCTCCAAGTGGGGAGAGTGTTCGTAAAGGGTCTGGAATGGTGAACCCGAGTAAAAGGGGACGAAAACTGAGATGCATTTGAAAACGTTTGCCAGTCACACGGTGCACCATACTGTGGGTTTCCCATGCATGTTTTAGCTGAAGGAAGAATCCCTTAAACTTGGAGAGTTGGGACCCATGGAATGGGTACCATGCTGTATGACTTCAAAGGGTCTGCATTTGCTCATCGAACCTCACCAATGCTATCAGCCCGAAGTACCCAACCTTATGTCTCACTCAGCTCTGGGTGTAGATGTGGTAAATCCAGGTTGCATCACAAGCCCTGAATGAATTATTTAAGAATTGCTCTCTATTTCACTGTCCTTGGGTTTTGTTTGTGTAATTCATTTTGATAATGGGATTTATCGGATTTTCTCTGCTGCATTCATGCCGCTGTACACACGCTTCATTCTCTTACGGAGACATATAAATCCATGGGTTTGAAGATTCTTATTAGTCAGGTGTATTCCTAGGTGTTGAATATGGGGTGTTTAGTCCATTTCGCTGAGCAAGGGGTAGGTCTTGACTATTACATATTTGGCTTATGGAAAGGTATCTGTGCTAATTTCTATCTCTGGTTTTATGCAGCACCCCAACTCACCTTTCCCCTTAAGCAAGCATAAGTTGGTTTTCTAAATTTGAGACCCTGTTCTGTTTTGTAATTCAGTTCATGTGTAGCCAAGTTTACATTCCGTGTATTAGTGATATCTTATGATGTTTCATTTTCTGTGTGACTTATTTCACTTAGAATCATCGTACCTGAATCCACTCATTATGCCGCGACGGGCCTGATGACATAGATTTCATTGCTCTGTCATATTCCATTGTCCGTACGTACCACAACTTCTTTATCCATTTTTCACATTCTGGGATATTTAACTTGTACCGTAGACGAGGTTCTTGTAAACAGAGCCGTCCGACACTTTGGGGTGGCTGTGTGTTTTTGATTTTAATTTCCCTAAGCAATAGGACCATAAGTGGAAGTGCCGTAGGCTCTGTAGCTTTGTTTTTTCGGTGTTCCGGGAAACACCATACAATTCTCCAGGGTGGCTGTTTGCAATTTACATCCCTCCCATCAGCATAACAAGGCTCCCTGTTCTCCATGGCCTGTGCTGCCTTTCTGGATTTTACACTTTTTTCAGATGGCCCTTTTGACCGGGGGGCAGTGAGACTTCATTGTAGTGCAGATTTCTTTAACATGCTTGCTTGGTTGGCCAAAAACTGCGTATGCGTTTTTTCCTGAATATATTCAGGAAAAAACGCATACGCCGTTTTTGGCCAAGTGCATCATTGTCGCCGTTCTGCGTCTTTTCCTATGCTTTAAGTGCAATTCCAGTCTACCCCCTGAAATCGTTTTCCTGAATTTCTGCCCAGCTTCCAAGTCCTCTTCGCAGACTTACTTCAATATATTTTTGGACGATAGCTGTCATTTATAACTCTGCATGTTTGTGAATTACAGTGCCCCTGAGCTCCTTTCTTCAACTTGTTTTCTTGTGAGCTAGTCGCAAAACCACAGGATTGCTTCAGGCCCTAGTCTTGTTCCGGCAGGGCATGCTGAGCTTTTTTTTAATTCCTCGTCCTGGTGGGAAATGAGCGTTACATTTGCACGTGCAGACACCTACAGCTAGGCTCTCATTGGTTCTCCCTATTCCTGTTCATCTTGCGCAGAAATTGCAAAATGTGCCAAACAGGAGGTTAAAGGCACTGACTCTCCAAGTGGGGAGAGTGTTAGTTAAGCGTCTGGAATGGTGAACCCGAGTATAAAGGGACGAAAACTGAGATGCATTTGAAAACGTTTCCCAATCACATGGTGGACCACACTCTGGGTTTCCCATACATGATTTAGCGGAAGAAAGAATCCCTTAAACCTGGAGAGTTGGGACCCATGGAATGGGTACCATGCAGTATGACTTCAAAGGGTCTGCATTTGCTCACCAAACCTCACCAAAGCTATCAGGCCGAAGTGTCCGGCCTTATGTCTCCCCAGCTCTTTGTGTAGATGTGGTAAATCCAGGTTGCATCAGAAGCCCTGAGTGAATTATTTAAGAATTGCTCTCTATTTCACTGTCATTGTGTTTTGTTTTTGAAATTTATTTTGATAATGTGATTTATCGGATTTTCACTGCTGCATTTAGGCCACTGAACACACGCTTGATTCTCTTACGGAGACATATAAATGCATGGGTTTTAAGATTCTTCCTAGGTAGGTATATTCCTAGGCGTTGAATATGGGGTGTTGAGTCTATTTCATTGAGCAAGGAGTAGGTCTTGTCTATTACATATTTGGCGTATGGAACGGTGTCTGTGCGAATTTCAATCTCTGTTTTTATGCAGCACCCCAACTCACCTTTCCCAAAAAGCAAGCATAAGTTGGTTTTCTAAATTGGCGACCCTGTTCTGTTTTGTAATTCAGTTCATGTGTAGCCAAGTTTACATTCCGTGTATTAGTGATATCTTATGATGTTTCTTTTTCTGTGTGACTTATTTCTCGTAGAATCCTCATATCTGAATCCACTCATTATGCTGCTACGGGCCTGATGACGTAGATTTCATTGCTGAGTGTTATTCCATTATACGTACGTACCACAACTTCTTTATCCATTTTTCACATTCTGGGATATTTAACTTGTACCGTAGACGAGGTTCTTGTAAACAGAGCCGTCCCAAACTTTGGGGTGGCTGTGTGTTTTTGATTTTAATTTCCCTAAGCTATAGGACCATAAGTGGAAGTGCCATAGGCTGTGTTGCTTTGTTTCCTACGTGTTTCAGGAAACACTATACACTTCTCCAGAGTGGCTGTTGGCCATTTACATTCCGCCCATCAGTATAACAAGGCTCCCTGTTCTCCATGACCTGTCCTGCCTTTCTGGATTTTACACTTTTTTCAGATGGCCCTTTTGACCGGGGGGCAGTGAGACTTCATTGTAGTGCAGATTTCCTAATCACGCTTGCTTGGTTGGCCAAAAATGGGCGTATGCGTTTTTTCCTGAATATATTCAGGATAAAACGCATATGCCCTTTTTGGCCAAATGCATCATTGTCGACGTTCTGCCTATTTTCCTATGCTTTAAGTGCAATTCCAGTCTACCCCCTGAACTCGTTTTCCTGAAATTCTGTCCCGCTTTCAAGTCCTCTTCGAAGACTTACTTCAATACATTTTTGGACGATAGCTGTCATTCATAACTCTGCAGGTTTGTGAAATACAGTGCCCTTGAGCTCCTTTCTTCAGCTCGCTTTCTTGTGAGCTGGCCGCAAAACTGCAGGATTGCTTCAGGCCCTAATCTTTTTTGGCAGGGCATGCTGAGCCTTTGGTTAATTCCTCTTCCTGGTGGGAAATGAGCGTTCCATTTGCCCATGCATAAACCTGGAGCTAGTCTCTCATTGGTTCTCCCTATTCCTGTTCATCTTGCGCAGAAATTGCAAACTGTGCCAAACAGGATGTTAAAGGCACTGACTCTCCAAGTGGGGAGAGTGTTACTAAACGTCTGGAATGGTGAACCCGAGTACCAGGGGACGAAACCTGAGATGCATTTGAAAACGTTTCCCAATCACACGGTGGACCATACTCTGGGTTTCCCATGCATGTTTTAGCTGAAGGAAGAATCCCTTAAACCTGGAGATTTGGGACCCATGGAATGGGTACCATGCAGTATGACTTCAAAGGGTCTGCGTTTGCTCACCGAACCTCACCAATGCTATCAGCCCGAAGTGTCCAGCCTTATGTCTCACCCAGCTCTGGGTGTAGATGTGGTAAATCCAGGTTGCATCACAAGCCCTGAATGAATTATTTAAGAATTGCTCTCTAATTCACTGTCATTGTGTTTTGTTTTTGAAATTTATTTTGATAATGGGATTTATCGGATTTTCACTGCTGCGTTTAGTCCGCTGTACACACGCTTGATTTCCTTATGGAGACATATAAATCTATGGGTTTTAAGATTCTTACTTGTCAGGTATATTGCCAGTCGTTGAATATGTGGTTTTGAGTCCATTTCCTTGAGCAAGGAGTAGGTCTTGTCTATTATATATTTGGCTTATGGAACGGTATCTGTGCTAATTTCCATCTCTGGTTTTATGCAGCACCCCAACTCACCTTTCCCCATAAGCAAGCATAAGTTGGTTTTCTAAATTTGTGACCCTGTTCTGTTTTGTAATTCAGTTCATGTGTAGCCAAGTTTACATTCCGTGTATTAGTGATATCTTATGATGTTTCTTTTTCTGTGTGACTTATTTCTCGTAGAATCCTCGTACCTGAATCCACTCATTATGCAGCTACAGGCCTGATGACGTAGATTTCATTGCTGAGTGATATTCCATTGTACGTATGTACCACAACTTCTTTATCCATTTTTTGCTTTCTCGGATATTTAACTTGTACCGTAGACGAGGTTCTTGTAAACAGAGCCGTCCCAAACTTTGGGGTGGCTGTGTGTTTTTGATTTTAAATTCCCTAAGCTATAGGACCATAAGTGGAAGTGCCGTAGGCTCCATTGCTTTGTTTTTTAGGTGTTCCAGGAAACACCATACACATCTCCAGAGCGGGTGTTGGCAATTTACAACCCACCCATCAGCATAACAAGGCTCCCTGTTCTCCATGGCCTGTGCTGCCTTTCTGGATTTTACACTTTTTTCAGATGGCCCTTTTGACCGGGGGGCAGTGAGACTTCATTGTAGTGCAGATTTCTTTAACATGCTTGCTTGGTTGGCCAAAAACGGCATATGCGTTTTTTCCTGAATATATTCAGGAAAAAACGCATACGCCCTTTTTGGCGAAGAGCATCATTGTCGACGTTCTGCCTCTTTTCCTATGCTTTAAATGCAATTCCCGTATACACCCTGAAATCGTTTTCCTGAATTCTGCCCCGCTTACAAGTCGTCTTCGCAGCCTTCCTTCAATATATTTTTGGACGATAGCTGTCATTTAGAACTGCAGGTTTGTGTGTTACAGTGCCCGTGAGCTCCTTTCTTCAACTCGCTATCTTGTGAGCTGGCCGCAAACACGCTGGATTGCTTCAGGCCCTAATCTTGTTCCGGCACGGCATGCTGACCCTTTGGTTAATTCATCATCCTACTGCGAAATGAGCGTTAAATTTGCCCGTGCAGACACCTACAGCTAGTCTCTCATTGGTTCTCCCTTACCTGTTTATCTTGCGCAGAAATTGCAAACTGTGCCAAACCTGAAGTTAAAGGCACTGACTCTCCAATTGGGGAGAGTGTTAGTAAAGGGTTTGGAATGGTGAACCCGAGTAAAAGGGGACGAAAACTGGGATGCATTTGAAAACGTTTGCCGGTGACACGGTGCACCATACTGTGGTTTTCACATACATGTTTTTGCTGAAGGAAGAATCCCTTAAACCTGGAGTGTTGGGACCCATGGAATGGGTACCATGCAGTATGACTTCAAAGGGTCTGCATTTGCTCATCGAAACTCACTAATGCTATGAGCCCGAAGTGCCCAACCTTATGTCTCACTCAGCTCTGGGTGTAGATGTGGCAAATATAGGTTGCATCACAAGCCCTGAATGAATTATTTAAGAATTGCTCTCTATTTCACTGTCCTTGTGTTTTGTTTTTGTAATTCATTTTGATAATGGGATTTATCGGATTATCTCTGCTGCATTCATGCCGCTGTACACACGCTTCATTCACTTACGGAGACATATAAATCCATGTGTTTGAAGATTCTTACTAGTCAGGTGTATTCCTAGGCGTGGAATATGGGTTGTTTAGTCCATTTCGTTGAGCAAGGTGTAGGCATTGACTATTACATATTTGGCTTATGGGAATTTATCTGTGCTAATTTCTATCTCTGGTTTGATGCAGCACCCCAACTCACCTTTCCCCTTAAGCAAGCATAAGTTGGTTTTCTAAATTTGAGACCCTGTTCTGTTTTGTAATTCAGTTCATGTGTAGCCAACTTTACATTCCATGTATTAGTGATATCTTAAGATGTTTCATTTTCTGTGTGACTTATTTCACTTAGAATCATCGTACCTGAATCCACTCATTATGCCACGACTGGCCTGATGACATAGAGTTCATTCCTGAGTGATATTCCATTGTACGTACGTACCACAGCTTCTTTATCCATTTTTCACATTCTGGGATATTTAAATTTTACTGTAGAGGAGGTTCTTGTAAACAGAGCCGTCCGACACTTTGGGGTGGCTGTGCATATTTGATTTTAATTCCCCTAAGCTATAGGACCATAAGTGGAAGTGCCGTAGGCTCCATTGCTTTGTTTTTTAGGTGTTCCAGGAAACACCATACACTTCTCCAGAGTGGGTGTTGGCAATTTACAACACACCCATCAGCATAACAAGGCTTCCTGTTCTCCATGGCCTGTGCTGCCTTTCTGGATTTTACACTTTTTTCAGATTGCCCTTTTGACCGGTGGGCAGTGAGACTTCATTGTAGTGCAGATTTCTTTAACATGCTTGCTTGGTTGGCCAAAAACGGCGTATGCGTTTTTTCCTGAATATATTCAGGAAAAAACGCATACGCCCTTTTTGGCCAAGAGCATCATTGTCGACGTTCTGACTCTATTCCTATGCTTTAAATGCAATTCCCGTATACCCCCTGAAATCGTTTTCCTGCAATTCTGCCCCGCTTACAAGTCGTCTTCGCAGCCTTCCTTCAATGTATTTTTGGACGATAGCTGTCATTTATAACTCTGCAGGTTTGTCTGTTACAGTGCCCCTGAGCTCCTTTCTTCAACTCGCTATCTTGTGAGCTGGCCGCAAACACGCTGGATTGCTTCAGGCCCTAATCTTGTTCCGGCACGGCATGCTGACCCTTTGGTTAATTCATCATCCTAGTGGGAAATGAGAGTTAAATTTGCCCGTGCAGACACCTACAGCTAGTCTCTCATTGGTTCTCCCTATACCTGTTTATCTTGCGCAGAAATTGCAAACTGTGCCAAACCTGAAGTTAAAGACACTGACTCTCCAAGTGGGGAGAGTGTTAGTAAAGTGTCTGGAATGGTGAACCCGAGTAAAAGGGGACCAAAACTGAGATGTATTTGAAATCGTTTCCCGGTCACACGGTGCACCATACTGCGGGTTTCCCATGCATGTTTTAGCTGAAGGAAGTATCCCATAAACCTGGAGAGTTGGGACCCATGGAATGTGTACCATGCATTATGACTTCAAAGGGTCTGCATTTGCTCATCGAACCTCACCAATGCTATCAGCCCGAAGTGCCCAACCTTATGTCTCACTCAGCTCTGGGTGTAGATGTGGTAAATCCAGGTTGCATCACAAGCCCTGAATGAATTATTTAAGAATTGCTCTCTATTTCACTGTCCTTGGGTTTGTTTGTGTAATTCATTTTGATAATGGGATTTATCGGATTTTCTCTGCTGCATTCATGCCGCTGTACACGCGCTTCATTCTCTTACGGAGACATATAAATCCATGGGTTTGAAGATTCTTACTAGTCAGGTGTATTCCTAGGCGTTGAATATGGGGTGTTTAGTCCATTTCGTTGAGCAAGGGGTAGGTCTTGACTATTACATATTTGGCTTATGGAAAGGTATCTGTGCTAATTTCTATCTCTGGTTTTATGCAGCACCCCAACTCACCTTTCCCCTTAAGCATGCATAAGTTGGTTTTCTAAATTTGAGACCCTGTTCTGTTTTGTAATTCAGTTCATGTGTAGCCAAGTTTACATTCCGTGTATTAGTGACATCTTATGATGTTTCATTTTCTGTGTGACTTAATTCACTTAGAATCATCGTACCTGAATCCACTCATTATGCCGCGATGGGCCTGATGACATAGATTTCATTGCTGAGTGATATTCCATTGTACGTACGTACCACAACTTGTTTATCCATTTTTCACATTCTGGGATATTTAACTTGTACCGTAGTCGAGGTTCTTGTAAACAGAGCCGCCCGAGACATTTGGGTGGCTGTGTGTTTTTGATTTTAATTTTCCTAAGCTATAGGACCATAAGGGGAATTGCCGTAGGCTCCGGTGCCTTGTTTTTTAGATGTTCCGGGAAACACCATACGTTTTTCCAGACTGGCTATTGGCAATTTACATCCCGCCCATCAGCATAACGAGGCTCCCTGTTCTCCATGGCCTGTGCTGCCTTTCTGGATTTTACACTTTTTTCAGATGGCCCTTTTGACCGGGGGGCAGTGAGACTTCATTGTAGTGCAGATTTCTTTAACATGCTTGCTTGGTTGGCCAAAAAGGGCATATGCGTTTTTTCCTGAATATATTCAGGAAAAAACACATACGCCCTTTTTGGCCAAGTGCATCATTGTCGACGTTCTGCCTCTTTTCCTATGCTTTAAATGCAATTCCCGTCTACCCCCTGAAATCGTTTTCCTGCAATTCTGCCCCACTTACAAGTCGTCTTCGCAGCCTTCCTTCAATATATTTTTGGACGATAGCTGTCATTTATAACTCTGCAGGTTTGTGAATTACAGTGCCCCTGAGCTCATTTCTTCAACTCGCTATCTTGTGAGCTGGCCGCAAACCCACAGGATTGCCTCAGGCCCTAATCTGGTTCCGGCACGGCATGCTGAGCCTTTGGTTAATTCCTCTTCCTGGTGGGAAATGAGCGTTAAATTTGCCCGTGCAGACACCTAGAGCTAGTCTCTCATTCGTTCTCCCTATTCCTTTTCATCTTGCACAGAAATTGCAAACTGTGCCCAACAGGAGGTTAAAGGCACTGACTCTCCAAGTGGGGAGAGTGTTCATAAAGGGTCTGGAATGGTGAACCCGAGTAAAAGGGGACGAAAACTGAGATGCATTTGAAAACGTTTGCCAGTCACACGGTGCACCATACTGTGGGTTTCCCATGCATGTTTTAGCTGAAGGAAGAATCCCTTAAACTTGGAGAGTTGGGACCCATGGAATGGGTACCATGCTGTTTGACTTCAAAGGGTCTGCATTTGCTCATCGAACCTCACCAATGCTATCAGCCCGAAGTGCCCAACCTTATGTCTCACTGAGCTCTGGGTGTAGATGTGGTAAATCCAGGTTGCATCACAAGCCCTGAATGAATTATTTAAGAATTGCTCTCTATTTCACTGTCCTTGGGTTTGTTTGTGTAATTCATTTTGATAATGGGATTTATCGGATTTTCTCTGCTGCATTCATGCCGCTGTACACACGCTTCATTCTCTTACAGAGACATATAAATCCATGGGTTTGAAGATTCTTACTAGTCAGGTGTATTCCTAGGCGTTGAATATGGGGTGTTTAGTCCATTTCGTTGAGCAAGGGGTAGGTCTTGACTATTACATATTTGGCTTATGGAAAGGTATCTGTGCTAATTTCTATCTCTGGTTTTATGCAGCACCCCAACTCACCTTTCCCCTTAAGCAAGCATAAGTTGGTTTTCTAAATTTGAGACCCTGTTCTGTTTTGTAATTCAGTTCATGTGTAGCCAAGTTTACATTCCGTGTATTAGTGATATCTTATGATGTTTCATTTTCTGTGTGACTTATTTCACTTAGAATCATCGTACCTGAATCCACTCATTATGCCGCGACGGGCCTGATGACATAGATTTCATTGCTGAGTGATATTCCATTGTACGTACGTACCACAACTTCTTTATCCATTTTTCACATTCTGGGATATTTAACTTGTACCGTAGAAGAGGTTCTTGTAAACAGAGCCGTCCGACACTTTGGGGTGGCTGTGTGTTTTTGATTTTAATTTCCCTAAGCTATAGGACCATAAGTGGAAGTGCCGTAGGCTCCGTAGCTTTGTTTTTTCGGTGTTCCGGGAAACACCATACACTTCTCCAGAGTGGCTGTTGGCAATTTACATCCCGCCCATCAGCATAACAAGGCTCGCTGTTCTCCATGGCCTGTGCTGCCTTTCTGGATTTTACACTTTTTTCAGATGGCCCTTTTGACCGGGGGGCAGTGAGACTTCATTGTAGTGCAGATTTCTTTAACATGCTTGCTTGGTTGGCCAAAAAGTGCGTATGCGTTTTTTCCTGAATATATTCAGGAAAAACCGCATACGCCCTTTTTGGCGAAGAGCATCACTGTCGACGTTCTGCCTCTTTTCCTATGCTTTAAATGCAATTCCCGTCTACCCCCAGAAATCGTTTTCCTGCAATTCTGCCCCACTTACAAGTCGTCTTCGCAGCCTTCCTTCAATATATTTTTGTACGATAGCTGTCATTTATAACTCTGCAGGTTTGTGAATTACAGTGCCCCTGAGCTCATTTCTTCAAGTCGCTATCTTGTGAGCTGGCCGCAAACCCACAGGATTGCCTCAGGCCCTAATTTTGTTGCGGCACGGCATGTGGGGCCTTTGGTTAATTCCTCTTCCTGGTGGGAAATGAGCGTTAAATTTGCCCGTGCAGACACCTACAGCTAGTCTCTCATTGGTTCTCCCTATTCCTGTTCATCTTGCGCAGAAATTGCAAACTGTGCCAAACAGGAGGTTAAAGGCACTGACTCTCCAAGTGGGGAGCGTGTTAGTAAAGGGTCTGGAATAGTGAACCCAAATAAAAGGGGACGAAAACTGAGATGCATTTGAAAACGTTTCCCGGTCACACGGTGCACCATACTGTGGGATTCCCATGCATGTTTTAGCTGAAGGAAGAATCGCTTAAACCTGGAGAGTTGGGACCCATGGAATGGGTACCATGCTGTATGACTTCAAATGGTCTTCATTTGCTCATCGAACCTCACCAATGCTATCAGCCCGAAGTGTCCAACCTTATGTCTCACTCAGCTCTGGGTGTAGATGAGGTAAATCCAGGTTGCATCACAAGCCCTGAATGAATTATTTAAGAATTGCTCTCTATTTCACTGTCATTGTGTTTTGTTTTTTAATTCATTTTGATAATGGGATTTATCGGATTTTCTCTGCTGCCTTCATGCAGCTGTACACATGTTGATGCTCTTATGGAGACATATAAATCCATGGGTTTGAAGATTCTTACTAGTCAGGTGTATTCCTAGGCGTTGAATATGGGGTGTTTAGTCCATTTCGTTGAGCAAGGGGTAGGTCTTGACTATTACATATTTGGCTTATGGAAAGGTATCTGTGCTAATTTCTATCTCTGGTTTTATGCAGCACCCCAACTCACCTTTCCCCTTAAGCAAGCATAAGTTGGTTTTCTAAATTTGAACCCTGTTCTGTTTTGTAATTCAGTTCATGTGTAGCCAAGTTTACATTCCGTGTATTAGTGATATCTTATGATGTTTCATTTTCTGTGTGACTTATTTCACTTAGAATCATCGTACCTGAATCCACTCATTATGCCGCGACGGGCCTGATGACATAGATTTCATTGCTGAGTGATATTCCATTGTACGTACGTACCACAACTTCTTTATCCATTTTTCGCTTTCTGGGATATTTAACTTGTACCGTAGACGAGTTTCTTGTAAACAGAGGCGTCTGAAACTTTGGGGTGGCTGTGTGGTTTTGATTTTAATTTCCCTAAGCTATAGGACCATAAGTGGAAGTGCCGTAGGCTCCATTGCTTTGTTTTTTAGGTGTTTCAGTAAACACCATACACTTCTCCAGAGTAGCTGTTGGCAATTTACATCCCACCCATCAGCATAACAAGGCTCCCTGTTCTCCATGGCCTGTGCTGCATTTCTGGATTTTACACTTTTTTCAGATTGCCCTTTTGACCGGGGGGCAGTGAGACTTCATTGTATTGCATATTTCTTTAACATGCTTGCTTTGTTGGCCAAAAAGTGGGTATGCGTTTTTTCCTGAATATATTCAGGAAAAAACGCATACGCGCTTTTTGGCCAAGTGCATCATTGTCGATGTTCTGCCTCTTTTCCTATGCTTTAAATGCAATTCCAGTCTACCCCTTGAAATCGTTTTCCTGCAATTCTGCCCCGCTTTCAAGTCCTCTTCGCAGCCTTCCTTCAATATATTTTTGGACGATAGCTGTCATTTATAACTCTGCAGGTTTGTGAATTACAGTGCCCCTGAGCTCCTTTCTTCAAATCGCTTTCTTTTGAGCTGGCCGCAAACCCGCAGGATTCCTTCAGGCCCTAATCTGGTTCCGGCACAGCATGCTGAGCGTTTGGTTAATTCCTCTTCCTGGTGGGAAATGAGCGTTAAATTTGCCCCTGCAGACACCTACAGCTAGTCTCTCATTGGTTCTCCCTATTCCTGTTCATCTTGCGCAGAAATTGGAAACTGTGCCAAACAGCAGGTTAAAGGCACTGACTCTCCAAGTGGGGAGAGATTTAGTAAAGTGTCTGGAATTTTGAACCCGAGTAAAAGGGGACGAAAACTGAGATGCATTTGAAAACGTTTCCCGGTCACATGGCGCACCATACTGTGTGTTTCCCATGCATGTTTTAGCTGAAGGAAGAATCGCTTAAACCTGGAGAGTTGGGACCCATGGAATGGGTACCATGCAGTTTGACTTCAAATGGTCGGCATTTGCTCATCAAACCTCACCAATGCTATCAGCCCCGAAGTGTCCAACCTTATGTCTCACTCAGCTCTGGGTGTAGATGAGGTAAATCCAGGTTGCATCACAAGCCCTGAATGAATTATTTAAGGATTGCTCTCTATTTCACTGTCATTGTGTTTTGTTTTTATAATTCATTTTGATAATGGGATTTACGGATTTTCTCTGCTGCCTTCATGCAGCTGTACACACGCTTGATTCTCTTATGGAGACATATAAATCCATGGGTTTGAAGATTCTTTCTTGTCAGGTTTATTCCTAGGCGTTGAATATAGGGTGTTTAGCGCATTTCGTTGAGCAAGGGGTAGGTCTTGACTATTACATATTTGACGTATGCAATGGTATCTGTGCTAATTTCTATCTCTGGTTTTATGCAGCACCCCAACTCACCTTTCCCGTTAAGCAAACATAAGTTGGTTTTCTAAATTTGAGACCCTGTTCTGTTTTGTAATTCAGTTCATGTGTAGCCAAGATTACATTCCGTGTATTAGTGATATCTTATGATGTTTCATTTTCTGTGTGACTTATTTCACTTAGAATCATCGTACCTGAATCCACTCACTATGCCACGACGGGCCAGATGACATAGATTTCATTGGTGAGTGATATTCCATTGTACGTACGTACCACAACTTCTTTATCCATTTTTCGCTTTCTGGGATATTTAACTTGTACCGTAGACGAGGTTCTTGTAAACAGAGCCGTCTGAAACTTTGGGGTGGCTGTGTGGTTTTGATTTTAATTTCCCTAAGCTATAGGACCATAAGTGGAAGTGCCGTAGGCTCCGTCGCTTTGTTTTTAAGGTGTTTCAGGAAACACCATACACTTCTCCAGAGTGGCTGTTGGCAATTTACATCCCACCCATCAGCATAACAAGGCTCCCTGTTCTCCAGGGCCTTTTCTGCATTTCTGGATTTTACACATTTTTCAGATGGCCCTTTTGACCGGGGGGCAGTGAGACTTCATTGTAGTGCAGATTTCTTTAACATGATTGCTTGGTTGACCAAAAAGTGCATATGCGTTTTTTCCTGAATATATTCAGGAAAAAACGCATACGCCCTTTTTGGCCAAGTGCATCATTGTCGACGTTCTGCCTCTTTTCCTATGCTTTAATTGCAATTCCAGTCTACCCCCTGAAATCGTTTTCCTGCAATTCTGCCCCGCTTTCAAGTCCTCTTCGCAGGCTTCCTTCAATATATTTTTGGACGATAGCTGTCATTTATAACTCTGCAGGTTTGTGAATTACAGTGCTCCTGAGCTCTTTTCTTCAAATCGCTTTCTTGTGAGCTGGCGGCAAACCCGCAGGAATGCTTTAGGCCCTAATCCGGTTCCGGCACGGCATGCTGAGCGTTTGGTTAATTCCTCTTCCTGGTTGGAAATGAGCGTTAAATTTGCCCGTGCAGACACCTACAGCTAGTCTCTCATTGGTTCTCCCTATTCCTGTTCATCTTGTGCAGAAATTGCAAACTGTGCCAAAAAGCAGGTTAAAGGCACTGACTCTCCAAGTGGGGAGAGTTTTAGTAAAGGGTCTGGAATTGTGGACCTGAGTAAAAGGGGACGAAAACTGAGATGCATTTGAAAACGTTTCCCGGTCACACGGTACACCATACTGTGGGTTTCCCATGCATGTTTTAGCTGAAGGAAGAATCGCTTAACCCTGGAGAGTTGGGACCCATGGAATGGGAACCATGCAGTATGACTTCAAATGGTCTGCATTTGCTCATCGAACCTCACCAATGCTATCTGCCCGAAGTGTCCAAACTTATGTCTCACTCATATCTGGGTTTAGATGAGGTAAATCCAGGTTGCATCACAACCCCTGAATGAATTACTTAAGAATTGCTCTCTATTTCACTGTCATTATGATTTGTTTTTGTAATTCATTTTGATAATAGGATTTATCGGATTTTCTCTGCTGCCTTCATGCAGCTGTACACACGCTTGATTCTCTTATGGAGACATATAAATCCATGGGTTTGAAGATTCTTACTAGTCAGGTGTATTCCTAGAGGTTGAATATAGGGTGTTTAGCCCATTTCGTTGAGCAAGGGGTAGGTCTTGACTATTACATATTTGACGTATGGAATGGTATCTGTGCTCATTTCTATCTCTGGTTTTATGCAGCACCCCAACTCACCTTTCCCCATAAGCAAGTATAAGTTGGTTTTCTAAATTTGAGACCCTGTTCTGTTTTGTATTTCAGTTCATGTGTAGCCAAGATTACATTCCGTGTATCGAGATATCTTTTGATGTTTCATTTTCTGTGTGACTTATTTCACTTAGAATCATCGTACCTGAATCCACTCATTATGCCACGACGGGGCAGATGACATAGATTTCATTGGTGAGTGATATTCCATTGTATGTACGTACCACAACTTCTTTATCCATTTTTCGCTTTCTGGGATATTTAACTTGTACCGTAGACGAGGTTCTTGTAAACAGAGCCGTCTGAAACTTTGGGGTGGCTGTGTGGTTTTGATTTTAATTTCCCTAAGCTATAGGACCATAAGTGGAAGTGCCGTATGCTACTTTGCTTTGTTTTTTAGGTGTTTCAGGAAACACCATACACTTCTCCAGAGTGGCTCTTGGCAATTTACATCCCACCCATCAGCATAACAAGGCCCCCTGTTCTCCATGGCCTGTGCTGGATTTCTGGATTTTACACTTTTTTCAGATGGCCCTTTTGACCTGGGGCCAGTGAGACTTCATTGTAGTGCAGATTTCTTTAACATGCTTGTTTTGTTGACCTAAAAGCGCGTATGCGTTTTTTCCTGAATATATTCAGGAAAAAACGCATATGCCCTTTTTGGCCAAGTGCATCATTGTCGATGTTCTGCCTCTTTTCCTATGCTTTAAATGCAATTCCAGTCTACGCCCTGAAATCATTTTCCTGCAATTCTGTCCCGCTTTCAAGTCCTCTTCGCAGCCTTCCTTCAGTATATTTTTGGACGATAGCTTTCATTTATAACTCTGCAGGTTTGTGAATTACAGTGCCCCTGAGCTCCTTTCTTCAAATCGCTTTCTTGTGAGCTGGCTGCAAACCCGCAGGATTGCTTCAGGCCCTAATCTGGTTCTGGCACGGCATGCTGATCCTTTGGTTAACTCCTCTTCCTGGTTGGAAATGAGCGTTAAATTTGCCCGTGCAGACACCTACAGCTAGTCTCTCATTGCTTCTCCCTAATCCTGTTCATCTTGTGCAGAAATTGCAAACTCTGCCAAACAGCAGGTTAAAGGCACTGACTCTCCATGTGGGGAGAGTGTTAGTAAAGGGTGTGGAATTTTGAACCCGAATAAAAGGGGACGAAAACTGAGATGCATTTGAAAACGTTTCCCGGTCACACGGTGCACAATACTGTGGGTTTCCCATGCATGTTTTAGCTGAAGGAAGAATCGCTTAAACCTGGAGAGTTGGGACCCATGGAATGGGTACCATGCAGTATGACTTCAAATGGTTTGCATTTGCTCATCGAACCTCACCAATGCTATCAGCCCGAAGTGTCCAACCTTATGTCTCACTCTGCTCTGGGTGTAGATGAGGTAAATCCAGGTTGCATCACAAGCCCTGAATGAATTATTTAAGAATTGCTCTCTATTTCACTGTCCTTCTCTTTTGTTTTTGTAATTCATTTTGATAATGGGATTTATCGGATTTTCTCTGCTGCATTCATGCAGCTGTACACACGCTTGATTCTCTTATGGAGACATATAAATCCATGGGTTTGAAAATTCTTTCTAGTCAGGTGTATTCCTAGGCGTTGAATATAGGGTGTTTAGCCAATTTCGTTGAGAAAGGGGTAGGTCTTGACTATTAAATATTTGATGTATGGAGTGGTATCTGTGCTAATTTCTATCTCTGGTTTTATGCAGCACCCCACTCACCTTTCCCCTTAAGCAAACATAAGTTGGTTTTCTAAATTTGAGACCCTGTTCTGTTTTGTAATTCAGTTCATGTGTAGCCAAGATTACATTCGGTGTATTAGTGATATCTTATGATGTTTCATTTTCTGTGTGACTTATTTCACTTAGAATCATTGTAACTGAATCCACTCATTATGCCAGGACGGGCCAGATGACATAGATTTCATTGGTGAGTGATATTCCATTGTACGTATGTACCACAACTTCTTTATCCATTTTTCGCTTTCTGGGATATTTAACGTGTACCGTAGATGAGGTTCTTGTAAACAGAGCCGTCTAAAACTTTGGGGTGGCTGTGTGTTTTTGATCTTAATTTCCCTAAGCTATAGGACCATAAGTGGAAGTGCCGTAGGCTCCGTTGCTTTGTTTTTTATTTGTTTCAGGAAACACCATACACTTCTCCAGAGTGGCTCTTGGCAATTTACATCCCACCCACCAGCATAACAAGGCTCCCTGTTCTTCATGGCCTGTGCTGCATTTCTGGATTTTACACTTTTTTCAGATGGCCCTTTTGACCGGGGGGCAGTGAGACTTCATTGTAGTGCAGATTTCTTTAACATGCTTGTTTGGTTGGCCAAAAAGGGCGTATACGTTTTTTCCTGAATATATTCAGGAAAAAACGCATACGCCCTTTTTGGCCAAGTGCATCATTGTCGACGTTCTGCCTCTTTTCCTATGCTTTAAATGGAATTCCAGTCTACCCCCTGAAATCGTTTTCCTGTAATTCTGCCATGCATAGAAGTTCTCTTCGCAGCCTTCCTTCAATATATTTTTGGACGATAGCTGTCATTTATAACTCTGCATGTTTGTGAATTACAGTGCCCCTGAGTTCCTTTCTTCAAAACACTTTCTTGTGAGCTGGCCGAGAACCCGCAAGATTGCTTCAGGCCCTAATCTGGTTCCGGCACGGCATGCTGAGCGTTGGGTTAATTCCTCTTCCTGGTAGGAAATGAGCGTTAAATTTGCCCGTGCAGACACCTACAGCTAGTCTCTCATTGGTTCTCCCTATTCCTGTTCATCTTGCGCAAAAATTGCAAACTGTGCCAAACAGGAGTTTAAAGGCACTGACTCTCCAAGTGCGGAGAGTGTTAGTAAAGGGTCTGGAATTGTGAACCCGAGTAAAAGGGGAAAAAAACTGAGATGCATTTGAAAACGTTTCCCGGTCACACGGTGCAGCATACTGTGGGTTTCCCATGCATGTTTTAGCTGAAGGAAGAATCCCTTAAACCTGGAGAGTTGGGACCCGTGGAATGGGTACCATGCAGTATGACTTCAAATGGTCTGCATTTGCTCATCGAACCTCACCAATGCTATCAGCCCGAAGTGTCCAACCTTATGTCTCACTCAGCTCTGGGTGTAGATGAGGTAAATCCAGGTTGCATCACAAGCCCTGAATGAATTATTTAAGAATTGCTCTCTATTTCACTGTCATTGTGTTTTGTTTTTGTAATTCATTTTGATAATGGGATTTATCGGATTTTCTCTGTTGCCTTCATGCAGCTGTACACACGCTTGATTCCCTTATGGAGATATATGAATCCATGGGTTTGAAAATTCTTTCTAGTCAGGTGTAATCCTAGGCGTTAAATATAGGGTGTTTAGCCCATTTCGTTGAGCAAGGGGTAGGTCTTGACTATTACATATTTGACGTTTGGAGTGGTACCTGTGTTAATTTCTATCTCTGGTTTTATGGAGCACCCCAACTCACCTTTCCCCTTAAGCAAACATAAGTTGGTTTTCTAAATTTGAGACCCTGTTCTGTTTTGTAATTCAGTTCATGTGTAGCCAAGATTACATTCCGTGTATTAGTGATATCTTATGATGTTTCATTTTCTGTGTGACTTATTTCACTTAGAATCATCGTACCTGAATCCACTCATTATGGCACGACGGGCCAGATGACATAGATTTCATTGGTGAGTGATATTCCATTGTACGTACGTACCACAACTTCTTTATCCATGTTTCGCTTTCTGGGATATTTAACTTGTACCGTAGACGAGGTTCTTGTAAACAGAGCCGTCTGAAACTTTTGGGTGGCTGTGTTTTTTTGATTTTAAGTTCCCTAAGCTATAGGGCCATAAGTGGAAGTGCCGTAGGCTCCGTTGCTTTGTTTTTTAGTTGTTTCAGGAAACACCATACACTTCTCCAAAGTGGCTGTTGGCAATTTACATCCCAACCATCAGCATAACAAGGCTCCCTGTTCTCCATGGCCTGTGCCGCATTTCTGGATTTTACACTTTTTTCAGATGGCCCTTTTGACCGTCGGGCATGGAGACTTCATTGTAGTGCAGATTTCTTTAACATGCTTGCTTGGTTGACCAAAAAGTGCGTATGCGTTTTTTCCTGAATATATTCAGGAAAAAACGCATACGCCCTTTTTGGCCAAGTGCATCATTGTCGACGTGCTGCCTCTTTTCCTATGCTTTAAATGCAATTCCAGTCTACCCCCTGAAATCGTTTTCCTGCAATTCTGCCCCGCTTTCAAGTCCTCTTCGCAGCCTTCCTTCAATATATTTTTGGACGATAGCTGTCATTTATAACTCTGCAGGTTTGTGAATTACAGTGCCCCTGATCTCCTTTCTTCAAATTGCTTTCTTTTGAGCTGGCCGCAAACCCGCAAGATTGCTTCAGGCCCTAATCTGGTTCCGGCACGGCATGCTGAGCCTTTGGTTAAATCCTCTTCCTGGTGGGAAATGAGCGTTAAATTTGCCCCTGCAGACACCTACAGCTAGTCTCTCATTGGTTCTCCCTATTCCTGTTCATCTTGCGCAGAAATTGCAAACTGTGCCAATCAGCAAGTTAAAGGCACTGACTCTCCAAGTGGGGAGAGTGTTAGTAAATGGTCTGGAATTGTGAACCCGAGTCAAAGGGGACAAAAACTGAGATGCATGTGAAAACGTTACCCGGTCACACGGTGCACCATACTGTGGGTTTCCCATGCATGTTTTAGCTGAAGGAAGCGTCGCTTAAACCTGGAGAGTTGGGACCCATGGAATGGGTACCATGCAGTATGACTTCAAATGGTCTGCATTTGCTCATCGAACCTCACCAATGCTATCAGCGCGAAGTGTCCAACCTTATGTCTCACTCAGCTCTGGGTGTAGATGAGGTAAATCCAGGTTGCATCAAGAGCCCTGAATGAATTCTTTAAGAATTGCTCTCTATTTCACTGTCATTGTGTTTTGTTTTTGTAATTAATTTTGATAATGGGATTTATCAGATTTTCTCTGCTGCCTTCCTGCATCTGTACACACACTTGATTCTCTTATGGACACATATAAATCCATGGGTTTGAAGATTCTTACTAGTCAGGTGTATTCCTAGGCTTTGAATATAGGGTGTTTAGCCCATTTCGTTGAGCAAGGGGTAGGTCTTGACTATTACATATTTGACTTATGGAATGGTATCTGTGCTAATTACTATCTCTGGTTTTATGCAGCACCCCAACTCACCTTTCCCCTTAAGCAAACATAAGTTGGTTTTCTAAATTTGAGACCCTGTTCTGTTTTGTAATTCAGTTCACGTGTAGCCAAGATTACATTCCGTGTATTAGTGATATCTTATGATGTTTCATTTTCTGTGTGACTTATTTCACTTAGAATCATCGTACCTGAATCCACTCATTATGCCACGACGGGGCAGATGACAGAGACTTCATTGGTGAGTGATATTCCATTGTACATATGTACCACAATTTCTTTCTCCATTTTTCGCTTTCTGGGATATTTAACTTGTACCGTAGACGTGGTTCTTGTAAACAGAGGCGTGTGAAACCTTGGGGTGGCTGTGTGTTTTTGATTTTAATTTCCCTAAACTATAGGACCATAAGTGGAAGTGCCGTAGGCTCCTTTGCTTTGTTTTTTAGGTGTTTCAGGAAACACCATACACTTCTCCAGAGTGGCTCTTGGCAATTTACATCCCACCCATCAGCATAACAAGGCTCCCTCTTCTCCATGGCCTGTGCTGCCTTTCTGGATTTTACATTTTTTCAGATGGCCCTTTTGACCGGGGGGCAGTGAGACTTCATTGTAGTGCAGATTTCCTTAACATGCTTGCTTGGTTGGCCAAAAAGTGCGTATTCTTTTTTTCCTTAATATATTCAGGAAAAAACGCATACGCCCTTTTTGGCCAAGTGCATCATTGTCGACGTTCTGCCTCTTTTCCTATGCTTTAAATGCAATTCCAGTCTACCCCCTGAAATCATTTTCCTGCAATTCTGCCCCGCTTTCAAGTCCTCTTCGCAGCCTTCCTTCAATATATGTTTGGAGGATAGCTGTCATTTATAACTCTGCAGGTTTGTGAATTACAGTGCCCCTGAGCTCCTTTCTACAAATCGGTTTCTTTTGAGCTGGCCGCAAACCCGCAGGATTACTTCAGGCCCTAATCTGGTTCCGGCACGGCATGCTGAGCGTTTGGTTAATTCCTCTTCCTGGTTGGAAATGAGCATTAAATTTGCCCGTGCAGACACCTACAGCTAGTCTCTCATTGGTTCTCCCTATTCCTGTTCATCTTGCGCAGAAATTGCAAACTGTGCCAAACAGCAGGTTACAGGCGCTGACTCTCCAAGTGGGGAGAGTGTTAGTAAAGGGTCTGGAATTGTGAACCCGAGTAAAACGGGACGAAATTTGAGATGCCTTTGAAAACGTTTCCCAGTCACACCGTGCAACATATTGTGGGTTTCCCATGCATGCTTTAGCTGAAGGAAGAATCGCTTAAACCTGGAGAGTTGGGACCCAATGAATGGGTACCATGCAGTATGACTTCAAAGGGTCTGCATTTGCTCATCGAACCTCACCAATGCTATCAGCCTGAAGTGTCCAACCTTATGTCTCACTCAGCTCTGGGTGTAGATGAGGTAAATCCAGGTTGCATCAGAAGCCCTGAATGAATTATTTAAGAATTGCTCTCTATTTCACTGTCATTGTGTTTTGTTTTTGTAATTCATTTTGATAATGGGATTTATCGGATTTTCTCTGCTGCCTTCATGCAGCTGTACACACGCTTGATTCTCTTATGGAGACATATAAATCCATGGGTTTGAAGATTCTTACTAGGCAGGTGTATTACTAGGCTTTGAATATAGGGTGTTTAGCGCATTTCATTGAGCAAGGGGTAGGTCTTGACTATTACATATTTGACGTATGGAATGGTATCTGTGCTCATTTCTATCTCTGGTTTTATGCAGCACCCCAACTCACCTTTCCCCATAAGCAAGCATAAGTTGGTTTTCTAAATTTGAGACCCTGTTCTGTTTTGTATTTCAGTTCATGT
This sequence comes from Delphinapterus leucas, assembly GCF_059928025.1. NCBI lineage: Eukaryota > Metazoa > Chordata > Mammalia > Artiodactyla > Monodontidae > Delphinapterus > Delphinapterus leucas. The sequence goes on along the minus strand of NW_028322254.1, from coordinate 3,562,386 downwards.
GTAGCCAAGATTACATTCGGTGTATTAGTGATATCTTATGATGTTTCATTTTCTGTGTGACTTATTTCACTTAGAATCATCGTACCTGAATCCACTCATTATGCCACGACGGGCCAGATGACATAGATTTCATTGGTGAGTGATATTCCATTGTACGTACGTACCACAACTTCTTTATCCATTTTTCGCTTTCTGGGATATTTAACTTGTACCTTAGACGAGGTTCTAGTAAACAGAGCCGTCTGAAACCTTGGGGTGGCTGTGTGTTTTTTATTTTAATTTCCCTAAGCTATAGGACCATAAGTGGAAGTGCCGTAGGCTCCGTTGCTTTGTTTTTTAGGTGTTTCAGGAAACACCATACACTTCTCCAGAGTGGCTCTTGGCAATTTACATCCCACCCATCAGCATAACAAGGCTCCCTGTTCTCCATGGCCTGTGCTGCCTTTCTGGATTTTACATTTTTTCAGATGGCCCTTTTGACCGGGGGGCAGTGAGACTTCATTGTAGTGCAGATTTCCTTAACATGCTTGCTTGGTTGGCCAAAAAGTGCGTATTCTTTTTTTCCTTAATATATTCAGGAAAAAACGCATACGCCCTTTTTGGCCAAGTGCATCATTGTCGACGTTCTGCCTCTTTTCCTATGCTTTAAATGCAATTCCAGTCTACCCCCTGAAATCATTTTCCTGCAATTCTGCCCCGCTTTCAAGTCCTCTTCGCAGCCTTCCTTCAATATATGTTTGGAGGATAGCTGTCATTTATAACTCTGCAGGTTTGTGAATTACAGTGCCCCTGAGCTCCTTTCTACAAATCGGTTTCTTTTGAGCTGGCCGCAAACCCGCAGGATTACTTCAGGCCCTAATCTGGTTCCGGCACGGCATGCTGAGCGTTTGGTTAATTCCTCTTCCTGGTTGGAAATGAGCATTAAATTTGCCCGTGCAGACACCTACAGCTAGTCTCTCATTGGTTCTCCCTATTCCTGTTCATCTTGCGCAGAAATTGCAAACTGTGCCAAACAGCAGGTTACAGGCGCTGACTCTCCAAGTGGGGAGAGTGTTAGTAAAGGGTCTGGAATTGTGAACCCGAGTAAAATGGGACGAAATTTGAGATGCCTTTGAAAACGTTTCCCAGTCACACCGTGCAACATATTGTGGGTTTCCCATGCATGCTTTAGCTGAAGGAAGAATCGCTTAAACCTGGAGAGTTGGGACCCAATGAATGGGTACCATGCAGTATGACTTCAAAGGGTCTGCATTTGCTCATCGAACCTCAACAATGCTATCAGCCTGAAGTGTCCAACCTTATGTCTCACTCAGCTCTGGGTGTAGATGAGGTAAATCCAGGTTGCATCAGAAGCCCTGAATGAATTATTTAAGAATTGCTCTCTATTTCACTGTCATTGTGTTTTGTTTTTGTAATTCATTTTGATAATGGGATTTATCGGATTTTCTCTGCTGCCTTCATGCAGCTGTACACACGCTTGATTCTCTTATGGAGACATATAAATCCATGGGTTTGAAGATTCTTACTAGGCAGGTGTATTACTAGGCTTTGAATATAGGGTGTTTAGCGCATTTCATTGAGCAAGGGGTAGGTCTTGACTATTACATATTTGACGTATGGAATGGTATCTGTGCTCATTTCTATCTCTGGTTTTATGCAGCACCCCAACTCACCTTTCCCCATAAGCAAGCATAAGTTGGTTTTCTAAATTTGAGACCCTGTTCTGTTTTGTATTTCAGTTCATGTGTAGCCAAGATTACATTCGGTGTATTAGTGATATCTTATGATGTTTCATTTTCTGTGTGACTTATTTCACTTAGAATCATCGTACCTGAATCCACTCATTATGCCACGACGGGCCAGATGACATAGATTTCATTGGTGAGTGATATTCCATTGTACGTACGTACCACAACTTCTTTATCCATTTTTCGCTTTCTGGGATATTTAACTTGTACCTTAGACGAGGTTCTAGTAAACAGAGCCGTCTGAAACCTTGGGGTGGCTGTGTGTTTTTTATTTTAATTTCCCTAAGCTATAGGACCATAAGTGGAAGTGCCGTAGGCTCCGTTGCTTTGTTTTTTAGGTGTTTCAGGAAACACCATACACTTCTCCAGAGTGGCTCTTGGCAATTTACATCCCACCCATCAGCATAACAAGGCTCCCTCTTCTCCATGGCCTGTGCTGCATTTCTGGATTTTACACTTTTTTCAGATGGCCCTTTTGACCGGGGGGCAGTGAGACTTCATTGTAGTGCAGATTTCTTTAACATGCTTGTTTGGTTGGCCAAAAAGGGCGTATACGTTTTTTCCTGAATATATTCAGGAAAAAACGCATACGCCCTTTTTGGCCAAGTGCATCATTGTCGACGTTCTGCCTCTTTTCCTATGCTTTAAATGCAATTCCCGTCTACCCCCTGAAATCGTTTTCCTGCAATTCTGCCATGCATAGAAGTTCTCTTCGCAGCCTTCCTTCAATATATTTTTGGACGATAGCTGTCATTTATAACTCTGCATGTTTGTGAGTTTCAGTGCCCCTGAGCTCCTTTCTTCAAATCGCTTTCTTGTGAGCTGGCCGCAAACCCGCAGGATTGCTTCAGGCCCTAATCTGGTTCCGGCATGGCATGCTGAGCCTTAGGTTAATTCCTCTTCCTTGTGGGAAAAGAGCGTTAAATTTGCCTGTGCAGACAGCTACAGCTAGCCTCTCATTTGTTCTCCCTATTCCTGTTCATCTTGCGGTGAAATTGTAAACTGTGCCAAACAGGAGGTTAAAGGCACTGACTCTCCAAGTGAGGAGAATGTTAGTTAAGCGTCTGGAATGGTGAACCCGAGTATAAAGGGAGGAAAACTGAGATGCATTTGAAAACGTTTCCTAATCACATGGTGGACCATACTCTGGGTTTCCCATACATGATGTAGCGGAAGGAAGAATCCCTTAAACCTGGAGATTTGGGACCCATGGAATGGGTACCATGCAGTATGACCTCAAAGGGTCTGCATTTGCTCACTGAACCTCACCAATGCTATCAGAACGAAGTGTCCGGCCTTATGTCTCCCCATCTCTGGGTGTAGATGTGGTAAATCCAGGTTGCATCAGAAGCCCTGAGTGAATTATTTAAGAATTTCTCTCTATTTCACTGTCATTGTGTTGTGTTTTTGAAATTTATTTTGATAATGGGATTTATCAGATTTTCACTGCTGCGTTCAGGCCACTGAACACACGCTTGATTCTCTTACGGAGACATATAAATCCATGGGTTTTAAGATTCTTACTAGGCAGGTATATTCCTAGGCATTGAATATGGGGTGTTGAGTCCATTTCGTTGAGCAAGGAGTAGGTCATGTCTATTACATATTTGGCTTATGGAATGGTTTCTGTGCGAATTTATATCTGTTTTTATGCAGCACCCAAACTCACCTTTCCCAAAAAGCAAGCATAAGTTGGTTTTCTAAATTGGAGACCCTGTTCTGTTTTGTAATTCAGTACATGTGTAGCCAAGTTTACATTCCGTGTATTAGTGATATCTTATGATGTTTGTTTTTCTGTGTGACCTATTTCACTTAGGATCATCGTACCTGAATCCACGCATTATGCCGCTATGGTCCTGATGACATAGATTTCATTGCTGAGTGATATTCCATTGTACGTACGTACCACAACTTCTTTATCCATTTTTCGCTCTCTGCGATATTTAACTTGTACCGTAGACGAGGTTCTTGTAAACAGAGCCGTTCCAAACGTTGGGGTGGCTGTGTGGTTTTTATTTTAATTTCCCTAACTATAGGACCATAAGCGAAAGTGCCATAGGCTGTGTTGCTTTGTTATTTATGTGTTTCAGGAAACACCATACACTTCTCCAGAGTGGCTGTTGGCAATTCACATCCCGCCCATCAGCATAACAATGCTCCCTGTTCTCCATGGCCTGTCCTCCCCCTCTGGATTTTATACTTTTTTCAGATGGCCCTTTTGAGCGGGGGGCAGTGAGACTTCATTGTAGTGCAGATTTCTTTAACATGCTTGCTTGGTTGGCCAAAAAGGGCGTATGCGTATTTTCTTGAATATATTCAGAAAAATACGCATACGCCGTTTTAGGCCAAGTGCATCATTCTCGCCGTTCTGCCTCTTTCCTATGCTTTAAGTGCAATTCCAGTCTACCCCCTGAAATCGTTTTCCTGAATTTCTGCCCAACTTCCAAGTCCTCTTCGCAGCCTTCCTTCAATATATTTTTGGACGATAGCTGTCATTTATAACTCTGCAGGTTTGTGAATTACAGTGCCCTTGAGCCCCTTTCTTCAACTCGCTTTCCTGTGAGCTGGGCGCAAAACCGCAGGATTGCTTCAGGCCCTAATCTGGTTCCGGCACAGCATGCTGAACCTTTGGTTAATTCCTCTTCCTGGTGGGAAATGTGTGTTACATTTGCCCGTGCAGACACCTACAGCTGGTATCTCATTGGTTCTCACTTTTCCTATTCATCTTGCACAGAATTTGCAAACTGTGCCAAACAGGAGGTTAAAGGCACTGACTCTCCAAGTGGGGAGAGTGTTAGTAAACCGTGTGGAATGGTGAACCCGAGTACCAGGGGACGAAAACTGTGATGCATTTGAAAACGATTCCCACTCACAGGGAGGACATTACTCTGGGTTTCCCATGCATGTTTTAACGGAAGGAAGAATCCCTTAATCCTGGAGAGTTGGGACCCATGGAATGGTACCATGCAGTATGACTTCATACGGTCTGCATTTGCTCACGGAACCTCACCAATGCTATCAGCCCGAAGTGTGCAGCGTTATGTTTCACCCAGCTCTGGGTGTAGATGTGGTAAATCCAGGTTGCATCACAAGCCCTGAATTAATTATTTAATAATTGCTCCCTATTTCACTCTCATTGTGTTCTGTATTTGAAATTTATTTTGATAATGGGATTTATCGGATTTTCACTGCTGTGTTTATGCCGCTGTACACACGTTGATTCTCTTACGGAGACATATAAATCCATGGGTTTTAAGATTCTTACTAGTCAGGTATATTCCTAGGCGTTGAATATGGAGTGTTGAGTCCATTTCGTTGAGCAGCGAGTAGCTCTTGACTATTACACATTTGGCTTATGGAACGGTATCTGTACTAATTTCAATCTCTGGTTTTATGCAGCATCCCAGCTCACCTTTCCCCATTAGCAAGCATAAGTTGGGTTCCTAATTTCAGACCCTGTTCTGTTTTGTATTTCAGTTCATGTGTAGCCAAGTTTACATTCCGTGTATTAGTGATATCTTATGTTGCTTTAAATGATATCCTATGTTGTGTGTCTTTTTCTTTTGAATTATGTGACTTCGAACGATCATACTTAACTCCTCTGGAGTTGTTACAACTGGCCGTATTTCTTTGATTTCCAGGCTGAGTAAAATTCCGGTCTACATAAGTACCACATCTCTATCCATTTTTTCCCTCCAGAGACATTTAAGTTATATCCTAGTCGAGGATCTTTTAAACTGAGAGGCGGTAAATATTGGGGTGCCTGAGTCCTCTCGATTTTTGTTTTTCCCAAGATATACGTCCATGAGTGCTAGTGCCCTGTGCCCTGTAGCTCATTTTTTAGATGCTTTAGTAAACACAATACACTTCTCCAGAGTGACCGTTGGCAATATACGTTTCCACTATAAGCCTCACAGGGCTCCCTTTTCTCCTTGCCCTGTCCTGCATTTCTGGTGTTTACACTTTATGAGGAAGGCTCTTCTGACTGATGCGAAGTGATATCTTTTGTAGTATTGATTTCCAGTGCCCACCTGTTTGGTTGGCTAAAAAAGTGTATGCCCTTTTCTTGAATATATACAGAAAAAACGCATATACACTTTTTGGCCAACTGCAGTGTTGGCAATGTTCAACCCCTTTTCTTGTGCTTAATGGCGAGTCCTTTCTACCTCTTCCAATCCCTTTCCTGCCATTCTCCATTGCTTACAAGTCCTTTTCTCTGACTTTCCTCAAGACATTTTTCAGTGATAGATATTTTCAACTCTGCAGTTTCGTGAATTTTAGTGCCCCTGAGTTCCATTTTTCAAATTGTGTTTATGGGAACTGGCCACAAAGCAGTGGAATTTCCTCAAGCCCTATTCTGTTACCATGGGCAACCCTAACCTTTGGTCAATTCGTCTTCCTGATTGGAAATGAGAGTGACATGTGCCTGTCCGAACACCTAGGACTTGCCAGTCATTGTTCCTCCTCCTTCCGCTTCATCCTCTGGACAAATTCCAAACTGTATGCAACAGGATTTTGACAATGCTGACATCTCCAAGTGGGGAGACTGTTATTAAAGACGCTGGAGGGGTGAACCCTAGTACCAGGAGATGAGGAGATGAGATGCCTTTTCCAAACTCATCCTGGTCAGACGGTATACCATCCTCTGGGTGTGACAGGCAAGTTTTAGTTGTAGGAAGGGTCCCATTCATGTGAGGAGAACACCAGGGCTTTTTCAAAATCAGTGTCTCTCCACAACCCAAACTGGGGAATTTTTTAAGCTACGGCTACACATATGTTCATTAAGGGCCTTGGGAAGTAGGCAGAGTCCAAGCTTTAGATGATTGAAGTCTTCAGGGTCAGAAGCACTCACCACCGGCTTCCCTTAGGTTCCATTTTAACTGTCATTGATAGATGATGTCAATAAAAAATCTATTCTTTTTCAGATTATTTCCCCTTATAGGTTATTGCAAAATATTGAGTGTAGTTCCCTGTGCTATACAGTTGTTCCTTGTTGATGATCGATTTTATACATAGCAGTGTGTATGTGTTAATCCCAAACTGTTAATTTATCCCTCCTCCCAACTTTCCCCTTTGGTAATAATAAATTATAAGATTTTATACTTCTCAGAAATGGGGGAGCTGAAAGAGAGGTATCATTTTCAATGGAAAAGCATTTAAAAGAAGATTGAAGCTTTAACCATGATTATTAGATGTACATCCTTCGAAAGAAATCACTTCATTTCTCTAATATTGACCTGACAAATAAGACAAACCTTTTCACTGAACTTGCTTATAATAAAGTGATGGAAATATCAAATGGAAGTGTTAGAAACATCTTATTTTACCCGAGCCTTATACACTGTTCTATGTTAATTACAGTTTGGCTCAAACATCGGTTCATTGAAGTTACAATGTTCTCAATTTCTGTTACTGATCCTCCAGAGTGGACCCCAACAAGTGTCCCCCTGCCTGGTGTCATTGGAGCCAACAGATCGAGACTGAGTTTGGTTCAGAAGCAAAGGAAACTTTATATTTTGATCAGAGAATGGAGAGGTGAGAGCATGTGCTACCCTGTGGGCTGTGGGCTGGGCTGCTGTGTAGAGATCCTGTCAGAGTCAGTGGGAGGGAGTGGCGGAGCTCTCGAAGGCTCGGTTGGCTGCAGTTCAGGCTCTATATCACGGAGTCTGCACTGGGCCCCAGGAGCTGATGTGTCGACCCAGCCATTCTGCACTAGGAATTTTGGTCTGAAGTGCCGGGTGTGGAACCTCTGTATGCAGGACCCTAGGAGCACGTGAAATTAGACAAAGCACAAAGGATAAAAAAGGTTAGACTTTGTTTTATTGCACAGATTCTATTTTTATCTCCCAGGGATTTTTAAGGGGCTTTGCCTGGGACAATCCCCTCTTCTGCCTTTTGTCCCCTTCCTCATCCTTGGAGTGCTGAGGGTGCAGACCCTTCTTCTGTAGCTGCTGAGTGCTGAGTTAGGAGCCCTCATACCCGTGGGTGAGGGTCAGAACTTCTCCCCAGCAGCCTCCAGGTGACGTTGATTGTCCCCAGGCCTCCTGCCTCCCTGCTCGTCCGCCTGAGCACCAGTATTGGAAGTGTTATAGATTCTAATGACATCTAAGGGTCCAGGAAGGAGATGTGCAGTGACGCTGTGAGGCCCAGTTTCACCCCGCCCCGCATTTGTTCGGCCACTTTAGGCTGACCGTTTCTGCCAGCCTAGATGCTCTGACCAGTAGTCTGCGCTTTCTTCAATTAGGCCCCTGAATTAACGTAAAAACAGCACCAGGTGTCAGGACCCTGTCCGCTCAACTCCCAGACAGTCCAGGGTCACTGGTGATGAAGGACCATGATGGCCACTGAGTCAACAGCCTTTTGAAGTAAACAGGAGTCCAGCCGGTCTTATTGGCCACCATTATCACAGTGTCCGTAGGCTTTTCTATGGTGACAGCGTGATATACGGTTCCCCCGCCAAGATTATTAGGTCCGCTCTGGGTGCAGTAAGTCCTGCAAGCAGTAGTCTACTCTTTTGGGACACACTCTTGTTGTTTTATGAGAGAAACTCCAGGTCAAGTGATGGTCACATGAGTCGTCATGGTGCCCCGTTGCCCCCGGTTATCTCTCTGGAGGTTGGAGCTGGAGGGCCTCCTCACTCGAGGTCAGTGTGCCCACGGAGCAAACCCTGCAACTTCAGGGCATGGTTGGGGGTTAGGATCACCACGTGGGGTCCTTTTCCCTTAGGAGGGAGGTGGCCTTTAGGGCTGCTGATTTCCAGGTTTTTAGATACCGCCAGTATCTTGGCCAGATGTGGCAGTGGGCCAAGCCCCTTGGTGACTGTAGTTTATCCTACCTGGATGGCATTCTTGCATTGTTCCATTTCAAGTGGTCCCAGTTTTTGCACTAATACTCCAATGGTGATTCACTTTTCACCAGGAATGTAAAGATCAAAGGGTTTAGCTAAATTAGGGAGTTCCAGGGCAAGGGTCTGAATTGACTGCTCTTTCCATTCTTGAAAGGCCACTTCTGGATTCTATTCAAAAGGATCATCAACTTTTCCTTTCAGTGTTTCATATAGAGGCCCAGCTAGTAGCCTGTAGTTAGGGATCCAGAAGCAGCAAACCCTGGCCTCCCCAGGAACCCCTAAGCTGTCTTCTAGTTTTAGATATGGGTAAGGCTGTAAATTGTTTCTTCCCTTTCCTGGGATGGGCTTCTCTGACCTTCTGTGAGAATGAAGCCCAGGCAGGTTGCCGTAGTCTGTGATATTTGAGCTTTTTCTTGGACAACTTGTATCCTTTATTGGCTTGGTAGTTCAGAGGTCTCCTTAGTAGGGCTGGTGATCAGAATGTCGTCTGCATATTGAAGGAGTGTTTCCTTTTCCAGTGGTAGAACTTTTAGGTCTTTAGCTGAGCTTTCCCCAAAGATGGTGTGGGAATTTTTGAACCCTTGGGGCAAGACGGCCCAGAAGTATTGTTTTAGTTGTATGTTGAGTCCTGCCACTCACAAGCCAAAATTTCTTGTGACTCTGACACTAATGGAATACAAAAGAAGGCATCATTGAAGACTAATACAGAATACCATGTCCTGGTGGTTGGTAGAATGACCAGCAGGGTGTAGGATTTAGGAACTACTGGAGGTATATCCTCAGTGGCTTCACTGACTGTCCTGACATCCTTTACCAGGACTCCAGCAGCCCATGGGACTCTCGAGATCAGGCCAGTCCCAGGATATGGAGATCACCTGCGCAGGTACCCTACCCCCACCCCAGACCACGGGGCTCTCGTGGTCAGGCCCCTGCCAGGATACAGAGCTACCCTTGCAGTTACCGTGGCAGGGCTGGGCACACAGGAACCGTGCACATCGCCCTCATTGCAGAGCACTCCCAGCTCACCTGTCACTCAGATCTGACACAGAGCACCTCAGAGCAGGACTTGAACTAACAAACAGCAGCTCCGACAGGTCTGTGACCCTGGGCATCACTCTGTGTGGCCTCCCTCCACCTGGTCTTCCAGAGACTTCCACTGCACCCGGGGCACCAGGTCTCTGTCTCCACCCACCACCCACCCCTCCTCTCCCTGACTCCTGGGTTCCTCTCATTAGGAGAGGGTTTTCTTGAAGTTGTCTCACACTCATGGGCCAGATAATATAATTAGAAAACAAGCCAGAGCTGCAGCCCCTTGTCTATCCTGACTCTCAGGAGCCCACACCTGTTCCTTGGACCTGGCCGATTCAGAAATTTCCATTTTCGGCAACTGTGAGCCCCTGAGGGGTGATTATTGGCTGGCCTGGGAAGCCTGACCATGCCGGCCAGCCCTCCCCAGGTGTGCCTGTGTTGAGATCAATATAAACACCGCTCCAGGCAGCAAGAGCCCCTGCAGCTGTGCCTGACGCCATTTTCTCTGCCCAGTCAGCAGTCTCGGGGCTGGGCTGGTGGGACGGAGTGAGAGGCCACGGCTTTGTGGTTGGCCCAGTGTGAGTGGGGCTCTGCTGGACTTTCTGCAGCATTTGCCAAGATGCCACCTGCTAAAGAAGAGGACGTGTCACCCATACCTGCCGCTGGAATTTCTCCCTGGGCAGAGGTGAGGAAGGAAGAAAGCAGTGGGGGCCGGGACACCAGGGGTATCTCAGGCAGGGAAATGGAAAGCTTCCAGAAGAGTACCCAGGGCCAGGACCATCCTGGCTGGCCTGCAGGCACCAAGTCGGCTGGCATGCTGTCGCTCATGTGGCTCCATGGCCCTTCCTCTAGGCTTTCAAGTCCTTGTACATATTCAGGTGTTTTACCTGGGAAGGGTGGGAACATTTCAGCAGCAGCTGGCCTGGGTCTCGGCCCACGTTTACTCACAGATGCCTTGGCACGGTCCACCAGCTTTGCAATGAGGACGCTTGTTGCGTGGGGCCTGCTGGCTGAATGGGAGATGATTCCCCACCACTGACGAACTACAGAATTGTTTACAACTGGAGCAATGGCCTGATACGGTTTTCCTCTGTGTAACTTGTGGGTTCTGTTTTTTTTTCTTTTTTTCATTTTTGGTTCAAGGTAGATTTTATTCCTCTTTTTTGTATTTACAGATATAAACATGGAAATAATTTATTCATATAAATACATGTATGTGAAGGGAAGAATATTTTTTCTGTTTTAATTTTTTTAATTTTATTTTTTTAACTTTGAATTTTATTTTATTTTTTTATAAAGCAGGTTCTTTTTGGTTATCTCTTTTCTACATATAAATGTATACATGCCAATCCCAATATCTCAACTCCTCCCACCACCAACCCCAACAGCTTTCCCCCCTTGGTGTCCATACGTTTGTTGTCTACATCTGTTGCTGTATTTTTGCCTTGCAAAACGGTTCATCTGTACAATTTTTCTAGGTTCCACATATATGCATTAATATACAAGATTTGTTTTTCTCTTTCTGACTTACTTCACTCTGTATGACAGTCTCTAGATCCATCAACATCTCTACAAATGACCCAATTTCATTCCTTTATATGGCTTAGTAATATTCCATTTTATACTTGTACCACATCTTTATGCATTCGTCTGTCTGTGGGCAATTAGGTTGCTTCCATTACCTGGATATTGTAAATAGTGATGCAATGAACATTGCGGTGAATGTCTCTTTTTGATTTATGGTTTTGTCTGGGTATATGCCTAGTACTGGGATTGCTGTATCATATGGTAATTCTATTCTTAGTTTTATAAGAAACTCCATAATGTTCTCCACAGTGACTGTATCAATTTACATTCCCAACAATAGTGGAAGAGGGTTCCTTATCTCCACACCCATTCCAACATTTGTTGTTTGTAGATATTCTGATGATACCCGTTCTAACAGGTGTGAGGTGATACACCATGGAGGAGTCTATTTCGTTGAGCAAAGAGTAGGTCTTGTCTATTACATATTTAGCTTATGGAACGGTATGTGTGCTAATTTCAATCTCTGGTTTTATACAGCACCCTAACTCAACTTTCCCCTTAAGGAAGCATAAGTTTTTTATCTAAATGTGAGACTCTGTTCGGTTTTGTAATTTAGTTTATGTGTAGCCAAGTTTACACTCCCTCTATTAGTGATATCTTATGATAATTATCTTTCTGTGTGTGACATATTTCTCTTAGAATCATCATACCTAAATCCACTCAATTTGCTGCTACAGGCCTGATGACATTGATTTCATTGCTGAGTGATATTCCGTTGTACGTAGGTAGCACAACTTCTTTATCCATTTTTTTCTTTCTGGGATATTTAATTTGTACTGGACTCGAGGTTCTTGTAAACACAGCAGCCCTAAATTTTGTGTTGGCTGTGTCTTGTTGATTTTAATTTTCCTAAGCTATAGGGCCAAAAGTGGAAGTGCCCTAGGCTCTGTAGCTTTGTTTTTCAGATGTTTCAGGATACACCATAAACATCTCCAGAGTGTCTGTTGGCAGTTTACATCCCACCCATCAGCATAACAAGGCTCCCTGTTCTCCATGGCCTGTCCTGTGTTTCTGGTTTTTACACTTTTTTCAGATGGCCCTTTTGACGAATGGGAAATGAGACTTCATTGTAGTGCGGATTTCCATTGCTGGAGTGCTTGGTTGGCCAAAAAGGGCATATGCGTTTTTTCTGAATATATTCAGGAAAAAAATGTATACGCGCTTTTTGTCCAAGTGCATCACTGTCAAAGATCTGCCGCTTTTCACATGCTTTAAATGCAATTCCAATCTACCTCCTGATATATGATTCCTGCAATTCTGCCTCGTTTTCAAGTCCTCTTTGCAGACTTACTTCAATATATTTTTGCCAATAGCTGTCATTTATAACTCTGCAGGTTTGTGAATTACAGCGCCCATGATTTGCTTTCTTAACTCGCTTCCTTGAAAGCTGGCCACAAAACCGCAGGTTTGCTTCAGGCCGTAATCAGGGTGTGGCACGGCACTCTGAGCCTTTGGTTAATTCCTCTTCCTGGTGGGAAATTAGAGTTAAATGTGCCTCTCCAGACACCTGCCTCACTCCCAGCCCCTTGGTGATGTGTGTCCTCTGGTTTGAGACCACATGTGATGGGTTCCTCATCTTTTGATGATGTGGCCCCACTGGTGTGAGGACACTCCTGCCTGCTTCCCATCCCCTTGGTGATGTGGTCCCTCCAGCGAGAGTCTGATCCTGGTTGGGTTCCTCACACTTCTGTGAGGTGGACCCTCTTCTCTGAGGTCATTTTTGCCTGGGTGGCACACCCCGCCTTGGTGACGTCGGCCCTCTGGTGGCAGTTGGAGCCTGCTGGGAGCCTCCTTCCCTCGGTGATGAGGCCCTCTGGCATCAGGCCCTAACTGCTGGGTTCACACATTTTCTGATACGTGCTAAGTGGTGCGAGGGCACTCCTGCCAGGTTCCCATCCCCATGGGCATGTGGGCCTTTTGCTCTAAGTCCCAACACCTGTGTTGTTCACCGTTTCATGATGTTGGCTCTCTGGTGTTAGTTCACTCAGGCCTAGATCCCATAGACTCTGTGCTCTGAGCTGCCTGCTGGGAGGTTCCAACTGCTGGATTCCTTACCTTTTCTATTCTTTGGGTCCTGTGTTTTCATGCTCCTCCTTCCTAACTCACTCCCAGCCCCTTTTTGATGTAGGTCCTCTGGTTTGAGGCCACCTGTGCTGGTTTCCTCACCTTTATTGATGTGGTCCCACTGGTGTGAGGACACTCCTGCCTGGTTCCCACCCCCTTGGTGATGGGGGCCCTCTGGTGAGAGTCTGATCCTGACTGTATTCCTCACCCTTCTGGGAGGTGGGCCCTCTGCTGTGAGGTCACTCCTTCCTGGCTGTCACACGTCACCTTGGAGATGTGCGCCCTCAGTTGGGAGTTGGTGCCTGCTGGGAGTCTCCTCCCCTCGGTAATGAGGACCCTCTGGCATCAGGCCCTAACTCATGGGCTCCCAAAATTTTCTGATGTGCGGCCTGTCGTGCGAGTACACTCCTGCCAGCGTCCCATCCCCATGGGGATGTGGGCTTTCTGCTCTGAGGTCCCAACAGCTGGGTTGCTCACAGTGTCAGAATGTGGGCCGTCTACTGTGAGTTCACTCCGGCATGGATCCCATAGCCTCGGTGCTCTGGGCCACCTGCTTGGAGCTTCCAACTGCGGGGTTCCTCACCTTTTTTATTCTATGTGCCCTCTGTTGTGAGTCTCCTCCTGCATGCCTCACTCCCAGCCCTTTCATGATGTGTGTCCCCTTGTTTGAGGCCACATATGCTGTGTTCCTCACCTTTCGCTGATGTGGCCCCACTGGTGTGAGGACACTCCTGCCTGGTTTCCATCCCCTTGGTGATGTGGGCCCTCTGGTTAGAGTCTGATCCTGGTTGGGTTCCTCACACTTCTGTGAGGTGGGCCCTCTGCTGTGAGGTAACTCCTGCCTGGCTTTCTCCCATTGCCTTGGTGACGTCGGCCCTCTGGTGGCATTTGGAGCCTGCTGGTAGCCTCCTCTCCTCGGTGATGAGGGCCCTCTGGCGTCAGGCCCTAACTGCTGGGTTCCCACATTTTCTGATATGTTCTAAGTTGTGCGAGGACACTCCTGCGAGGTTCCCATCCCCATGGGGATGTGGGCCTTCTGCTTTGAGGTCCCACCGGCTGGGTTGCTCACAATTTCATGATGTGGGCACTCTGCTGTGAGTTCACTGTGGCCTGGATCCCATAGACTCCGTGCTCTTGGCCACCTGCTGGGAGGTTCAAACTGCTGGATTCCTCACATTTTTTATTCTGTGGGCCCTGTGTTGTTAGGCTACTCCTGCCTGCCTCACTCGGAGCACCTTGGAAATGTGGGTCCTCTGGTTTAGGCCACATGTGCTGGGTTCCTCACCTTTCTATAATGTGGCCCCACTGGTGTGAGGACACTCCTGCCTTGTTCCGATCCCCTTGGTGATGTGGGTTCTCTGGTGAGAGCCTTATCCTGGCTGGGTTCCTCACCCTTCTGTGAGGTAGGCCCTCTGCTGTGAGGTCACTCCTGCCTGACTGGCACACGTCACCTTGGCGACATGGGCCCTCAGTTGGGAGTTGGTGCCTGCTGGGAGTCTCCTCCCCTCCGTAATGAGGGACCTCTGGCATCAGGCCCTAACTCCTGAGCTCCCAAAATTTTCTGATGTGCACCCTGTGGTGCGAGTACACTCCTGCCAGGTTCCCAACCCCATGGGAATGTGGGCCTTCTGCTCTGAGGTCCCAACGGTGGGTTGCTCAGTTTCATGATGAGGGCCCTCTGGTGTGAGTTCACTCCGGCCTGGATCCCATAGCCTCGCTGCTGCTGGCCGACTGCAGGGAGGTTCCAACTGCGGGATTCCTCACCTTTTTTCTTCTATGGGCCCTCTGTTTTGAGACTCCTCCTGCCTGCTTCACTCCAGGCCCCATGGTGATGTGTGTCCTCTGGTTTCAGGCTACGTGTGCTGGGTCCCTCACCTTTCAATTATGTGGCCCCACTGGTGTGAGGACACTCCTGCCTGGTTCCTATCCCCTTGGTGATGTGGGTCCTCTGGTGAGAGTGTGATCCTGGCTGGGTTCCTCACCATTCTGTGAGGTGGGCCCTCTGCTGTGAGGTCACTCCTGCCTGGCTGGCACACCCCGCCTTTGCAACGTCGGCCCTCTTGTGTCAGTTGGAGCCTGCTGGGAGCCTCCTCCCCTCCGTGATGAGGGCCCTCTGGCGTCAGGCCCTAACTGCTGGGTTCCCACATTTTCTGATACGTGCTAAGTGGTGTGAGGACACTCGTGCCATGTTCCCAACCCCATGGGAATGTGGGCCTTCTGTTCTGAGGTCCCAACGGCTGGGTTGCTCACAGTTTCATGATGTGGGCCCACTGCTGTGAGTTCACTGCGGCCTGGATCGCATAGACTCGGTGCTCTGTGCCACCTGCTAGGAGGTTCACACTGCAGGATTCCTCAGCTGTTTTATTCTATTGGCCCTGTGTTGTGAGGCTACTCCTGCCTGACTCGATCCGAGACCCATGGTGATGTGGGTCCTCTGGTTTGAGACAACATGTGTTGGGTACCTCAACTTTCGATGATGTGGCGCCACGGGTGTGAGGACACTCCTGCCTGGTTCCCAGACCCTAGCTGATGTGGGCACTCTGGTGAGAGTCTGCTCCTGGCTGGGTACCTTACCCTTCTGTGAGGTGGGCCCTCTGATGTGAGGTAACTCCTGCCTGGTTGGCTCACATCGCCTTGGCGACGTGGAGCCTCTGTTGGCCACTGAAGCATGCTGGGCCTCCTACCCTCTTGAATGACGGCCCTGGAAAAATCACATATGCCATTTGACCAAGGGAATCATTGTCGAGGTTCTGCCTCTTTTACTATGCTTTCAAAGGACTTCCCGTTTACCTCCTGAAATCGTATTCCTGGAATTCTACCCCACTTTCAAGTCCTCTTCGCAGCCTTCCTTCAAATATTTTTTGACGATAGCTGTCATTTATAACTCTGCAGATTTGTGAATGGCAGTGGCCCTGAGCTCTTTTCTTCAACTCGCTTTCTTGTGAGCTGGCCGCAAAACCACTGGATTGCTTCAGGCCCTAATCTGGTTCTGGCACGGCATGCTGAGCCTTTGGCTATTTCTTCTTCCTAGTGGTAAAGGAGCGTTAAATTTGCCCATGCAGATACCTACAGCTAGTCTCTCATTGGTTCTCCCTATTCCTGTTCATCTTGCGCAGAAATTGCAAACTGTGCCAAACAGGAGGTTAAAGGCACTGACTCTCCAAGCTGGGAGAGTGTTAGAAAAGGTTCTGGAATGGTGAACCCGAGTACCAGGGGACGAAAACTGAGATGCATTTAAAAATGTTTACCAGTCACACGGTGGGCCATACTCTGGGTTTCCCATGCATGTTTTAGCTGAAGGAAGAATCCCTTAAACCTGGAGAGCTGGGACCCATGGAATGAGTACCATGCAGTATGACTTCAAAGGGTCTGCGTTTGCTCACCGAACCTCACAAATGCTATCAGCCCGAAGTGTCCGGCCTTATGTCTCACCAAGCTCTTGGTGTAGATGTGGTAAATCCAGGTTGCATCACAAGCCCTGAATGAATTATTTAAGAATTGCTCTCTATTTCACTGTCATTGTGTTTTGTTTTTGTAATTTATTTTGATAACTGGATTTATCGGATTTTCACTACTGCATTAATGCCGCTGTACACACACTTGATTCTCTTACGTAGACATATAAATCCATGGGTTTTAAGATTCTTACTAGTCAGGTATATTCCTAGGCGTGGAATATGTGGTGTTGTGTCCATTTCGTTGAGCAAGGAGTAGGCCTTGACTCTAATATATTTGGTTTATGGAAGGGTATCTGTGGTAATTTCAATCTCTGGTTTTATGCAGCACCCCAACTCACATTTCCCCTTAAGCAAGCATAAGTTGGTTTTCTAAATTTGAGACCCTGTTCTGTTTTGTAATTCAGTGCATGTGTAGCCAAGTTTACATTCCGTCTATTAGTGATATCTTATGATGTTTCTTTCTCTGTGTGACTAATTTCACTTAGAATCATCGTAGCTGCATGCACTCATTATGCTGCAACAGGCCTGATGACATAGATTTCATTGCTGAGTGATATTCCATTGTACGTATGTATCACAACTTCTTTATCCATTTTTCACATTGTGGGACATTTAACTTGTACCGTAGACGAGGTTCTTGTAAACACAGCCACCCGAATCTTTGGGGTGGCTGTGTGTTTTTGATTTTAATTTCCCTAAACTCTAGGACAATAAGTGGAAGTGCCGTAGGCAACATCGCTTTGTTTTTTAGGTGTTTCAGGAAACGCCATACACTTCTCCAGAGTGGCAGTTGGCAATTTATATCCTGCCCATCAACAAAACAAGGCTCCCTCTTCTCCATGGCCTGTCCTGCCTTTCTGGATTTTACACTTTTTTCAGATGGCCCTTTTGACCGGGGGCAGTGAGACTTCATTGTAGTGCAGATTTCCTTTACACGCTTGCTTGGTTGGCCAAAAAGGGCGTATACGTTTTTTCCTGAATATATTCAGGAAAAAACGCATATGCCATTTTTGGCCAAGTGCATCATTGTCGACACTCTGCCTCTTTTCCTATGCTTTAAGTGCAATTCCAGCCTAACCCTTAAATCCTTTTCATAAAATTCTGCCCCGCTGTCAAGTCCTCTTCGAAGATTTACTTCAATACATTTTTGGACGAGAGCTGTCATTCATAAGTCTGCAGTTTTGTGAATTACAGTGTCCCTGAGCTCCTTTCTTCAACTCGCTTTCTTGTGAGCTGGCTGCAAAACCGCAGGATTGCTTCAGGCCCTAATCTCTTTCCGGCAGGGCACACTGAGCCTTTGTTTAATTCCTCTTCCTGGTGGGAAATGAGCGTTCCATTTGCCCGTGCAGACACCTACAGCTAGTCTCTGATTGATTCTCCCTATTCCTGTTCATCTTGCGCAGAAATTGCAAACTGTGCCAAACAGGAGGTTAAAGGCACTGACTCTCCAAGTGGGGAGAGTGTTAGTAAAGCGTCTGGAATGGTGAACCCGAGTACCAGGGGACGAAAACTGAGATGCATATGAAAACGTTTCCCAATCACACGGTGGACCATAGTCTGGGATTCCCATGCATGTTTTAGCTGAAAGAAGAATCCCTTAAACCTGGAGAGTTGGGACCCATGGAATGGGTACCATGCAGTATGACTTCAAAGGGTCTGCGTTTGCTCAACGAACCTCACCAATGCTATCAGCCCGAAGTGTCCAGCCTTATGTCTCACCCAGCTCTGGGTGTAGATGTGGTAAATCCAGGTTGCATCACAAGCCCTGAATGAATTATTTAAGAATTGCTCTCTATTTCACTGTCATTGTGTTTTGTTTTTGAAATTTATTTTGTTAATGGGGTTTATCGGATTTTCACTGCTGCATTTAGGCCACTGTACACACGCTTGCTTTCCATATGCAGGCATATAAATCCATGGGTTTTAAGATTCTTACTTGTCTGGTATATTCCCTGGCGTTGAATATGTGGTGTTGGGTCCATTTCGTTGAGCAAGGAGTAGGTCTTGTCTATTATATATTTGGCTTATGGAACGGTATCTGTGCTAATTTCAATGTCTGGTTTGATGCAGCACCCCAACTCACCTTTCCCCATAAGCAAGCATAAGTTGGTTTTCTAAATTTGAGACCCTGTTCTGTTTTGTAATTCAGTTCATGTGTAGCCAAGTTTATATTCCGTGTAGTAGTGATATCTTATGATGTTCCTTTTTCTGTGTGACTTATTTCACTTAGAATCATCGTACCTGAATCCACTCATTATGCCGCTATGGGCCTGATGACGTAGATTTCAGTGCTGAGTGATATTCCATTGTACGCACGTACCACAACTTCTTTATCCATTTTTTGCTTTCTTGGATATTTAACTTGTACCGTAGACGAGGTTCTTGTAAACAGAGTCATCCCAAATTTGGGGTGGCTGTGTGTTTTTGATTTTAATTTCCCTAAGCTATAGGACCATAAGTGGAAGTGCCATAGGCTGTGTTGCATTGTTTCCTACGTGTTTCAGGAAACACTATACACTTCTCCATAGTGGCTGTTGGCAATTTACCTCCCGCCCATCAGCATAACACTTCTCCCTGTTCTCCATGGCCTCTGCTGCCTTTCTGGATTTTACACTTTTTTCAGATGGCCCTTTTGACTGCGGGGCAGTGAGACTTCATTGTAGTGCAGATTTCTTTAACATGCTTGCTTGGTGGGCCAAAAAGGGCGTATGCGTTTTTTCCTGTATATTTTCAGGAAAAAACGCATACGCACTTCTTGGCAAAGTGCACCATTGACGACCTTCTGCCTCTTTTCCTATGCTTTAAATGCAATTCCAGTCTACCCATGAAATCTTTTTCCTGCAATTCTGCCCCACTTTCAAGTCCTCTTCGCTGACTTCCTTCAATATATATTTGGACGATAGCTGTCATTTATAACTCTGAAGCTTTGTGGATTACAGTGCCCCTGAGCTCCTTTCTTCAACTCACTTTCTTGTGAGCTGTCGGCAAAATCACAGGATTTCTTCACGTCCTAATCTGGTTCTGGCATGGCATGCTGAGCCTTTGGTTAATTCCTCTTCCTGGTGGGAAATGAGCGTTCCATTTGCCCGTGCAGACACCTACAGCTAGTCTCTCCTTGGATCTGCCTATTCCTGTTCATCTTGCGCAGAAATTGCAAACTGTGCCAAACAGGACGTTAAAGGCACTGACTCTCCAAGTGGGGAGAGTGTTAGTGAAGCATCTGGAATGTTGAACCCGAGTACCAGGGGACGAAAACTGAGATGCATTTGAAAACATTTCCCCATCACACGGTGGATCATACTCTGTGTTTCCCATGCATGTTTTAGCTAAAGGAAGAATCCCTTAAACCTGGAGATTTGGGACCCATGGAATGGGTACCATGCAGTATGACTTCAAAGGGTCTGCGTTTGCTCACCGTACCTCAACAATGCTATCAGCCCGAAGTGTCCAGCCTTATGTCTCACCCAGCTCTGGGTGTAGATGTGGTAAATCCAGGTTGCATCACAAGCCCTGAATGAATTATTTAAGAATTGCTCTCTAATTCACTGTCATTGTGTTTTGTTTCTGAAATTTATTTTGATAATGGGATTTATCGGATTTTCACTGCTGCGTTTAGGCCGCTGTACACATGCTTGATTTCCTTATGGAGACATATAAATCCATGTGTTTTAAGATTCTTACATGTCAGGTATATTCCCAGGTGTTGAATATGGGGTGATGACTCCATTTCGTTGAGCAACAGTATGTCTTGTCTATTATATATTTGGCTTATGGAACGGTATCTGTGCTAATTTCAATCTCTGATTTTATGCAGCACCCCAACTCACCTTTCCCCATAAGCAAGCATAAGTTGGTTTTCTAAATTTGAGACCCTGTTCTGTTTTGTAATTCAGTTCATGTGTAGTCAAGTTTACATTCCATGTATTAGTGATATCTTATGATGTTTCTTTCTCTGTGTGACTTATTTCTCGTAGAATCATCCTACCTGAATCCAGTCATTATGCCGCTACGGGCCTGATGACGTAGATTTCATTGCTGAGTGATATTCCATTGTACGTACGTACCACAAATTCTTTATCCATTTTTTGCTTTCTCGGATCTTTAACTTGTACCAAAGACGAGGTTCTTGTAAACAGAGCCGTCCAAAACTTTGGGGTGGCTGTGTGTTTTTGATTTTAATTTCCCTAAGCTATATGACCATAAGGGCAGTGTCATAGGCTGTGTTGCTGTGTTTCCTACGTGTTTCAGGAAACACCATACACTTCTCCAGAGTGGCTGTTGGCAATTTACATCCCGCCCATCAGCATAACAAGGCTCCCTGTTCTCCATGACCTGTCCTGTCTTTCTGGATTTTACACTTTATTCAGATGGCCCTTTTGACCGGGGGGCAGTGAGACTTCATTTTAGTGCAGATTTCCTTTACACGCTTGCTTGGTAGGCCAAAAAGGGCGTATGCGTTTTTTCCTGAATACATTCAGGAAAAAACGCATACGCCCTTTTTGGCCAAGTGCATCATTGTCGACATTCTGCCTCTTTTCCTATGCTTTAAGTGCAATTCCAGTCTACCCCCTGAAATCGTTTTCCTTAAATTCTGCCCCGCTTTGAAGTCCTCTTCGAAGACTTACTTCAATATATTTTTGGACGATAGCTGTCGTTCATAACTCTGCAGGTTTGTGAATTACAGTGCCCCTGAGCTCCTTTCTTCAACTCGCTATCTTGTGAGCTGGCCGCAAAACCGCAGGATTGCTTCAGGACGTAATCTGGTTCCGGCAGGGCCCGCTGAGCCTTTGGTTAATTCCTCTTCCTGGTGGGAAATGAGCGTTCCATTTGCCCGTGCAGACACCTACAGCTAGTCTCTCATTGGTTCTCCCTATTCCTGTTCATCTTGCGCAGAAATTGCTATCTGTGACAAACAGGAGGTTAAAGGCACTGACTCTCCAAGTGGGGAGAGTGTTAGTAAAGCCTCTGGAACGGTGAACCCGAGTACCAGGGGACGAAACCTGAGATGCATTTGAAAACGTTTCCCAATCACACGGTGGACCATACTCTGGGTTTCCCATGCATGTTTTAGCTGAAGGAAGAATCCCTTAAACCTGGAGAGTTGGGACCCATGGAATGGCTACCATGCAGTATGACTTCAAAGGGTCTGCGTTTGCTCACCAATCCTCACCAATGCTATCAGTCCGAAGTGTCCAGCCTTATGTCTCAACCAGCTCTGGGTGTAGATGTGGTAAATCCAGGTTGCATCACAAGCCCTGAATGAATTATTTAAGAATTGCTCTCTATTTCACTGTCATTGTGTTTTGTTTTTGAAATTTATTTTGTTAATGGGGTTTATCAGATTTTCACTGCTGCATTTAGGCCACTGTACACACGCTTGATTTCCTTTTGGAGACATATAAATCCATGGGTCTTAAGATTCTTACTTGTCAGGTATATTCCCAGGCGTTGAATATGGGGTGTTGAGTCCATTTCGTTGAGCAACGAGTAGGTCTTGTCTATTATATATTTGGCTTATGGAACGGTATCTGTGCTAATTTCAATCTCTGGTTTGATGCAGCACCCCAAAACACCTTTCCCCATAAGCAAGCATAAGTTGGTTTTCTAAATTTGAGACCCTGTTCTGTTTTGTAATTCAGTTCATGTGTAGCCAAGTTTACGTTCCGTGTATTACTGATATCTTATGATGTTTTTTTTTCTGTGTGACTTATTTCTCGTAGAATCGTCGTACCTGAATCCACTCACTATGCCGCTACGGGCCTGATGACGTAGATCTCATTGCTGAGTGATATTCCATTGTACGTACGTACCACAACTTCTTTATCCATTTTTTGCTTTCTCGGATATTGAACTTGTACCGTAGACTAGGTTCTTGTAAACAGAGCCGTCCCAAACTTTGGGGTGGCTGTGTGTTTTTGATTTTAATTTCCCTAAGCTATAGGACCATAAGTGGAAGTGTCATAGGCTGTGTTGCTTTGTTTCCTAAGTGTTTCAGGAAACACCATACACTTCTCCAGAGTGGCTGTTGGCAATTTACATCCCGCCCATCAGCATAACAAGGCTCCCTGTTCTCCATGACCTGTCCTGCCTTTCTGGATTTTACACTTTATTCAGATGGCCCTTTTGACCGGGGGGCAGTGAGACTTCATTGTAGTGCATATTTCCTTTACACGCTTGCTTGGTTGGCCAAAAAGTGCGTATGCGTTTTTTCCTGAATATATTCAGGAAAAAACGCATACGCCCTTTTTGGCCATGTGCATCATTGTCGACATTCTGCCTCTTTTCCTATGCTTTAAGTGCAATTCCAGTCTACCCCCTGAAATCGTTTTCCTGAAATTCTGCCCCGCTTTCAAGTCCTCTTCGAAGACTTACATCAATACATTTTTGGACGATAGCTGTCATTCATAACTCTGAAGGTTTGTGAATTACAGTGCCCCTGAGCTCCTTTCTACAACTCGCTTTCTTGTGAGCTGGCCGCAAAACCGCAGGATTGCTTCAGGCCCTAATCTGGTTCCGGCAGGGCATGCTGAGCCTTTGGTTAATTCCTCTTCCTGGTGGGAAATGAGCATTCCATTTGCCCGTGCAGACACCTACAGCTAGTCTTTCATTGGTTCTCCCTATTCCTGTTCATCGTGCGCAGAAATAGCAAACTGTGCCAAACAGGAGGTTAAAGGCACTGACTCTCCAAGTAGGGAGAGTGTTAGTAAAGCGTCTGGAACGGTGAACCCGAGTACCAGGGAACGAAACCTGAGATGCATTTGAAAGCGTTTCCCAATCACACGGTGGACCATACTCTGGGTTTCCCATGCATGTTTTAGCTGAAGGAAGAATCCCTGAAACCTGGAGAGTTGGGACCCATGGAAAGGGTACCATGCAGTATGACTTCAAAGGGTCTGCGTTTGCTCACCGACCCTCACCAATGCTATCAGCCTGAAGTGTCCAGCCTTATGTCTCACCCAGCTCTGGGTGTAGATGTGGTAAATCCAGGTTGCATCACAAGCCCTGAATGAATTATTTAAGAATTGCTCTCTATTTCACTGGCATTGTGTTTTGTTTTTGAAATATATTTTGGTAATGGGATTTATCGGATTTTCACTGCTGCGTTTAGGCCGCTGTACACACGCTTGATTTCCTTATGGAGACATATAAATCCATGAGTTTGAAGATTCTTACTAGTGAGGCGTATTCCTAGCCGTTGAATATAGGGTGTTTAGCCCATTTGGTTGAGCAAGGGGTAGGTCTTGACTATTACATATTTGACGTATGGAATGGTATCTGTGCTAATATCTATCTCTGGTTTTATGCAGCACACCAACTCAGCTTTCCCCTTAATCAAACATAAGTTGGTTTTCTAAATTTGAGACCCTGTTCTGTTTTGTAATTCAGTTCATGTGTAGCCAAGATTGCATTCCGTGTATTAGTGATATCTTATGATGTTTCATTTTCTGTGTGACTTATTTCACTTAGAATCATCGTACCTGATTCCACTCATTAGGCCACAACGGGCCTGATGACACAGATTTCATTGGTGAGTGATATTCCATTGTACGTACGTACCACAACTTCTTTATCCATTTTTCGCTTTCTGGGATATTTAACTTGTACCGTAGACGAGGTTCTTGTAAACAGAGCCGTCTGAAACTTTGGGGTGGCTGTGTGTTTTTGATTTTAATTTCCCTAAGCTATAGGACCCCAAGTGGAAGTGCCGTAGGCTCCGTTGCTTTGTTTTTTAGTTGTTTCAGGAAACACCATACACATCTCCAGAGTGGCTGTTGGCAATTTACATCCCACCCGTCAGCATAACAAGGCTCCCTGTTCTCCATGGCCTGTGCTGCATTTCTGGATTTTACACTTTTTTCAGATGGCCCTTTTGACCAGGGGGCAGTGAGACTTCATTGTAGTGCAGATATCTTTAACTTGCTTGCTTGGTTGGCCAAAAAGTGCGTATGCGTTTTTTCCTGAATATATTCAGGAAAAAACGCATACGCACTTTTTGGCCAAGTGCATCATTGTCGACGTTCTGCCTCTTTTCCTATGCTTTAAATGCAATTCCAGTCTACCCCCTGAAATCGTTTTCCTGCAATTCTGCCCCGCTTTCAAGTCCTCTTCGCAGCCTTCCTTCAATATATTTTTGGACGATAGCTGTCATTTATAACTCTGCAGGCTTGTGAATTACAGTGCCCCTGAGCGCCTTTCTTCAAATCGCTTTCTTATGAGCCAGCCGCAAACCCGCAGGATTGCTTCAGGCCC
Source organism: Delphinapterus leucas (assembly GCF_059928025.1). Taxonomy (NCBI): domain Eukaryota; kingdom Metazoa; phylum Chordata; class Mammalia; order Artiodactyla; family Monodontidae; genus Delphinapterus; species Delphinapterus leucas. The sequence goes on along the minus strand of NW_028322254.1, from coordinate 3,537,403 downwards.
TAATCTGGTTCCGGCACGGCATGCTGAGTCTTTGTTTAATTCCTCTTCCTGGTGGGAAATTAGCGTTAAATTTGCCCCTGCAGACACCTACAGCTAGTCTCTCATTGGTTCTCCCTATTCCTGTTCATCTTGCACAGAAATTGCACACTGTGCCAAACAGGAGGTTAAAGGCACTGACTCTCCAAGTGGGGAGAGTGTTAGTAAATGGTCTGGAATTGTGAACCCGAGTAAAAGGGGACAAACCCTGAGATGCATTTGAAATGGTTTCCCGGTCACACGGTGCACCATATTGTGGGTTTCCCATGCATGCTTTAGCTGAAAGAAGAATCGCTTAAAACTGGATAGTTGGGACCCATGGAATGGGTACCATGTAGTATGACTTCAAATGGTCTGCATTTGCTCATCGAACCTCATCAATGCTATCAGCCCGAAGTGTCCAGCCTTATGTCTCACCCAGCTCTGGGTGTAGATGTGGTAAATCCAGGTTGCATCACAAGCCCTGAATGAATTATTTAAGAATTGCTCTCTATTTCACTGTCATTGTGTTTTGTTTGTGAAATTTAGTTTGATAATGGGATTTATCGGATTTTCACTGCTGCGTTTAGGCTGCTGTACACACGCTTGATTTCCTTATGGAGACATATAAATCCATGGGTCTTAAGATTCTTACTTGTCAGGTATATTCCCAGGCGTTGAATATGGGGTGTTGAGTCCATTTCGTTGAGCAAGGAGTAGGTCTTGTCTATTATATATTTGGCTTATGGAACGGTATCTGTGCTAATTTCAATCTCTGGTTTGATGCAGCACCCCAACTCACCTTTCCCCATAAGCAAGCATAAGTTGGTTTTCTAAATTTGAGACCCTGTTCTGTTTTGTAATTCAGTTCATGTGTAGCGAAGTTTACGTTCCGTGTATTAGTGATATCTTATGATATTTCTTTTTCTGAGAGACTTATTTCTCGTAGAATCGTCGTACCTGAATCCACTGATTTTGCCGCTACGGGCCTTATGACCTAAATCTCATTGCTGAGTGATATTCCATTGTACGTACGTACCACAATTTCTTTATCCATTTTTTGCTTTCTCGGATATTTAACTTGTACCGTAGACGAGGTTCTTGTAAACAGAGCCGTCCCAAACTTTGGGGTGGCTGTGTGTTTTTGATTTTAATATCCCTAAGCTATAGGACCCTAAGTGGAAGTGCCATAGGCTGTGTTGCTTTGTTTCCTACGTGTTTCAGGAAACACCATACACTTCTCCTGAGTGGCTGTTGGCAATTTACATCCCGCCCATCAGCATAACAAGGCTCCCTCTTCTCCATGACCTGTCCTGCCTTTCTGGATTTTACACTTGTTTCAGATGGCCGTTTGGACCGGGGGGCAGTGAGACTTCATTGTAGTTCAGATTTCCTTTACACGCTTGCTTGGTTGGCCAAAAAGTGCGTATGCGTTTTTTCCTGAATATATTCAGGAAAAAACGCATACGCCCTTTTTGGCCAAGTGCATCATTGTCGACATTCTACCTCTTTTCCTATGCTTTAAGTGCAATTCCAGTCTACCCCCTGAAATCGTTTTCCTGAAATTCTGCCCCGCTTTCAAGTCCTCTTCGAGGACTTACTTCAATACATTTTTGAACGAGCTGTCATTCATAACTCTGCAGGTTTGTGAATTACAGTGCCCCTGAGCTCCTTTCTTCAACTCGCTTTCTTGTGAGCTGGCCGCAAAACCGCAGGATTGCTTCAGGCCCTAATCTGGTTCCGGCAGGGCACGCTGAGCCTTTGGATAATACTTCTTCCTGGTGGGAAATGAGCGTTCCATTTGCCCGTGCAGCCACCTACAGCTTCTCTCTCATTGGTTCTCCCTATTCCTGTTCATCTTGCGCAGAAATTGCAAACTGTGCCAAACAGGCGGTTAAAGGCACTGACTCTCCAAGTGGGGAGAGTGTTAGTAAAGCGTCTGGAATGTTGAACCCGAGTACCAGGGGACGAAACCTGAGATGCATTTGAAAACGTTTCCCAATCACACGGTGGACCATACTCTGGGTTTCCCATGCATGTTTTAGCTGAAGGAAGAATCCCTTAAACCTGGAGAGTTGGGACCAATGGAATGGCTACCATGCAGTATGACTTCAAAGGGTCTGCGTTTGCTCACCGAACCTCACCAATGCTATCAGCCCGAAGTGTCCAGCCTTATGTCTCACCCAGCTCTGGGTGTTGATGTGGTAAATCCAGGTTGCATCACAAGCCCTGAATGAATTATTTAAGAAGTGCTCTCTATTTCAATGTCATTGTGTTGTGTTTGTGAAATTTATTTTGATAATGGGATTTATCAGATTTTCACTGCTCCATATAGGCCGCTGTACACACGCTTGATTTCCTTATGGAGACATATAAATCCATGGGTCTTAAGATTCTTACTAGTCAGGTGTATTCCTAGGCGTTGAATATGGGGTGTTTAGTCCATTTCGTTGAGCAAGGGGTAGGTCTTGACTATTACATATTTGGCTTATGGAAAGGTATCTGTGCTAATTTCTATCTCTGGTTTTATGCAGCACCCCAACTCACCTTTCCCCTTAAGCAAGCATAAGTTGGTTTTCTAAATTTGAGACCCTGATCTGTTTTGTAATTCAGTTCATGTGTAGCCAAGATTACATTCGGTGTATTAGTGATATCTTATGATGTTTCATTCTCTGTGTGACTTTTTTGACTTAGAATCATCGTACCTGAATCCACTCATTATGCCAGGACGTGCCACATGACATAGACTTCATTGGTGAGTGATATTTCATTGTACGTACGTACCACAACTTCTTTATCCATTTTTCGCTTTCTGGGATATTTAACTTGTACCGTAGACGAGGTTCTTGTAAACAGAGCCGTCTGAAACTTTGGGATGGCTGTGTGGTTTTGATTTTAATTTCCCTAAGCTATAGGACCATAAGTGGAAGTGCCGTAGGCTCCGTTGCTTTGTTTTTTAGGTGTTTCAGGAAACACCATACACTTCTCCAGAGTGGCTGTTGGCTATTTACATCCCACCCATCAGCATAACAAGGCTCCCTGTTCTCCATGGCCTGTGCTGCATTTCTGGATTTTACCCTTTTTTCAGATGGCCCTTTTGACCGGGGGGCAGTGAGACTTCATTGTAGTGCAGATTTCTTTAACATGCTTGCTTGGTTGGCCAAAAAGAGCGTATGCGCTTTTTCCTGAATATATTCAGGAAAAAACGCATAGGCCCTTTTTGGCCAAGTGCATCATTGTCGACGTTCTGCCTCTTTTCCTATGCTTTAAATGCAATTCCAGTCTACCCCCTGAAATCGTTTTCCTGCAATTCTGCCCCGCTTTCAAGTCCTCTTCGCAGCCTTCCTTCAATATATTTTTGGACGATAGCTGTCATTTATAACACTGCAGGTTTGTGAATTACAGTGCCCCTGAGCTACTTTTTCAATCGCTTTCTTGAGAGCTGGCCGCAAACCCGCAGGATTGCTTCAGGCCCTAATCTGGTTCCGGCACGGCATGCTGAGCCTTTGGTTAATTCCTCTTCCTGGTGGGAAATGAGCGTTAAATTTGCCCGTGCAGACACCTACAGCTAGTCTCTCATTAGTACTCCCTATTCCTGTTCATCTTGCGCAGAAATTGCAAACTGTGCCAAACAGGAGGTTAAAGGCACTGACTCTCCAAGTGGGGAGAGTGTTAGTAAACGGTCTGGAATACTGAACCCGAGTAAAAGGGGACAAAAACTGAGATGCATTTGTAAATGTTTCCCGGTCACACGGTGCACCATATTGTGGGTTTCCCATGCATGCTATACCTGAAGGAAGAATCACTTTAACCTGGAGAGTTGGGACCCATGGAATGGGTACCATGCAGTATGACTTCAAATGGTCTGCATTTGCTCATCGAACCTCACCAATGCTATCAGAGCGAAGTGTCCAACCTTATGTCTCACTCAGCTCTGGGTTTAGATGAGGTAAATCCAGGTTGCATCACAAGCCCTGAATGAATTATTTAAGAATTGCTCTCTATTTCACTGTCATTGTGTTTTGTTTTTGTAATTCATTTTGATAAAGGGTTTTATCGGATTTTCTCTGCTGCCTTCATGCAGCTGTACACACGCTTGATTCTCTTATGGAGACATATAAATCCATGGGTTTGAGGATTCTTACTAGTCATGTGTATTCCTAGGCGTTGAATATAGGGTGTTTAGCCCATTTCGTTGAGCAAGGGGTAGGTCTTGACTATTACATATTTGACGTATGGAATGGTATCTGTGCTAATTTCTATCTCTGGTTTTATGCAGCACCCCAACTGACCTTTCCCCTTAAGCAAACATAAGTTGGTTTTCTAAATTTGAGACCCTGTTCTGTTTTGTAATTCAGTTCATATGTAGCCAAGATTACAATTGGTGTATTAGTGATATCTTATGATGTTTCATTTTCTGTGTGACTTATTTCACTTGGAATCATCGTAACTGAATTCACTCATTATGCCACGACGGGCCCGATGACATAGACTTCATTGGTGAGTGATATTCCATTGTACGTACGTACCACAACTTCTTTATCCATTTTTCGCTTTCTGGGATATTTAACTTGTACTGTAGGCGAGGTTCTTGTAAACAGAGCCGTCTGAAACTTTGGGGTGGCTGTGTGTTTTTGATTTTAATTTCCATAAGCTATAGGACCATAAGTGGAAGTGCCGTAGGCTCCGTTGCTTTGTTTTTTAGGTGTTTCAGGAAACACCATACACTTCTCCAGAGTGGCTGTTGACTATTTACATCCAATCCATCAGCATAACAAGGCTCCCTGTTCTCCATGGCCTATGCTGCATTTCTGGATTTTACACTTTTTTCAGATGGCCCTTTTGACCGGGGGGCAGTGAGACTTCATTGTAGTGCAGATTTCTTTAACATGCTTGCTTGGTTGGCCTAAAAGGGCGTATGCGTTTTTTCCTGAATATATTCAGGAAAAAACGCATACGCACTTTTTGGCCAAGTGCATCATTGTCGACGTTCTGCCTCTTTTCCTATGCTTTAAATGCAATTCCAGTCTACCCCCTGAAATCGTTTTCCTGCAATTCTGCCCCGCTTTCAAGTCCTCTTCGCAGCCTTCCTTCAATATATTTTTGGACGATAGCTGTCATTTATAACTCTGCAGGTTTGTGAATTACAGTGCCCCTGAGCTCCTTTCTTCAACTCGCTTTCTTGTGAGCTGGCCGCAAACCCGCAAGATTGCTTCAGGCCCTAATCTGGTTCCGGCACGGCATGCTGAGCCTTTGGTTAATTCCTCTTCCTGGTGGGAAATGAGCGTTAAATTTGCCCGTGCAGACACCTACAGCTAGTTTCTCATTGGTTCTCCCTATTCCTGTTCATCTTGCGCAGAAATTGCAAACTGTCCCAAACAGGAGGTTAAAGGCAATGACTCTCCATGTGGGGAGAGTGTTAGTAAAGGGTCTGGAATTGTGAACCCGAGTAAAAGGGGACAAAAACTGAGATGCATTTGAAAACGTTTCCCGGTCACACGGTGCACCATACTGTGGGTTTCCCATGCATGCTTTAGCTGAAGGAAGAATCGCTTAAACCTGGAGAGTTGGGACCCATGGAATGGGTACCATGCAGTATGACTTCAAATGGTCTGCATTTGCTCATCGAACCTCACCAATATTATCAGCCCGAAGTGTACAACCTTATGTCTCACTCAGCTCTGGGTGTAGATGAGGTAAATCCAGGTTGCATCACAAGCCCTGAATGAATTATTTAAGAATTGCTCTCTATTTCACTGTCATTGTGTTTTGTTTTTGTAATTCATTTTGATAATAGGATTTATCGGATTTTCTCTGCTGCCTTCATGCAGCTGTACACACGCTTGATTCTCTTATGGAGACATATAAATCCATGGGTTTGAAGATTCTTACTAGTCAGGTGTATTCCTAGGCGTTGAATATAGGGTGTTTAGCCCATTTCGTTGAGCAAGGGGTAGGTCTTGACTATTACATATTTGACGTATGGAATGGTATCTGTGCTAATTTCTATCTCTGGTTTTATGCAGCACCCCAACGCACCTTTCCCCTTAAGCAAACATAAGTTGGTTTTCTAAATTTGAGACCCTGTTCTGTTTTGTAATTCAGTTCATATGTAGCCAAGATTACATTCGGTGTATTAGTGATATCTTATGATGTTTCATTTTCTGTGTGACTTATTTCACTTAAAATCATCATACCTGAATCCACTCATTATGCCACGACGGGCCAGATGACATAGACATCATTGGTGAGTGATATTCCATTGTACGTACGTACCACAACTTCTTTATCCATTTTTCGCTTTCTGGGATATTTAACTTGTACCGTAGACGAGGTTCTTGTAAACAGAGCCGTCTGAAACTTTGGGGTGGCTGTGTGTTTTTGATTTTAATTTCCCTAAGCTATAGGACCATAATTGGAAGTGCCGTAAGCTCCGTTGCTTTGTTTTTTAGGTGTTTCAGGAAACACCATACACTTCTCCAGAGTGGCTGTTGGCAATGTATATCACACCCATCAGCATAACAAGGCTCCCTGTTCTCCATGGCCTGTGCTGCATTGCTGGATTTTACCCTTTTTTCAGATGGCCCTTTTGACCCGGGGGCAGTGAGACTTCATTGTATTGCAGATTTCTTTAACATGCTTGCTTGGTTGGGCAAAAAGGGCGTATGTGTTTTTTCCTGAATATACTCAGGAAAAAACGCATACGCCCTTTTTAGCCAAGTGCATCATTGTCGACGTTCTGCCTCTTTTCCTATGCTTTAAATGCAATTCCAGTCTACCCCCTGAAATCGATTTCCTGCAATTCTGCCCCGCTTTCAAGTCCTCTTCCAGCCTTCCTTCAATATATTTTTGGACGATAGCTGTCATTTATAACTCTGCAGGTTTGTGTATTACAGTGACCCTGAGCTCCTTTCTTCAAATCGCTTTCTTTTGAGCTGGCCACAAACCCGCAGGATTGCTTCAGGCCCTAATCTGGTTCTGGCACGGCATGCTGAGCCTTTGGTTAATTCCTCTTCCTGGTGGGAAATGAGCGTTAAATTTGCCCGTGCAGACACCTACAGCTCGTCTCTCATTGGTTCTCCCTATTCCTGTTCATCTTGCGCAGAAATTGCAAACTGTGCCAAACAGCAGGTTAAAGGCACTAACTCTCCAAGTGGGGAGAGTGTTAGTAAACGGTCTGGAATTCTGAACCCGAGTAAAACGGGACAAAACTGAGATGCATTTGTAAACGTTTCCCGGTCACACGGTGCACCATTCTGTGGGTTTCCCATGCATGCTATAGCTGAAGGAAGAATCACTTCAACCTGGAGAGTTGGGACCCATGGAATGGGTACCATGCAGTATGACTTCAAATGGTCTGCATTTGCTCATTTTACCTCACCAATGGTATCAGCGCGAAGTGTCCAACCTTATGTCTCACTCAGCTCTGGGTTTAGATGAGGTAAATCCAGGTTGCATCACAAGCCCTGAATGAATTATTTAAGAATTGCTCTCTATTTCACTGTCATCGTTTTGTTTTTGTAATTCATTTTGATAAAGGGATTTATCGGATTTTCTCTGCTGCCTTCATGCAGCTGTAAACACGGTTGATTCTCTTATGGAGACATATAAATCCATGGGTTTGAAGATTCTTACTAGTCAGGTGTATTCCTAGGCGTTGAATATAGGGTGTTTAGCCCATTTTGTTGAGCAAGGGGTAGGTCTTGACTCTTACATATTTGACGTATGGAATGGTATCTGTGCTAATTTCTATCTCTGGTTTTATGCAGCACCCCATCTCACCTTTCCCCTTAAGCAAACATAAGTTGGTTTTCTAAATTTGAGACCCTGTTCTGTTTTGTAATTCAGTTCATATGTAGCCAAGATTACATTCGGTGTATTAGTGATATCTTATGATGTTTCATTTTCTGTGTGACTTATTTCACTTAGAATCATCGTACCTGAATCCACTCATTATGCCACGACGGGCCAGATGACATAGACTTCATTGGTGAGTGATATTCCATTGTACGTACGTACCACAACTTCTTTATCCATTTTTCGCTTTCTGGGATATTTAACTTGTACCGTAGACGAGGTTCTTGTAAACAGAGCCGTCTGAAACTTTGGGGTGGCTGTGTGTTTTTGATTTTAATTTCCCTAAGCTATAGGACCATAAGTGGAAGTGCCGTAGGCTCCGTTGCTTTGTTTTTTAGGTGTTTCAGGAAACACCATACACTTCTCCAGAGTGGCTCTTGGCTATTTATATCCCACCCATCAGCATAACAAGGCTCCCTGTTCTCCATGGCCTGTGCTGCATTTCTGGATTTTACACTTTTTTCAGATGGCCCTTTTGACAGGGGGGCAGTGAGACTTCATTGTAGTGCAGATTTCTTTAACATGGTTGCTTGGTTGGCCAAAAAGAGCGTATGCGTTTTTTCCTGAAGGAAAAAACGCATACGCTCTTTTTGGCCAAGTGCATCATTGTCGACGTTCTGCCTCTTTTCCTATGCTTTAAATGCAATTCCAGTCTACCCCCTGAAATCGTTTTCCTGCAATTCTGCCCCGCTTTCAAGTCCTCTTCGCAGCCTTCCTTCAATATAATTTTGGACGATAGCTGTCATTTATAACTCTGCAGGTTTGTGAATTACATTGCCCCTGAGCTCCTTTCTTCACATCGCTTTCTTGTGAGCTGGCCGCAAACCCGCAGGATTGCTTCAGGCCCTAATCTGGTTCCGGCACGGCATGGTGAGCGTTTGGTTAATTCCTCTTCCTGGTGGGAAATGAGCGTTAAATTTGCCCGTGCAGACACCTACAGCTAGTTTCTCATTGGTTCTCCCTATTCCTGTTCATCTTGCACAGAAATTGCAAACTGTCCCAAACAGGAGGTTAAAAGCACTGACTCTCCAAGTGGGGAGAGTGTTAGTAAAGGGTCTGGAATTGTGAACCCGAGTAAAAGGGGACAAAAACTGAGATGCATTTGAAAACGTTTCCCGGTCACACGGTGCACCATACTGTGGGTTTCCCATGCATGCTTTAGCTGAAGGAAGAATTGCTTAAACCTGGAGAGTTGGGACCCATGGAATGGGTACCATGCAGTATGACTTCAAATGGTCTGCATTTGCTCATCGAACCTCACCAGTATTATCAGCCCAAAGTGTACAACCTTATGTCTCACTCAGCTCTGGGTGTAGATGAGGTAAATCCAGGTTGCATCACAAGCCCTGAATGAATTATTTAAGAATGCTCTCTATTTCAGTGTCATTGTGTTTTGTTTTTGTAATTCATTTTGATAATAGGATTTATCGCATTTTCTCTGCTGCCTTCATGCAGCTGTACACACGCTTGATTCTCTTATGGAGACATATAAATCCATGGGTTTCAAGATTCTTACTAGTCAGGTGTATTCCTAGGCGTTGAATATAGGGTGTTTAGCCCATTTCGTTGAGCAAGGGGTAGGTCTTGACTATTACATATTTGACGTATGGAATGGTATCTGTGCTAATTTCTATCTCTGGTTTTATGCAGCACCCCAACTCACCTTTCCCCTTAAGCAAACATAAGTTGGTTTTCTAAATTTGAGACCCTGTTTTGTTTTGTAATTCAGTTCATATGTAGCCAAGATTACATTCGGTGTATTAGTGATATCTTATGATGTTTCATTTTCTGTGTGACTTATTTCACTTAGAATCATCGTACCTGAATCCACTCATTATGCCACGACGGGCCAGATGACATAGACTTCATTGGTGAATGATATTCCATTGTACGTACGTACCACAACTTCTTTATCCATTTTTCGCTTTCTGGGATATTTAACTTGTACCGTAGACGAGGTTCTTGTAAACAGAGCCGTCTGAAACTTTGGGGTGGCTGTGTGTTTTTGATTTTAATTTCCCTATGCTATAGGACCACAAGTGGAAGTGCCGTAAGCTCCATTGCTTTGTTTTTTAGGTGTTTCAGGCAACACCATACACTTCTCCTGAGTGGCTGTTGGCAATTTATATCCCACCCATCAGCATAACAAGGCTCCCTGTTCTCCATGGCCTGTGCTGCATTTCTGGATTTTACACTTTTTTCAGATGTCCCTTTTGACCAGGGGCAGTGAGACTTCATTGTATTGCAGATTTCTTTAATATGCTTGCTCAGTTGGCCAAAAAGGGCGTATGTGTTTTTTCCTGAATATACTCAGGAAAAAACGCATACGCCCTTTTTAGCCAAGTGCATCATTGTCGACGTTCTGCCTCTTTTCCTATGCTTTAAATGCAATTCCAGTCTACCCCCTGAAATCGTTTTCCTGCAATTCTGCCCCGCTTTCAAGTCCTCTTCCAGCCTTCCTTCAATATATTTTTGGATGATAGCTGTCATTTATAACTCTGCAGGTTTGTGTATTACAGTGACCCTGAGCTCCTTTCTTCAAATCGCTTTCTTTTGAGCTGGCCACAAACCCGCAGGATTGCTTCAGGCCCTAATCTGGTTCTGGCACGGCATGCTGAGCCTTTGGTTAATTCCCCTTCCTGGTGGGAAATGAGCGTTAAATTTGCCCGTGCAGACACCTACAGCTAGTCTCTCATTGGTTCTCCCTATTTCTGTTCATCTTGCGCAGAAATTGCAAACTGTGCCAAACAGCAGGTTAAAGGCACTGACTCTCCAAGTGGGGAGAGTGTTAGTAAAGGGTCTGGAATTCTGAACCCGAGTAAAAGGGGACAAAACTGAGATGCATTTGTAAACGTTTCCCGCTCACATGGTGCACCATTTTGTGGGTTTCCCATGCATGCTATAGCTGAAGGAAGAATCACTTCAACCTGGAGAGTTGGGACCCATGGAATGGGTACCATGCAGTATGACTTCAAATAGTCTGCATTTGCTCATTGTACCTCACCAATGCTATCAGCGCGAAGTGTCCAACCTTATGTCTCACTCAGCTCTGGGTATAGATGAGGTAAATCCAGGTTGCATCACAAGCCCTGAATGAATTATTTAAGAATTGCTCTCTATTTCACTGTCATTGTGTTTTGTTTTTGTAATTCATTTTGATAATGGGATTTATCGGATTTTCTCTGCTGCCTTCATGCAGCTGTACACACGCTTGATTCTCTTATGGAGACATATCAATCCATGGGTTTGAAGATTCTTACTAGTCAGGTGTATTCCTAGGCGTTGAAAATAGGGTGTTTAGCCCATTTCGTTGAGCAAGGGGTAGGTCTTGACTATTACATATTTGACGTATGGAATGGTATCTGTGCTAATTTCTATCTCTGGTTTTATGCAGCACCCCAACTCACCTTTCCCCTTAAGCAAACATAAGTTGGTTTTCTAAATTTGAGATCCTGTTCTGTTTTGTAATTCAGTTCATGTGTAGTCAAGATTACATTCGGTGTATTAGAGATATCTTATGATGTTTCATTTTCTGTGTGACTTATTTCTCTTAGAATCATCGTACCTGAATCCACTCATTATGCCACGACGGGCCAGATGACATAGATTTCATTGGTGAGTGATATTCCATTGTACGTACGTACCACAACTTCTTATTCCGTTTTTCGCTTTCTGGGATATTTAACTTGTACCGTAGACGAGGTTCTTGTAAACAGAGCCGTCTGAAACTTTGGGGTGGCTGTGTGTTTTTGATTTTAATTTCCCTAAGCTATAGGACCCTAAGTGGAAGTGCCGTAGGCTCCGTTGCTTTGTTTTTTAGTTGTTTCAGGAAACACCATACACATCTCCAGAGTGGCTGTTGGCAATTTACATCCCACCCATCAGCATAACAAGGCTCCCTGTTCTCCATGGCCTGTGCTGCATTTCTGGATTTTACATTTTTTTCAGATGGCCCTTTTGACCGGGTGGCAGTGAGACTTCATTGTATTGCAGATATCTTTAACATGCTTGCTTGGTTGGCCAAAAAGAGCGTATGCGTTTTTTCCTGAATATATTCAGGAAAAAACGCATATGCACTTTTTGGCCAAGTGCATCATTGTCGACGTTCTGCCTCTTTTCCTATGCTTTAAATGCAATTCCAGTCTACCCCCTGAAATCGTTTTCCTGCAATTCTGCCACGCTTTCAAGTCCTCTTCGCAGCCTTCCTTCAATATATTTTTGGACGATAGCTGTCATTTATAACTCTGCCGGCTTGTGAATTACAGTGCCCCTGAGCGCCTTTCTTCAAATCGCTTTCTTATGAGCCAGCCGCAAACCCACAGGATTGCTTCAGGCCCCAATCTGGTTCCGGCACGGCATGCTGAGCCTTTGTTTAATTCCTCTTCCTGGTGGGAAATGAGCGTTAAATTTGCCCCTGCAAACACCTACAGCTAGTCTCTCATTGGTTCTCCCTATTCCTGTTCATCTTGCACAGAAATTGCAAACTGTGCCAAACAGGAGGTTAAAGGCACTGACTCTCCAAGTGGGGAGAGTGTTAGTAAATGGTCTGGAATTGTGAACCCGAGTAAAAGGGGACAAACCCTGAGATGCATTTGAAAAGGTGTCCCAGTCACACGGTGCACCATATTGTGGGTTTCCCATGCATGCTTTAGCTGAAGGAAGAATCGCTTAAACCTGGACAGTTGGGACCCATGGAATGGGTACCATGTAGTATGACTTCAAATGGTCTGCATTTGCTCATCGAACCTCACCATTTCTATCAGCCCTGAGAGTCTAACCTTATGTTTCATTCAGCTTTGGGTGTAGATGAGGTAAATCCAGATTGCATCACAAGTCCTGAATGAATTATTTAAGAATTGCTCTCTATTTCACTGTCATTGTGTTTTGTTTTTGTAATTCATTTTGATAATCGGAATTATCGGATTCTCTCTGCTGCCTTCATGCAGCTGTACACACGCTTGATTCTCTTATGGAGACATATCAATCCATGGGTTTGAGATTCTTACCAGTCAGGTGTATAACTAGGCGTTGAATATAGGGTGTTTAGCCCATTTAGTTGAGCAAGGGGTAGGTTTTGACTATTACATATTTGACGTATGGAATGGTATCTGTGCTAATTTCTATCTCTGGTTTTATGCAGCACCCCAACTCACCTTACCCCTTAAGCAAACATAAGATGGTTTTCTAAATTTGAGACCCTGTTCTGTTTTGTAATTCAGTTCATGTGTAGCCAAGATTACATTCCGTGTATTAGTGATATCTTATGATGTTTCATTTTCTGTGTGACTTATTTCACTTAGAATCATTGTACATGAAACCACTCATTATGCCATGACTGGCCTGATGACATAGATGTCATTGGTGAGTGATATTCCATTGTACGTACGTACCACAATTTCTTTATCCATTTTTCGCTTTCTGTGATATTTAACTTATACCGTAGATGAGGTTCTTGTAAACAGAGCCGTCTGAAACTGGGGTGGCTGTGTGTTTTTGATTTTAATTTCCCTAAGCTATAGGACCATAAGTGGAAGTGCTGTAGGCTCCGTTGCTTTGTTTTTTTGGTGTTTCAGGAAACACCATACACTTCTCCAGAGTGGCTCTTGGCAATTTACATCCCACCCATCAGCATTACATGGCTCCCGGTTCTCCATGGCCTGTGCTGCATTTCTGGATTTTACACTTTTTTCAGATGGCCCTTTTGACCAGGGGGCAGTGAGACTTCATTGTAGTGCAGATTTCTTTAACATGCTTGCTTGGTTGGCCAAAAAGGGCGTATGCGTTTTTTCCTGAATATATTCAGGAAAAAACGCATACGCCCTTTTTGGCCAAGTGCACCATTGTCGACGTTCTGCCTCTTTTCCTATGCTTTAAATGAAATTCAGGTCTACCCTCTGAAATCGTTTTCCTGCAATTCTGCCCCGCTTTCAAGTCCTCTTCGCAGCCTTCCTTCAATATATTTTTGGACAATAGCTGTCATTTATAACTCTGCAGGTTTGTAAATTATAGTGCCCCTGAGCTCCTTTCTTCAAATCGCTTTCTTGTGAGCTGGCCACAAACCCGCAGGATTGCTTCAGGCCCTAATCTGGTTCCGGCATGGCATGCTGAGCGTTTGGTTAATTCCTCTTCCTGGTGGGAAATGAGCGTTAAATTTGCCCGTGCAGACACCTACAGCTAGTCTCTCATTGTTTCTCCCTATTCCTGTTCATCTTGCGCAGAAATTGCAAACTGTGCCAAACAGCAGGTTAAATGCACTGACTCTCCAAGTGGGAAGAGTGTTAGTAAAGGGTCTGGAATTGTGAACCCGAGTAAAAGGGGACAAAAACTGAGATGCATTTGAAAACGTTTCCCGGTCACACGGTGCACCATACTGTGGGTTTCCCATGCATGTTTTAGCTGAAGGAAGAATCGCTTAAACCTGGAGAGTTGGGACCCTTGGAATGGGTACCGTGCAGTATGACTTCAAATGGTCTGCATTTGCTCATCAAACCTCACCAATGCTATCAGCCCGAAGTGTCCAACTTTATGTCTCACTCAGTTCTGGGTGTAGATGAGGTAAATCCAGGTTGCATCACAAGCCCTGAATGAATTATTTAAGAATTGCTCTCTATTTCACTGTCATTGTGTTTTGTTTTTGAAATTTATTTTGATAATGGGATTTATCGGATTTTCAGTCTTGTGTTTAGGCCGCTGTACACATGCTTGATTTCCTTATGGAGACATATAAATCCATGGGTTTTAAGATTCTTACTTGTCAGGTATATTCGCAGGCGTTGAATAAGGGGTGTTGAGTCCATTTCGTTGAGCAAGGTGTAGGTCTTGTCTATTATATATTTGGCTTATGGAACGTTATCTGTACTAATTTCAATCTTTGGTTTTATGCAGCACCCCAACTCACCTTTCCCTATAAGCAAGCATAAGTTGGTTTTCTAAATTTGAGACCCTGTTCTCTTTTGTATTTCAGTTCATGTGTAGCCAAGTTTACGTTCCGTGTATTAGTGATATCTTATGATCTTTCTTTTTCTGTGAGATTATTTCTAGTAGAATCATAGTACTTGAATCAATTCATGATGCCGCTACGGGCCTGATGACATAGATTTCATTGCTGAGTGATATTCCATTGTACATACGTACCACAACATCTTTATCCATGTTTTGCTTTCTCGGATATTTAACTTGTACGGTAGACGAGGTTCTTGTAAACAGAGCCATCCCAAATTTTGGGGTGGCTGTGTGTTTTTGATTTTAATTTCCCTAAGCTATAGGACCCTAATTGGAAGTGCCATAGGCTGTGTTGCTTTGTTTCCTACGTGTTTCATGAAACAACATACACTTCTCCAGAGTGGCTGTTGGCAATGTACATCCCGCCCATCAGCATAACAAGGCTCCCTGTTCTCCATGACCTGGCCTGCCTTTCTGGATTTTACACTTTTTTCAGATGGCCCTTTTGACCGGGGGGCAGTGAGACTTCATTTTAGTGCAGATTTCCTTTACAGGCTTGCTTGGTTGCCCAAAAAGCACGTATGCGTTTTTTCCTGAATATATTCAGGAAAAAACTCATACGCCTTTTTTGGCCAAGTGCATCATTGTGGACATTCTGCCTCTTTTCGTATGCTTTAAGTGCAATTCCAGTCTACCCCCTGAAATCGTTTTCCTGAAATTCTGCCCCGCTTTCAAGTCCTCTTCGAAGACATACTTCAATACATTTTGGGGCGATAGCTGTCATTCATAACTCTGCAGGTTTGTGAATTACAGTTCCCCTGAGCTCCTTTCTTCAACTCGCTTTCTTGTGAGCTGGCCGCAAAACCGCAGGATTGCTTCAGGCCCTAACCTGGTTCCGGCAGGGCACGATGAGCCTTTTGTTAATTCCTCTTCCTGGTGGGAAATGAGCGTTCCATTGGCACGTGCAGACACCTACAGCTAGTCTCTCATTGGTTCTCCCTATTCCTGTTCATCTTGCGCAGAAATTGCAAACTGTGCCAAACAGGAGGTTAAAGGCACTGACTCTCCAAGTAGGGAGAGTGTTAGTAAAGCGTCTGGAATGGTGAACCCGAGTACCAGGGGACGAAACCTGAGATGCATTTGAAACCGTTTCCCAATCACACGGTGGACCATACTCTGGGTTTCCCATGCATGTTTTAGCTGAAGGAAGAATCCCTTAAACCTGGAGAGTTGGGACCCATGGAATGGCTACCATGCAGTATGACTTCAAAGGGTCTGCGTTTGCTCACCGAACCTCACCAATGCTATCAGCCCGAAGTGTCCAGCCTTATGTCTCACCCAGCTCTGGGTGTAGATGTGGTAAATCCAGGTTGCATCACAAGCCCTGAATGAATTATTTAAGAATTGCTCTCTATTTCACTGTCATTGTGTTTTGTTTGTGAAATTTAGTTTGATAATGGGATTTATCGGATTTTCACTGCTTCGTTTAGGCTGCTGTACACACGCTTGATTTCCTTATGGAGACATATAAATCCATGGGTCTTAAGATTCTTACTTGTCAGGTATATTCCCAGGCGTTGAATATGGGGTGTTGAGTCCATTTCGTTGAGCAAGGAGTAGGTCTTGTCTATTATATATTTGGCTTATGGAACGGTATCTGTGCTAATTTCAATCTCTGGTTTGATGCAGCACCCCAACTCTCCTTGATCCTTAAGCAAGCATAAGTTGGTTTTCTAAATTTGAGACCCCGTTCTCTTTTGTAATTCAGTTCATTTGTAGCCACGTTTACATTCCATGTATTAGTAATATCGTATGTCTTTGTCTTTTTGAATTATGTGACTTCAAATGATCATACGTAACTCCTCTGGGGTTGTTACAACTGGCCATGTTTCATTGATTTTCAGGCTGAGTAATATTCCACTCTACATAAGTGCCACACCTCTGTCCATTTTTTCCCTCCAGAGACATATAAATTATAACCTAATCGAGGATATATTAAACAGAGAGGCGGTAAACATTGGGGTGCCTGTGTCCTCTCGATTTTTCTTTTTCCCAAGATATACGTCCATGAGTGCAAGTGCCCTGTGCTCTGTAGCTCATTTTTTAGATGCTTTAGTAATCACAATACACTTTTCCAGAGTGACCGTTGGCAATATACATTTCCACTATAAGCCTCACAGGGCTCCCTTTTCTCCTTGCCCTGTCCTGCATTTCTGGTGTTTACACTTTATGAGGAAGGCTCTTCTGACTGATGCGAAGTGATATGTTTTGTAGTATTGATTTCCAGTGCCCACCTGTTTGGTTGGCTAAAAAAGTGTATGCCCTTTTCTTGAATATATACAGAAAAAGATGCATACAACATTTTTGGCCAACTGCAATGTTGGCAATGTTCAGCCCCTTTTCTTGTGCTTAATGGCGAGTCCTTTCTACCTCATCCAATCCCTTTCCTGCCATTCTCCGTTGCTTACAAGTCCTTTTCTCTGACTTTCCTCAAGACATTTTTCAGTGATAGATATTTTCAACTCTGCAGTTTCGTGAATTTTAGTGTCCCTGAGTTCCATTTTTCAACTTGTGTTTATGGGAACTGGCCACAAAGCAGCGGGATTTCCTCAAGCCCTATTCTGTTTCCATGGGCAACCCTAGCCTTTGGTCAATTCGTCTTCCTGATTGGAAATTAGAGTGACATATGTCTGTCCGAAAACCTAGGACTTGTCTCTCATTGTTCCTCCTCCTTCTGCTTCATCCTTGGACAAATTCCAAACTGTGTGCAACAGGATGTTGACAGTGCTGACATCTCCAAGTGGGGAGACTGTTAGTAAAGACGCCGGAGTGGTGAACCCGAGCACCAGGAGATGAGGAGATGAGATGCCTTTTCCAAACTCTTCCCGATCAGACGATATACCATCCTCTGGGTGTGACAGGCATGTTTTAGCTGTAGGAAGTGTCCCGTTCATGTGAGGAGAACACCAGGGCTTTTTCAAAATCAGTGTCTCTCCGCTACCCAAACTGGGGAATTTTTTAAGCTACGGCTACACATATGTTCATTAAGGGCCTTGGGAAGTAGGCAGAGTCCAAACTTTAGATGATTGAAGTCTTCAGGGTCAGAAGCACTGACCACCGGCTTCCCTTAGGTTCCATTTTAACTGTCATTGATAGATGATGTCAATAAAAATATCTATTCTTTTTCAGATTATTTCCCCTTATAGGTTATTGCAAAATATTGAGTGTAGTTCCCTGTGCTATAGAGTAGTTCCTTGTTGACGATCTATTTTATACATAGCAGTGTGTATGTGTTAATCCCAAACTGTTAATTTATCCCTCCTCCCACCTTTCCACTTTGGTAATAATAAATTATAAGATTTTATACTTCTCAGAAATGGGGGAGCTGAATGAGAGGTATCATTTTCAATGGAAAAGCATTTAAAACAAGATTGAAGCTTTAACCAAGATTATTAGATGTACATCCTTGGAAAGAAATCACTTCGCTTCTCTAATATTGACCTGACAAATAAGACAAACCTTTTCACTGAACTTGCTTATAATAAAGTGATGGAAATATCAAATGGAAGTGTTAGAAACATCTTATTTTACCCGAGCCTTATACACTGTTCTATGTTAATTATAGTTTGGCTCACACATCTGTTCATTGAAGTTACAACGTTCTCAATTTCTGTTACTGATCCTCCAGAGTGGACCCCAACAAGTGTCCCCACGCCCAGTGTCATTGGAGCCAAAAGATCGAGACTGAGTTTGGTTCAGAAGCAAAGGAAACTTTATATTTTGATCAGAGAATGGAGAGGTGAGAGCATGTGCTACCCCGTGGGCTGTGGGCTGGGCTGCTGTGTAGAGATCCTGTCAGATTCAGTGGGAGGGAGGGGGCAGAGCTCTCGAGGGCCCTGTTGGCTGCAGCTCAGGCTCTATATCGCGGAGTCTGCACTGGGCCCCAGGACCTGATGTGTCGACCCAGCCATTCTGTACTAGGAAATCTGGTCTGAAGTGCCGGGTGTGGAACCTCTGTATGCGGGACCCTAGGAGCACATGAAATTAGACAAAGCACAAAGGATAAAAAAGGTTAGACTTTATTTTATTGCCCAGATTCTATTTTTATCTCCCAGGGATTTTTAATGGGCTTTGCCTGGGACAAACCCCTCTTCTGCCTTTTGTCCTCTTCCTCATTCTTGGAGTGCTGAGGGTGCAGACCCTTCTTCTGTAACTGCTGAGTGCTGAGTTAGGAGCCCTTATACCCGTGGGCGAGGGTCAGAACTTCTCCCCAGCAGCCTCTAGGTGACGTTGATTGTCCCCAGGCCTCCAGCCTCCCTGTTCAGCTGCCTGAGCACGAGCATTGGAAGTGTTATAGATTCTAATGACCTTTAAGGGTCCGGGAAGGAAATGTGCAGTGACGCTGTGAGGTCCACTTTCACCCCGCCACACATTTGTTCAGACACTTTAGGCTGACCGTTTCTGCCAGCCTAGATGCTCTGACTAGTAGTCTGCACTTTCTTCAATTAGGCCTCTGAATTAACGTAAAAACAGCACCAGGTGTCAGGACCCTGCCTGCTCAACTCCCGGACAGTCCAGGGTCAGTTGTGATGAAGGACCATGATGGCCACTGAGTCAACAGCCTTTTGAAGTAAACAGGAGTCCAGCCGGTCTTACTGGTCACCATCATCACGGTGTCTGTAGGCTTTTCTATGGTGACAGCGTGATATACGGTTCCCCTGCCAAGATTATTACCTCCCCTCTGGGTGCAGTAAGTCCTGCAAGCAGTAGTCTACTCTTTTGTGACACACTCTTGTTGTTTTATGAGAGAAACTCCAGGTCAAGTGATGGTCACATGTGTCGTCATGGTGCCCCGTTGCCCCCGGATATCTCTCTGGATGTTGGAGTAGGAGGGCTTCCTCACTGGAGGTCAGTGTGCCCACGGAGCAAACCCTGCAACTTCAGGGCATGGTTGGGGGTTAGGAACACCACGTGGGGTCCTTTTCCCTTAGGAGGGAGGTGGCCTTTTGGGCTGCTGATTTCCAGGTTTTTAGATACCGCCAGTATGTTGGCCAGATGTTGCAGTGGGCCAAGCCCCTTGGTGACTATAGTTTATCCTACCTGGATGGCATTCTTGCATTGTTCCATTTCAAGTGGTCCCAGGTTTTGCACTAATACTCCAATGGCAATTCACCTTTCACCAGGAATGTAAAGTTCAAAGGGTTTAGCTAAATTAGGGAGTTCCAGGGCAAGGGTCTGAATTGACTGCTCTTTCCATTCTTGAAAGGCCACTTCTGGATTCTATTCAAAAGGATCATCATCTTTTCCTTTCAGTGTTTCATATAGAGGCCCAGCTAGTAGACTGTATTTAGGGATCCAGAAGCAGCAAACTCTGGCCTCCCCAGGAACCCCTAAGCTGTCTTCTAGTTTTAGAAAGGGGTAAGGCTGTAAATTGTTTCTTCCCTTTCCTGGGATGAGCTTCTCCGACCTTCTGTGAGAATGAAGCCCAGGCAGGTCACCGTAGTCTGTGATATTTGAGCTTTTTCTTGGACAACTTCTATCCTTTATTGGCTTGGTAGTTCAGAGGCCTCCTTAGTAGGGCTGGTGATCAGAATGTCGTCAGCATATTGAAGGAGTGTTTCCTTTTCCAGAGGTAGAACTTTTACGTCTTTAGCTAAGCTTTCCCCAAAGATGGTGTGGGAATTTTTGAACACTTGGGGCAAGACGGCCTGGATGTATTGTTTTAGTTGTATGTTGAGTCCTGCCACTTACAAGCCAAAATTTCTTGTGACTCTGGGACTAATGGCATACAAAAGAAGGCATCATTGAAGACTAATACAGAATACCGTCTCCTGGTGGTTGGTAGAATGACCAGCAGGGTGTAGGAATTAGGAACTACTGGAGGTATATACTCGGTGGCTTCACTGACGATCCTGACATCTTTACCAGGCCCCTGGCAGCCCATGGGGCTCTCGTGGTCAGGCCAATCTCAGGATATGGAGCTCACCTGGGCAGGTACCCCACCTCCACACCAGCCCATGGGGCTCTCATGGTCAGGCCCATCCCAGGATATGGGGTTCCCTGGGCAGGTCCCCTGCAGCCCATGGGGCTCTCGTGGTCAGCTCCCTCCCAGGATACAGAGCTACACTTGCAGGTACTGTGGCAGGGCAGGGCACACAGGAACCGTGCACATTGCCCTCATTGCAGAGCACTCTCAGCTCACCTGTCACTCAGATCTGACACAGAGCACCTCAGAGCAGGACTTGAACTAACAAATAGCAACTCCGACAGGTCTGTGACCCTGGGCATCACTCTGTACGGCCTGCCACCACCTGGTCTTCCAGAGACTTCCACTGCACCCGGGGCACCAGGCCTCTGTCTCCACCCACCACCCACCCCTCCTCTCCCTGACTCCTGGGGTCCTCTTATTAGGCCAGGGTTTTCTTGAAGCTGTCTCCCACTCATGGGCCAGATAAAATGATTAGAATACAAGCCAGAGCTGCAGCCCATTGTCTATCCTGACTCTCAAGAGCCCACACCTGTTCCTTGGACCTGGCCGATTCAGCAAGTTCCATTTTCTGCAACTGTGAGACCCTGAGGGGTGATGATTGGCTGACCTGGGCAGCCTGACCATGCCGGCCAGCCCTCCCCAGGTGTGCCTGTTTTGAGATCAATATAAACACCGCTCCAGGCAGCAAGAACCCCTGCAGCTGTGCCTGACGCCATTTTCTCTGCCCTGTCAGCAGTCTCGGGGCTGGGCTGGTGGGAGGGAGTGACAGGTCACGGCGTTGTGGGTGGCCCAGTGTGAGTGGGGCTCTGCTGGACTTTCTGCAGCAGTTGTCAAGATGCCACCTGCTAAAGAAGAGGATGTGTCACCCATACCTGGCGCTGGAATTTCTCCCTGGGCAGACGTGAGAAAGGAAGAAATCAGTGGGGGCCGGGACAGGAGGGGTATCTCAGGCAGGGAAATGGAAAGCTTCCAGAAGAGCACCCAGGGCCAGGACCATCCTGGCTGGCCTGCAGGCACCAAGTTGGCTGGCATGCAATCACTCGTGTGGCTCCATTGCCCTTCCTCTAGGCTTTCAAGTCCTT
This sequence comes from Delphinapterus leucas, assembly GCF_059928025.1. Taxonomy (NCBI): domain Eukaryota; kingdom Metazoa; phylum Chordata; class Mammalia; order Artiodactyla; family Monodontidae; genus Delphinapterus; species Delphinapterus leucas. The sequence continues at coordinate 3,515,518 of NW_028322254.1, read as the reverse complement.
GAACATATTCAGGTGTTTTATCTGGGAAGGGTGGGAACATTTCAGCAGCAGCTGGCCTGGGGCTCGGACCACGTTTACTCACAGATGCCTCAGCACGGTCCCCCAGCTTTGCAATGAGGACGCTTGTTGCGTGGGGCCTGCTGGCTGTATGGGAGATGATTCCCCACCACTGACCAACTTCAGAATTGTTTACAACTGGAGCAAGTGTCCTGATACGGTTTTCCTCTGTGTAACTTGTGGATTCTGTTTGTTTTTTCTATTTTTCGTTTTTGGTTCAAGGTAGATTTCATTCCTCTTTTTTGCATTTACAAATATAAGCATAGAAATAATTTATTCATATAAATACATGTATGTGGAGGGAAGAATATTTTTTCTGTTTTACTTTTTAATTTTATTTTTTTTAATTTTTAATCTTATTTTTTATACAGCAGGTTCTTATTGGTTATCTATTTTATACATATAAATGTATACATGTCAATCCCAATCTCTCAACTCTTCACACCACCATCCCCCCAACAGCTTTCTGCCCTTGGTGCAGATTTCCTTTACAGGCTTGCTTGGTTGGCCATCAAGGGTGTATGCGTTTTTTCCTGAATATATTCAGGAAAAAATGCATACGCCCTTTTTGGCAAAGTGCATCATTGTCGACATTCTGCCTCATTTCCTATGCTTTAAGTGCAATTCCAGTCTACCCCCTGAAATAGTTTTCCTCAAATGCTGCCCCCCTTTCCAGTCCTCTTCGCAGACTTACTTCAATATATTTTTGGACGATAGCTGTCATTCATAACTCTGCAGGTTTGTGAATTAGAGTGCCCCTGAGCTCCTTTCTTCAACTCGCTTTCTTGTGAGCTGGCCGAAAACCGCAGGAATGCTTCAGGCGCTAATCTGTTTCTGGCAGGGCACGCTGACCCTTTGGTTAATTCCTCTTCCTGGTGGGAAATGGTCGTTACACTTGCCCGTGCAGGCACCTACAGCTAGTCTCTCATTGGTTCTCCCTATTCCTGTTCATCTTGCTCAGAAATTGCAAACTGTGCTGAACAGGATGTTAAAGGCATTGACTCTCCAAGTGGGGAGAGTGTTAGTAAAGCGTCTGGAATGGTGAACCCGAGTACCAGGGCACAAAAACTGAGATGCATTTGAAAACGTTTCGCAATCACATGGTGGAATATACTCTGCGTTTCTCATGCATGTTTTAGCTGAAGGAAGAATCCCTTAAACCTGGAGAGTTGGGACCCATGGAATGGGTACCATGCAGTATGCCTTCAAACGGTCTGCATTTGCTCACCGAGCCTCACCAATGGTATCAGCGCGAAGGGTCCAGCCTTATGTCTCACCCAGCTCTGGGTGTAGATGTGGTAAATCCAGGTTGCATCACAAGCCCTGAATGAATTATTTAAGAATTGCTCTCTATTTCACTGTCATTGTGTTTTGTTTTTGAAATTTTTTTTGATAAAGGAAGTTATCCGATTTTCACTGCTGCGTTTAGGCCACTGTACACACGCTTGATTCTCTTACGGAGACATATAAATCCATGGGTTTTAAGATTCTTACTAGTCAGGTATATTCCGAGGCGTTGAATATGGGGTGTTGAGTTCATTTCGTTGAGCAAGGAGTAGGTCTTGTCTATTATATATTTGGCTTATGGAAAGATATCTGTGCTAATTTCAATCTCTGGTTTTATGCAGCACGCCAACTCACCTTTCCCCATAAGCAAGCGTAAGTTCGTTTTCTAAATTTGAGACCGTGTTCTGTTTTGTAGATCAGTTCATGTGTAGCCAAGTTTACATTCCATGTATTAGTGATAACTTATGATGTTTCTTTTTCTGTGTGACTTATTTCACGTAAAATCATCATACCTGAATCCATTCATTATGCCACTACTGGCCTGATGACATAGATATCATTGCTGAGTGATATTCCATTGTACATACGTACCACATCTTCTTTATCCATATTTCGATTTCTGGGATATTTAACTTGTATCGTAGACGAGGTTCTTGTAAACAGAGCCGTCCCAAACTTTGGGGTGGCTCTGTGTTTTTCATTTTAATGTCCCTAAGCTATAGGACCATAAGTGGAAGTGCCATAGGCTGTGTTGCTTTGTTTCCTACGTGTTTCCGGAAACACCATAGAGTTCTCCAGAGTGGCTTTTGGCGGTTCACATCCCGCCCATCAGCATAACAAGGCTACATGTTCTCCATGGCCTGTCCTGCCTTTCTGGATTTTACACTTTTTTCAGATCGCCCTTTTGACCGGGGGGCAGTGAGGCTTCATTGTAGTGCAGATTTTCTTTACACGCTTGCTTGGTTGGCCAAAAAGGGCGTATGCGTTTTTTCCTGAATATATATATGGGGAGAGTGTTATTGACGGGTCTGGAATATTGAACCCTAGTACCAGGGGAAAAAAACTGAGATGCATTTGAAAACGAATCCAAATCACAAGGTGGACCATACTCTGGGTTTCCCATGCATGTTTTAGCTGAAGGAAGAATCCCTTAAACCTGGAGAGTTGGGACCCATGGAATGGGTACCATGCAGTATGACTTCAAATGTTCTGCATTTGCTCACCGAACCTCACCGATGCTATCAGCCCGAAGTGTCCAGCCTTATGTCTCACCCAGCTCTGGTTGAAGATGTGCTAAATCCAGGTTGTATCACAAGCCCTGAATGAATTATTTAAGAATTGCCCTCTATTTCAGTGTCATTGTGTTTTGTTTTTGAAATTTATTTTGATAATGGGATTTATCGGATTTTCACTGATGCGTTTAGGCCGCTGTACACACACTTGATTCTCTTACGGAGACATATAAATCCATGGGTTTTAAGATCCTTACTAGTCAGGTATATTCCTAGGCGTTGAATATGGGGTGTTGACTCCATTTCGTTGAGCAAGGAGTAGGTCTTTTCTATTACATATTTGGTTTATGGAACAGTTTCTGTGCTAATATCAATCTCTGGTTTTATGCAGCACCCCAACTCACCTTTCCCCATAAGCAACCATCAGTTGGTTTTCTAACTTGGAGACCCTCTTCTGTTTTGTAATTCAGTTCATGTGTAGCCAAGTTTCATTCCATGTATTAGTGATATCTTATGATGTTCCTTTTTCTGTGTGACTTATTTCACGTAGAATCATTGTACCTGAATCCACTCATTATGCCGCTAAGGGCCAGATGACATAGATTTCATTGCTGAGTGATTTTCCATTGTACGTATGTACCACAACTTCTTTATCCATTTTCGCTTTCTGGGATATTTAACTTGTACCGTAGACGAGGTTCTTGTAAACAGAGCCGACCCAAACTTTGGGGTGGCTGTGTGTTTTTGATTTTAACTTCCCTAAGCTATAGGGCCATAAGTGGAAGTGCCATAGGCTGTGTTGCTTTGTTTCCTACGTGTTGCAGAAAACACCATACACTTCTCCAGAGTGGCTGTTGGCAGTTCACATCCCGCCCATCAGCATAACAAGGCTCCCTGTTCTCCATGGCCTGTGCTGCCTTTCTGGATTTTACACTTTATTCAGATGGCCCTTTTGACTGGGGGGCAGTGAGACTTCATTGTAGTGCAGATTTCTTTAACATGCTTGCTTGGTTGGCCAAAAAGGGCGTATGCGTTTTTTCCTGAATATATTCAGGAAAAAACGCATACGCCCTTTTTGGCCAAGTGCATCATTGTCGACGTACTGCCTCTTTTAAAATGCTTTAAATGCAATTCCAGTCTAACCCCTGAAATCGTTTTCCTGCAATTCTGCCCCGCTTTCAAGTCCTCTTCGCAGCCTTCCTTCAATATATTTTTGGACGATAGCTGTCATTTATAACACTGCAGGTTTTGAATTACAGTGCCCCGGAGCTCCTTTCTTCAAATCGCTTTCTTGTGAGCTGGCCGCAAACCCGCAGGATTGCTTCAGGCCCTAATCTGGTTCCGGCACGGCATGCTGAGCGTTTGGTTAATTCCTCTTCCTGGTTGGAAATGAGCGTTAAATTTGCCCATGCAGACACCTACAGCTAGTCTCTCATTGGTTCTCCCTATTCCTGTTCATCTTGCGCAGAAATTGCAAACTGTGCCAAACAGGAGGTTAAAGGCACTGACTCTCCAAGTGGGGAGAGTGTTAGTAAAGGGTCTGGAATTGTGAACCCGAGTAAAAGGGGACGAAAACTGAGATGCATTTGAAAACGTTTCCCGGTCACACGGTGCACCATACTGTGGGTTTCCTATGCATGTTTTAGCTGAAGGAAGAATCGCTTAAACCTGGAGAGTAAGGACCCATGGAATGGGTACCATGCAGTATGACTTCAAATGGTCTGCATTTGCTCATCGAACCTCACCAACGCTATCAGCCCGAAGTATCCAACCTTATGTCTCACTCAGCTCTGGGTGTAGATGAGGTAAATCCAGGTTGCATCACAAGACTTGAATGAATTATTTAAGAATTGCTCTCTATTTCACTGTCATTGTGTTTTGTTTTTGTAATTCATTTTGATAATGGGATTTATCGGATTTTCTCTGCTGCCTTCATGCAGCTGTACACACGCTTGATTCTCTTATGGAGACATATAAATCCATGGGTTTGAAGATACTTACTAGTCAGGTGTATTCCTAGGCGTTGAATATAGGGTGTTTAGCCCATTTCGTTGAGCAAGTGGTAGGTCTTGACTATTACATATTTGACGTATGGAATAGTATCTGTGCTAATTTCTATCTCTGGTTTTATGCAGCACCCCAACTCACCTTTCCCCTTAAGCAAACATAAGTTGGTTTTCTAAATTTGAGACCCTGTTCTGTTTTGTAATTCAGTTCATGTGTAGCCAAGATTACATTCGGTGTATTAGAGATAACTTATGATGTTTCATTTTCTGTGTGACTTATTTCTCTTAGAATCATCGTACCTGAATCCACTCATTATGCCACGATGGGCCAGATGACATAGATTTCATTGGTGAGTGATATTCCATTGTACGTACGTACCACAACTTCTTTATCCATTTTTCGCTTTCTGGGATATTTAACTTGTACCGTAGACGAGGTTCTTGTAAACAGCGCCGTCTGAAACTTTGGGGTGGCTGTGTGTTTTTGATTTTAATTTCCCTAAGCTATAGGACCATAAGTGGAAGTGCCGTAGGCTCCGTTGCTTTGTTTTTTAGGTGTTCCAGGAAACACAATACACTTCTCCAGAGTGGCTCTTGGCAATTTACATCCCACCCATGAGCATAACAAGGCTCACTGTTCTCCATGGCCTGTGCTGCCTTTCTGGATTTTACACTTTTTTCAGATGGCCCTTTTGACAGGGGGGCAGTGAGACTTCATTGTAGTGCAGATTTCTTTAACATGCTTGCTTGGTTGGCCAAAAAGGGCGTATGCGTTTTTTCCTGAATATATTCAGGAAAAAACGCATACGCCCTTTTTGGCCAAGTGCATCATTGTCGACGTCCTGCCTCTTTTCCTATGCTTTAAATGCAATTCCAGTCTACCCCCTGAAATCGTTTTCCTGCAATTTTGCCCCGCTTTCAAGTCCTCTTCCCAGCCTTCTTTCAATATATTTTTGGACGATAGCTGTCATTTATAACTCTGCAGGTTTGTGAATTACAGTGCCCCTGAGTTCCTTTCTTCAAATCGCTTTCTTTTGAGCTGGCCGCAAACCCGCAGGATTGCTTCAGGCCCTAATCTGGTTCCAGCACGGCATGCTGAGCGTTTGGTTAATTCCTCTTCCTGGATGGAAATGAGCATTAAATTTGCCTGTGCAGACACCTACAGCTAGTCTCTCATTGGTTCTCCCTATTCCTGTTCATCTTGCGCAGAAATTGCAAACTGTGCCAAACAGGAGGTTAAAGGCACTGACTCTCCAAGTGGGGAGAGTGTTAGTAAAGGGACTGGAATTGTGAACCCGAGTAAAAGGGGATAAAAACTGAGATGCATTTGAAAATGTATCCTGGTCACACGGTGCAGCATACTGTGGGCTTCCCATGCATGCTTTAGCTGAAGGAAGAATCGCTTAAACCTTGAGAGTTGGGAACCATGGAATGGGTACCATGTAGTATGACTTCAAATGGTCTGCATTTGCTCATCGAACCTCACCAATGCTATCAGCCCGAAGTGTCCAACCTTATGTCTCACTCAGCTCTGGGTGTAGATGAGGTAAATCCAGGTTGCATCACAAGCCCTGAATGAATTATTTAAGAATTGCTCTCTATTTCACAGTCATTGTGTTTTGTTTTTGTAATTCATTTTGATAATAGGATTTATCGGATTTTCTCTGCTGCCTTCATGCAGCTGTACACATGCTTGATTCTCTTATGGAGACATATAAATCCATGGGTTTGAAGATTCTTACTAGTCAGGTGTATTTCTAAGCGTTGAATATATGGTGTTTAGCCCATTTCGTTGAGCAAGGGGTAGGTCTTCACTATTACATATTTGACGTATGGAAAGGTATATGTGGTCATTTCTATCTCTGGTTTTATGCAGCACCCCAACTCACCTTTCCCCTTAAGCAAACATAAGTTGGTTTTCTAAATTTGAGACCCTGTTCTGTTTTGTAATTCAGTTCATGTGTAGCCAAGATTACATTCGGTGTATTAGAGATAACTTATGATGTTTCATTTTCTGTGTGACTTATTTCTCTTAGAATCATCGTACCTGAATCTACTCATTATGCCACGACGGTCCAGATGACATAGATTTCATTGGTGAGTGATATTCCATTGTACGTACGTACCACAACTTCTTTATCCATTTTTCGCTTTCTGGGATATTTAACTTGTACCGTAGACGAGGTTCTTGTAAACAGAGCCGTCTGAAACTTTGGGGTGGCTGTGTGTTTTTTATTTTAATTTCCCTAAGCTATAGGACCATAAGTGGAAGTGCCGTAGGCTCCGTTGCTTTGTTTTTTAGGTGTTTCAGGAAACACCATACACTTCTCCAGAGTGGCTCTTGGCAATTTACATCCCACCCATGAGCATAACAAGGCTCCCTGTTCTCCATGGCCTGTGCTGCCTTTCTGGATTTTACACTTTTTTCAGATGGCCCTTTTGACCGGGGGGCAGTGAGACTTCATTGTAGTGCAGATTTCTTTAACATGCTTGCTTGGTTGGCCAAAAAGTGCGTATGCGTATATTCCGGAAAAAACGCATACGCCCTTTTTGGCCAAGTGCATCATTGTCGACGTTCTGCCTCTTTTCCTATGCTTTAAATGCAATTCCAGTCTAACCCCTGAAATCGTTTTCCTGCAATTTTGCCCCGCTTTCAAGTCCTCTTCGCAGCCTTCCTTCAATATATTTTTGGACGATATCTGTCATTTATAACTCTGCAGGTTTGTGAATTACAGTGCCCCTGAGCTCCTTTCTTCAAATCGCTTTCTTTTGAGCTGGCCGCAAACCCGCAGGATTGCTTCAGGCCCTAATCTGGTTCCGGCACGGCATGCTGAGCGTTTGGTTAATTCCTCTTCCTGGTTGGAAATGAGCGTTAAATTTGCCCGTGCAGAAACCTACAGCTAGTCTCTCATTGGTTCTTCCTATTCCTATTCCTCTTGCGCAGAAATTGCAAACTGTGCCAAACAGCAGGTTAAAGGCACTGACTCTCCAAGTGGGGAGAGTGTTTGTAAAGGGTCTGGAATTCTGAACCCGAGTAAACGGGGACAAAAACTGAGATGCATTTGAAAATGTTTCCCGGTCACACGGTGCACCATACTGTGGGCTTCCCATGCATGCTTTACCTGAAGGAAGAATCGCTTAAACCTGGAGAGTTGGGACCCATGGAATGGGTACCATGTAGTATGACTTCAAATGGTCTGCATTTGCTCATCGAACCTCACCAATGCTATCAGCCCGAAGTGTCCAACCTTAGGTCTCACTCAGCTCTGGGTTTAGATGAGGTAAATCCAGGTTGCATCACAAACCCTGAATGAATTATTTAAGAATTGCTCTCTATTTCCCTGTCATTGTGTTTTGTTTTTGTAATTCATTTTGATAATAGGATTTATCGGATTTCCTCTGCTGCCTTCATGCAGCTGTACACATGCTTGATTCTCTTATGGAGACATATAAATCCATGGGTTTGAAGATTCTTACTAGTCAGGTGTATTCCTAGGCGTTGAATATAGGGTGTTTAGCCCATTTCGTTGAGCAAGGGGTAGGTCTTGACTATTACATATTTGACGTATGGAATGGTATCTGTGCTAATTTCTATCTCTGGTTTTATGCAGCACCCCAACTCACCTTTCCCCTTAAGCAAACATAAGTTAGTTTTCTAAATTTGAGACCCTGTTCTGTTTTGTAATTCAGTTCATGTGTAGCCAAGATTACATTCGGTGTGTTAGTGATATCTTATGATGTTTCATTTTCTGTGTGACTTATTTCACTTAGAATCATCGTACCTGAATCCACTCATTACGCCACGACGGGCCAGATGACATAGCTTTCCTTGGTGACTGATATTCCATTGTACGTACGTACCACAACTTCTTTATCCATTTTTCGCTTTCTGGGATATTTAACTTGTACCGTAGAAGAGGTTCTTGTAAACAGAGCCATCTGAAACTTTGGCTTGGCTGTGTGTTTTTGATTTAAATTTCCCTAAGCTATAGGACCATAAGTGGAAGTGCCGTAGGCTCTGTTGCTTTGTTTTTTAGGTGTTTCAGGAAACACCATACACTTCTCCAGAGTGGCTGTTGGCAATTTACATCCCGCCCATCAGCATAACAAGGCTCCCTGTTCTCCATGGCCTGTGCTGCCTTTCTGGATTTCACACCTTTTTCAGATGGCCCTTTTGACCGGGGGGCAGTGAGACTTCATTGTAGTGCAGATTTCTTTAACATGCTTGCTTGGTTGGCCAAAAAGGGCGTATGCGTTTTTTCCTGAATATATTCAGGAAAAAACGCATACGCCCTTTTTGGCCAAGTGCATCATTGTCGACGTTCTGCCTCTTTTCCTATGCTTTAAATGAAATTCAGGTCTACCCCCTGAAATCGTTTTCCTGCAATTCTGCCCCGCTTTCAAGTCCTCTTCGCAGGCTTCCTTCAATATATTTTTGGACGATAGCTGTCATTTATAACTCTGCAGGTTTGTGAATTAGAGTGCCCCGGAGCTCCTTTCTTCACATCGCTTTCTTGTGAGCTGGCCGCAAACTCGCAGGTTGCTTCAGGCCCTAATCTGGTTCCGGCACGGCATGCTGAGCGTTTGGTTAATTCCTCTTCCTGGTGGGAAATGAGCGTTAAATTTGCCCGTGCAGACACCTACAGCTAGTCTCTCATTGGTTCTCCCTATTCCTGTTCATCTTGCGCAGAAATTGCAAACTGTGCCAAACAGCAGGTTAAAGGCACTGACTATCCAAGTGGGTAGAGTGTTAGTAAAGGGTCTGGAATTGTGAACCCGAGTAAAAGGGGACGAAAACTGAGATGCATTTGAAAACGTTTCCCGATCACACGGTGCACCATACTGTGGGTTTCCCATGCATGTTTTAGCTGAAGGAAGAATCGCTTAAACCTGGAGAGTTGGGACCCATGGAATGGGTACCATGCAGTATGACTTCAAATGGTCTGCATTTGCTCTTCGAACCTCACCAATGCTAACAGCCCGAAGTGTCCAACTTTATGTCTCACTCAGCTCTGGGTGTAGATGAGGTAAATCCAGGTTGCATCACAAGCCCTGAATGAATTATTTAAGAATTGCTCTCTATTTCACTGTCATTGTGCTTTGTTTTTGTAATTCATTTTGATAATAGTATTTATCGGATTTTCTCTGCTACCTTCATGCAGCTGTACACACGCTTGATTCTCTTATGGAGACATATAAATCCATGGGTTTGAAGATTCTTACTAGTCAGGTGTATTCCTAGGCGTTGAATATAGGGTGTTTAGCCCATTTGGTTGAGCAAGGTGTAGGTCTTGACTATTACATATTTGACGTATGGAATGGTATCTGTGCTAATTTCCATCTCTGGTTTTATGCAGCACCCCAACTCACCTTTCCCCTTAAGCAAACATAAGTTGGTTTTCTAAATTTGAGACCCTGTTCTGTTTTGTAATTCAGTTCATGTGTAGCCAAGATTACATTCGGTGTATTAGAGATAACTTATGATGTTTCAATTTCTGTGTGACTTATTTCTCTTAGAATCATCGTACCTGAATCCACTCATTATGCCACGACGGGCCAGATGACATAGATTTCATTGGTGAGTGATATTCGATTGTACGTACGTACCACAACTTCTTTATCCATTTTTCGCTTTCTGGGATATTTAACTTGTACCGTAGACGAGGTTCTTGTAAACAGAGCCGTCTGAAACTTTGGCGTGGCTGTGTGTTTTTGATTTTAATTTCCCTAAGCTATAGGACCATAAGTGGAAGTGCCGTAGGCTCCGTTGCTTTGTTTTTTAGGTGTTTCAGGATACACAATACACATCTCCAGAGTGGTTGTTGGCAATTTACATCCCACCCATCAGCATAACAAGGCTCCCTGTTCTCCATGGCCTGTGCTGCCTTTCTGGATTTTACACTTTTTTCAGATGGCCCTTTTGACCGGGGGGCAGTGAGACTTCATTGTAGTGCAGATTTCTTTAACATGCTTGCTTGGTTGGCCAAAAAGGGCGTATGCGTTTTTTCCTGAATATATTCAGGAAAAAACGCATACGCCCTTTTTCGCCAAGTGCATCATTGTCGACGTTCTGCCTCTTTTCCTATGCTTTAAATGCAATTCCAGTCTACCCCCTGAAATCGTTTTCCTGAAATTCTGCCCCGCTTTCAAGTCCTCTTTGCAGCCTTCCTTCAATATATTTTTGGACGATAGCTGTCATTTATAACTCTGCAGGTTTGTGAATTAGAGTGCCCCGGAGCTCCTTTCTTCAAATCGCTTTCTTGTGAGCTGGCCGCAAACCCGCAGGATTGCTTCAGGCCCTAATCTGGTTCCGGCATGGCATGCTGAGCGTTTGGTTAATTCCTCTTCCTGGTTGGAAATGAGCGTTAAATTTGCCCGTGCAGACACCTACAGCTAGTCTCTCATTGGTTCTCCCTATTCCTGTTCATCTTGCGCAGAAATTGCAAACTGTGCCAAACAGCAGGTTAAAGGCACTGACTCTCCAAGTGGGGAGAGTGTTAGTAAAGGGTCTGGAATTGTGAACCCGAGTAAAAGGGGACAAAAACTGAGATGCATTTGAAAACGTTTCCCGGTCACACGGTGCACCATACTGTGGGTTTCCCATGCATGTTTTAGCTGAAGGAAGAATCGCTTAAACCTGGAGAGTTGGGACCCATGGAATGGGTACCATGCAGTATGACTTCAAACGGTCTGCATTTGCTCATCGAACCTCACCAATGCTATCAGCCCGAAGTGTCCAACTTTATGTCTCACTCAGCTCTGGGTGTAGATGAGGTAAATCCAGGTTGCATCACAAGCCCTGAATGAATTATTTAAGAATTGCTCTCTATTTCACTGTCATTGTGTTTTGTTTTTGTAATTCATTTTGATAATAGGATTTATCGGATTTTCTCTGCTGCATTCATGCAGCTGTACACACGCTTGATTCTCTTATGGAGACATATAAATCCATGGGTTTGAAGATTCTTACTAGTCAGGTGTATTCCTAGGCGTTGAATATAGGGTGTTTAGCCCATTTCGTTGAGCAAGGGGTAGGTCTTGACTATTACATATTTTTTTTTTTTTTCCTGTACGCGGGCCTCTCAGTGTTGTAGCCTCTCCCGTTGCGTAGCACAGGCTCCGGACGCGCAGGCTCAACAGCCATTACTGACGGGACAAGTAGCTCCACGGCATGTGGGATCCTCTCGGACCGGGGCACGAACCCGCGTCCCCTGCATCGGCAGGCGGTCTCTCAACCAGTGCGCCACCAGGGAAGCCCCCTTGACTATTACATATATGACGAATGGAATAGTATCTGTGCTAATTTCTATCTCTGGTTTTATGCAGCACCCCAACTCACCTTTCCCCTTAAGCAAACATAAGTTGGTTTTTTAAATTTGAGACCCTGTTCTGTTTTGTAATTCAGTTCATGTGTAGCCAAGATTACATTCGGTGTATTAGTGATATCTTATGATGTTTCATTTTCTGTGTGACTTATTTCTCTTAGAATCATCGTACCTGAATCCACTCATTATGCCACGACGGGCCAGATGACATAGATTTCATTGGTGACTGATATTCCATTGTACGTACGTACCACAAATTCTTTATCCATTTTTCGCTTTCTGGGATATTTAACTTGTACCGTAGAAGAGGTTCTTGTAAACAGAGCCGTCTGAAACTTTGGGGTGGCTGTGTGTTTTTTATTTTAATTTCCCTAAGCTATAGGACCATAAGTGGAAGTGCCGTAGGCTCCGTTGCTTTGTTTTTTAGGTGTTTCAGGAAACACCATACACTTCTGCAGAGTGGCTGTTGGCAATTTACATCCCACCCATCAGCATAACAAGGCTCCCTGTTCTCCATGGCCTGTGCTGCATTTCTGGATTTTACACTTTTTTCAGATGGCCCTTTTGACTGGGGGGCAGTGAGACTTCATTGTAGTGCAGATTTCTTTAACATGCTTGCTTGGTTGGCCAAAAAGGGCGTATGCGTTTTTTCCTGAATATATTCAGGAAAAAACGCATACGCCCTTTTTGGCCAAGTGCATCATTGTCGACGTTCTGCCTCTTTTCCTATGCTTTAAATGCAATTCCAGTCTACCCCCTGAAATCGTTTTCCTGCAATTCTGCCCCGCTTTCAAGTCCTCTTCGCAGCCTTCCTTCAATATATTTTTGGACGATAGCTGTCATTTATAACTCTGCAGGTTTGTGAATTACAGTGCCCCTGAGCTCCTTTCTTCAAATCGCTTTCTTGTGAGCTGGCCGCAAACCCGCAGGATTGCTTCAGGCCCTAATCTTGTTCCGGCACGGCATGCTGAGCCTTTGGTTAATTCGTCTTTCTGGTGGGAAATGTGCGTTAAATTTGCCCGTGCAGACACCTACAGCTAGTCTCTCATTGGTTCTCCCTATTCCTGTTCATCTTGCGCAGAAATTGCAAACTGTGCCAAACAGGAGGTTAAAGGCCCTGACTCTCCAAGTCTGGAGAGTGTTAGAAAAGGGTCTGGAATTGTGAACCCGAGTAAAAGGGGACGAAAATTGAGATGCCTTTGAAAACGTTTCCAGGTCACATGGTGCACCATACTGTGGGCTTCCCATGCATGCTTTAGCTGAAGGAAGAATCGCTTAAACCTGGAGAGTTGGGACCCATGGAATGGGTACCATGCAGTATGACTTCAAATGGTCTGCATTTGCTCATCGAACCTCACCAGTGGTATCACCCCGAAGTGTCCAACCTTATGTCTCACTCAGCTCTGGGTGTAGATGAGGTAAATCCAGGTTGCATCACAAGCCCTGAATGAATTATTTAAGAATTGTTCTCTATTTCACTGTCATTGTGTTTTGTTTTTGTAATTCATTTTGATAATAGGATTTATCGGATTTTCTCTGCTGCCTTCATGCAGCTGTACACATGCTTGATTCTCTTATGGAGACATATAAATCCATGGGTTTGAAGATCCTTACTAGTCAGGTGTATTCCTAGGCGTTGAATATAGGGTGTTTAGCCCATTTCGTTGAGCAAGGGGTAGGTCTTGACTATTACATATTTGACGTATGGAATGGTATCTGTGCTAATTTCTATCTCTGGTTTTATGCAGCACCCCAACTCACCTTTCCCCTTAAGCAAACATAAGTTGGTTTTCTAAATTTGAGACCCTGTTCTGTTTTGTAATTCAGTTCATGTGTAGCCAAGATTACATTCGGTGTATTAGAGATAACTTATGATGTTTCATTTTCTGTGTGACTTATTTCACTTAGAATCATCGTACCTGAATCCACTCATTATGCCACGACGGGCCAGATGACATAGATTTTCTTGGTGACTGATATTCCATTGTACGTACGTACCACAACTTCTTTATCCATTTTTCGCTTTCTGGGATATTTAACTTGTACCGTAGACGAGGTTCTTGTAAACAGAGCCGTCTGAAACTTTGGGGTGGCTGTGTGTTTTTGATTTTAATTTCCCTAAGCTATAGGACCATAAGTGGAAGTGCCGTAGGCTCCGTTGCTTTGTTTTTTAGGTGTTTCAGGAAACACCATACACTTCTGCAGAGTGGCTGTTGGCAATTTACATCCCACCCATCAGCATAACAAGGCTCCCTGTTCTCCATGGCCTGTGCTGCATTTCTGGATTTTACACTTTTTTCACATGGCCCTTTTGACCGGGGGGCAGTGAGACTTCATTGTAGTGCAGATTTCTTTAACATGCTTGCTTGGTTGGCCAAAAAGTGCGTATGCGTTTTTTCCTGAATATATTCAGGAAAAAACGCATACGCCCTTTTTGGCCAAGTGCATCATTGTCGACGTCCTGCCTCTTTTCCTATGCTTTAAATGCAATTCCAGTCTACCCCCTGAAATCGTTTTCCTGCAATTCTTCCCCGCTTTCAAGTCCTCTTCGCAGCCTTCCTTCAATATATTTTTGGACGATAGCTGTCATTTATAACTCTGCAGGTTTGTGAATTACAGTGCCCCTGAGCTCCTTTCTTCAAATCGCTTTCTTGTGAGCTGGCCGCAAACCCGCAGGATTGCTTCAGGCCCTAATCTTGTTCCGGCACGGCATGCTGAGCCTTTGGTTAATTCCTCTTCCTGGTTGGAAATGAGCGTTAAATTTGCCCGTGCAGACACCTACAGCTAGTCTCTCATTGGTTCTCCCTATTCCTGTTCATCTTGCGCAGAAATTGCAAACTGTGCCAAACAGGAGGTTAAAGGCCCTGACTCTCCAAGTCTGGAGAGTGTTAGAAAAGGGTCTGGAATTGTGAACCCGAGTAAAAGGGGACGAAAATTGAGATGCCTTTGAAAACGTTTCCAGGTCACACGGTGCACCATACTGTGGGCTTCCCATGCATGCTTTAGCTGAAGGAAGAATCGCTTAAACCTGGAGAGTTGGGACCCATGGAATGGGTACCATGCAGTATGACTTCAAATGGTCTGCATTTGCTCATCGAACCTCACCAGTGGTATCACCCTGAAGTGTCCAAACTTATGTCTCACTCAGCTCTGGGTGTAGATGAGATAAATCCAGGTTGCATCACAAGCCCTGAATGAATTATTTAAGAATTGTTCTCTATTTCACTGTCATTGTGTTTTGTTTTTGTAATTCATTTTGATAATAGGATTTATCGGATTTTCTCTGCTGCCTTCATGCAGCTGTGCACATGCTTGATTCTCTTATGGAGACATATAAATCCATGGGTTTGAAGATTCTTACTAGTCAGGTGTATTCCTAGGCGTTGAATATAGGGTGTTTAGCCCATTTCGTTGAGCAAGGGGTAGGTCTTGACTATTACATATTTTTTTTTTTTTTTTTGCTGTACGCGGGCCTCTCAGTGTTGTGGCCTCTCCCGTTGCGGAGCACAGGCTCCGGACGCGCAGGCTCAACGGCCATGACTCACGGGGCCAGTATCTCCGCGGCATGTGGGATCCTCTCGGACCGGGGCACGAACCCGCGTCCCCTGCATCGGCAGGCGGTCTCTCAACCAGTGCGCCACCAGGGAAGCCCCCTTGACTATTACATATATGACGTATGGAATAGTATCTGTGCTAATTTCTATCTCTGGTTTTATGCAGCACCCCAACTCACCTTTCCCCTTAAGCAAACATAAGTTGGTTTTTTAAATTTGAGACCCTGTTCTGTTTTGTAATTCAGTTCATGTGTAGCCAAGATTACATTCGGTTTATTAGTGATATCTTATGATGTTTCATTTTCTGTGTGACTTATTTCTCTTAGAATCATCGTACCTGACCCACTCATTATGCCACGACGGGCCAGATGACATAGATTTCATTGGTGAGTGATATTCCATTGTACGTATGTACCACAAATTCTTTATCCATTTTTCGCTTTCTGGGATATTTAACTTGTACCGTAGAAGAGGTTCTTGTAAACAGAGCCGTCTGAAACTTTGGGGTGGCTGTGTGTTTTTTATTTTAATTTCCCTAAGCTATAGGACCATAAGTGGAAGTGCCGTAGGCTCCGTTGCTTTGTTTTTTAGGTGTTTCAGGAAACACCATACACTTCTGCAGAGTGGCTGTTGGCAATTTACATCCCACCCATCAGCATAACAAGGCTCCCTGTTCTCCATGGCCTGTGCTGCATTTCTGGATTTTACACTTTTTTCAGATGGCCCTTTTGACTGGGGGGCAGTGAGACTTCATTGTAGTGCAGATTTCTTTAACATTCTTGCTTGGTTGGCCAAAAAGGGCGTATGCGTTTTTTCCTGAATATATTCAGGAAAAAACGCATACGCCCTTTTTGGCCAAGTGCATCATTGTCGACGTTCTGCCTCTTTTCCTATGCTTTAAATGCAATTCCAGTCTACCCCCTGAAATCGTTTTCCTGCAATTCTGCCCCGCTTTCAAGTCCTCTTCGCAGCCTTCCTTCAATATATTTTTGGACGATAGCTGTCATTTATAACTCTGCAGGTTTGTGAATTACAGTGCCCCTGAGCTCCTTTCTTCAAATCGCTTTCTTGTGAGCTGGCCGCAAACCCGCAGGATTGCTTCAGGCCCTAATCTTGTTCCGGCACGGCATGCTGAGCCTTTGGTTAATTCGTCTTTCTGGTGGGAAATGTGCGTTAAATTTGCCCGTGCAGACACCTACAGCTAGTCTCTCATTGGTTCTCCCTATTCCTGTTCATCTTGCGCAGAAATTGCAAACTGTGCCAAACAGGAGGTTAAAGGCACTGACTCTCCAAGTGGGTAGAGTGTTAGTAAAGGGTCTGGAATTGTGAACCCGAGTAAAAGAGGACAAAAACTGAGATGCATTTGAAAACGTTTCCCGGTCACATGGTGCACCATACTGTGGGTTTCCCATGCATGGTTTAGCTGAAGGGAGAATCGCTTAAACCTGGAGAGTTGGGACCCATGGAATGTGTACCATGTATTATGACTTCAAAAGGTCTGCATTTGCTCATCGAACCTCACCAATGCTATCAGCCCGAAGGGTCCAACCTTATGTCTCACTCAGCTCTGGGTTTAGATGAGGTAAATCCAGGTTGCATCACAAGCCCTGAATGAATAATTTAAGAATTGCTCTCTATTTCACTGTCATTGTGTTTTGTTTTTGTAATTCATTTTGATAATAGGATTTATCGGATTTTCTCTGCTGCCTTCATGCAGCTGTACACACGCTTGATTCTCTTATGGAGACATGTAAATCCATTGGTTTGAAGAGTCTTAGTAGTCAGGTGTATTCCTAGGCTTTGAATATAGGGTGTTTAGCCCATTTCGTTGAGCAAGGGGTAGGGCTTGACTATTACATATTTGACGTATGGAATGGTATCTGTGCTAATTTCTATCTCTCGTTTTATGCAGCACCCCAACTCACCTTTCCCCTTAAGCAAACATTAGTTGGTTTTCTAAATTTGAGACCCTGTTCTGTTTTGTAATTCAGTTCATGTGTAGCCAAGATTACATTCGGTGTATTAGTGATATCTTATGATGTTTCATTTTCTGTGTGACTTATTTCACTTAGAATCATTGTAACTGAATCCACTCATTATTCCAGGACGGGCCAGATGACATAGATTTCATTGGTGAGTGATATTCCATTGTACGTATGTACCACAACTTCTTTATCCATTTTTCGCTTTCTGGGATATTTAACGTGTACCGTAGATGAGGTTCTTGTAAACAGAGCCGTCTAAAACTTTGGGGTGGCTGTGTGTTTTTGATCTTAATTTCCCTAAGCTATAGGACCATAAGTGGAAGTGCCGTAGGCTCCGTTGCTTTGTTTTTTAGTTGTTTCAGGAAACACCATACACTTCTCCAGAGTGGCTCTTGGCAATTTACATCCCACCCACCAGCATAACAAGGCTCCCTGTTCTTCATGGCCTGTGCTGCATTTCTGGATTTTACACTTTTTTCAGATGGCCCTTTTGACCGGGGGGCAGTGAGACTTCATTGTAGTGCAGATTTCTTTAACATGCTTGTTTGGTTGGCCAAAAAGGGCGTATACGTTTTTTCCTGAATATATTCAGGAAAAAACGCATACGCCCTTTTTGGCCAAGTGCATCATTGTCGACGTTCTGCCTCTTTTCCTATGCTTTAAATGCAATTCCAGTCTACCCCCTGAAATCGTTTTCCTGTAATTCTGCCATGCATAGAAGTTCTCTTCGCAGCCTTCCTTCAATATATTTTTGGACGATAGCTGTCATTTATAACTCTGCATGTTTGTGAATTACAGTGCCCCTGAGTTCCTTTCTTCAAAACACTTTCTTGTGAGCTGGCCGAGAACCCGCAAGATTGCTTCAGGCCCTAATCTGGTTCCGGCACGGCATGCTGAGCGTTGGGTTAATTCCTCTTCCTGGTAGGAAATGAGCGTTAAATTTGCCCGTGCAGACACCTACAGCTAGTCTCTCATTGGTTCTCCCTATTCCTGTTCATCTTGCGCAAAAATTGCAAACTGTGCCAAACAGGAGTTTAAAGGCACTGACTCTCCAAGTGCGGAGAGTGTTAGTAAAGGGTCTGGAATTGTGAACCCGAGTAAAAGGGGACAAAAACTGAGATGCATTTGAAAACGTTTCCCGGTCACACGGTGCAGCATACTGTGGGTTTCCCATGCATGTTTTAGCTGAAGGAAGAATCCCTTAAACCTGGAGAGTTGGGACCCGTGGAATGGGTACCATGCAGTATGACTTCAAATGGTCTGCATTTGCTCATCGAACCTCACCAATGCTATCAGCCCGAAGTGTCCAACCTTATGTATCACTCAGCTCTGGGTGTAGATGAGGTAAATCCAGGTTGCATCACAAGCCCTGAATGAATTATTTAAGAATTGCTCTCTATTTCACTGTCATTGTGTTCTGTTTTTGTAATTCATTTTGATAATGGGATTTATCGGATTTTCTCTGCTGCCTTCATGCAGCTGTACACACGCTTGATTCCCTTATGGAGATATATGAATCCATGGGTTTGAAAATTCTTTCTAGTCAGGTGTAATCCTAGGCGTTGAATATAGGGTGTTTAGCCCATTTCGTTGAGCAAGGGGTAGGTCTTGACTATTACATATTTGACGTTTGGAGTGGTATCTGTGTTAATTTCTATCTCTGGTTTTATGGAGCACCCCAACTCACCTTTCCCCTTAAGCAAACATAAGTTGGTTTTCTAAATTTGAGACCCTGTTCTGTTTTGTAATTCAGTTCATGTGTAGCCAAGATTACATTCCGTGTATTAGTGATATCTTATGATATTTCATTTTCTGTGTGACTTATTTCACTTAGAATCATCGTACCTGAATCCACTCATTATGGCACGACGGGCCAGATGACATAGATTTCATTGGTGAGTGATATTCCATTGTACGTACGTACCACAACTTCTTTATCCATGTTTCGCTTTCTGGGATATTTAACTTGTACCGTAGACGAGGTTCTTGTAAACAGAGCCGTCTGAAACTTTTGGGTGGCTGTGTTTTTTTGATTTTAAGTTCCCTAAGCTATAGGGCCATAAGTGGAAGTGCCGTAGGCTCCGTTGCTTTGTTTTTTAGTTGTTTCAGGAAACACCATACACTTCTCCAAAGTGGCTGTTGGCAATTTACATCCCAACCATCAGCATAACAAGGCTCCCTGTTCTCCATGGCCTGTGCCGCATTTCTGGATTTTACACTTTTTTCAGATGGCCCTTTTGACAGTCGGGCATGGAGACTTCATTGTAGTGCAGATTTCTTTAACATGCTTGCTTGGTTGACCAAAAAGTGCGTATGCGTTTTTTCCTGAATATATTCAGGAAAAAACGCATACGCCCTTTTTGGCCAAGTGCATCATTGTCGACGTGCTGCCTCTTTTCCTATGCTTTAAATGCAATTCCAGTCTACCCCCTGAAATCGTTTTCCTGCAATTCTGCCCCGCTTTCAAGTCCTCTTCGCAGCCTTCCTTCAATATATTTTTGGACGATAGCTGTCATTTATAACTCTGCAGGTTTGTGAATTACAGTGCCCCTGATCTCCTTTCTTCAAATTGCTTTCTTTTGAGCTGGCCGCAAACCCGCAAGATTGCTTCAGGACCTAATCTGGTTCCGGCACGGCATGCTGAGCCTTTGGTTAAATCCTCTTCCTGGTGGGAAATGAGCGTTAAATTTGCCCCTGCAGACACCTACAGCTAGTCTCTCATTGGTTCTCCCTATTCCTGTTCATCTTGCGCAGAAATTGCAAACTGTGCCAATCAGCAAGTTAAAGGCACTGAACCTCCAAGTGGGGAGAGTGTTAGTAAATGGTCTGGAATTGTGAACCCGAGTCAAAGGGGACAAAAACTGAGATGCATTTGAAAACGTTACCCGGTCACACGGTGCACCATACTGTGGGTTTCCCATGCATGTTTTAGCTGAAGGAAGAGTCGCTTAAACCTGGAGAGTTGGGACCCATGGAATGGGTACCATGCAGTATGACTTCAAATGGTCTGCATTTGCTCATCGAACCTCACCAATGCTATCAGCGCGAAGTGTCCAACCTTATGTCTCACTCAGCTCTGGGTGTAGATGAGGTAAATCCAGGTTGCATCAAGAGCCCTGAATGAATTCTTTAAGAATTGCTCTCTATTTCACTGTCATTGTGTTTTGTTTTTGTAATTAATTTTGATAATGGGATTTATCAGATTTTCTCTGCTGCCTTCCTGCATCTGTACACACACTTGATTCTCTTATGGACACATATAAATCCATGGGTTTGAAGATTCTTACTAGTCAGGTGTATTCCTAGGCTTTGAATATAGGGTGTTCAGCCCATTTCGTTGAGCAAGGGGTAGGTCTTGACTATTACATATTTGACTTATGGAATGGTATCTGTGCTAATTACTATCTCTGGTTTTATGCAGCACCCCAACTCACCTTTCCCCTTAAGCAAACATAAGTTGGTTTTCTAAATTTGAGACCCTGTTCTGTTTTGTAATTCAGTTCACGTGTAGCCAAGATTACATTCCGTGTATTAGTGATATCTTATGATGTTTCATTTTCTGTGTGACTTATTTCACTTAGAATCATCGTACCTGAATCCACTCATTATGCCACGACGGGGCAGATGACAGAGACTTCATTGGTGAGTGATATTCCATTGTACATATGTACCACAATTTCTTTCTCCATTTTTCGCTTTCTGGGATAATTAACTTGTACCGTAGACGTGGTTCTTGTAAACAGAGGCGTGTGAAACCTTGGGGTGGCTGTGTGTTTTTGATTTTAATTTCCCTAAACTATAGGACCATAAGTGGAAGTGCCGTAGGCTCCGTAGCTTTGTTTTTTAGGTGTTTCAGGAAACACCATACACTTCTCCAGAGTGGCTCTTGGCAATTTACATCCCACCCATCAGCATAACAAGGCTCCCTCTTCTCCATGGCCTGTGCTGCCTTTCTGGATTTTACATTTTTTCAGATGGCCCTTTTGACCGGGGGGCAGTGAGACTTCATTGTAGTGCAGATTTCCTTAACATGCTTGCTTGGTTGGCCAAAAAGTGCGTATTCTTTTTTTCCTTAATATATTCAGGAAAAAACGCATACGCCCTTTTTGGCCAAGTGCATCATTGTCGACGTTCTGCCTCTTTTCCTATGCTTTAAATGCAATTCCAGTCTACCCCCTGAAATCATTTTCCTGCAATTCTGCCCCGCTTTCAAGTCCTCTTCGCAGCCTTCCTTCAATATATGTTTGGAGGATAGCTGTCATTTATAACTCTGCAGGTTTGTGAATTACAGTGCCCCTGAGCTCCTTTCTACAAATCGGTTTCTTTTGAGCTGGCCGCAAACCCGCAGGATTACTTCAGGCCCTAATCTGGTTCCGGCACGGCATGCTGAGCGTTTGGTTAATTCCTCTTCCTGGTTGGAAATGAGCATTAAATTTGCCCGTGCAGACACCTACAGCTAGTCTCTCATTGGTTCTCCCTATTCCTGTTCATCTTGCGCAGAAATTGCAAACTGTGCCAAACAGCAGGTTACAGGCGCTGACTCTCCAAGTGGGGAGAGTGTTAGTAAAGGGTCTGGAATTGTGAACCCGAGTAAAACGGGACGAAATTTGAGATGCCTTTGAAAACGTTTCCCAGTCACACCGTGCAACATATTGTGGGTTTCCCATGCATGCTTTAGCTGAAGGAAGAATCGCTTAAACCTGGAGAGTTGGGACCCAATGAATGGGTACCATGCAGTATGACTTCAAAGGGTCTGCATTTGCTCATCGAACCTCACCAATGCTATCAGCCTGAAGTGTCCAACCTTATGTCTCACTCAGCTCTGGGTGTAGATGAGGTAAATCCAGGTTGCATCAGAAGCCCTGAATGAATTATTTAAGAATTGCTCTCTATTTCACTGTCATTGTGTTTTGTTTTTGTAATTCATTTTGATAATGGGATTTATCGGATTTTCTCTGCTGCCTTCATGCAGCTGTACACACGCTTGATTCTCTTATGGAGACATATAAATCCATGGGTTTGAAGATTCTTACTAGGCAGGTGTATTACTAGGCTTTGAATATAGGGTGTTTAGCGCATTTCATTGAGCAAGGGGTAGGTCTTGACTATTACATATTTGACGTATGGAATGGTATCTGTGCTCATTTCTATCTCTGGTTTTATGCAGCACCCCAACTCACCTTTCCCCATAAGCAAGCATAAGTTGGTTTTCTAAATTTGAGACCCTGTTCTGTTTTGTATTTCAGTTCATGTGTAGCCAAGATTACATTCGGTGTATTAGTGATATCTTATGATGTTTCATTTTCTGTGTGACTTATTTCACTTAGAATCATCGTACCTGAATCCACTCATTATGCCACGACGGGCCAGATGACATAGATTTCATTGGTGAGTGATATTCCATTGTACGTACGTACCACAACTTCTTTATCCATTTTTCGCTTTCTGGGATATTTAACTTGTACCTTAGACGAGGTTCTAGTAAACAGAGCCGTCTGAAACCTTGGGGTGGCTGTGTGTTTTTTATTTTAATTTCCCTAAGCTATAGGACCATAAGTGGAAGTGCCGTAGGCTCCGTTGCTTTGTTTTTTAGGTGTTTCAGGAAACACCGTACACTTCTCCAGAGTGGCTCTTGGCAATTTACATCCCACCCATCAGCATAACAAGGCTCCCTCTTCTCCATGGCCTGTGCTGCCTTTCTGGATTTTACACTTTTTTCAGATGGCCCTTTTGACCGGGGGGCAGTGAGACTTCATTTTAGTGCAGATTTCTTTAACATGCTTGCTTTGTTGACCTAAAAGCACGTATGCGTTTTTTCCTGAATATATTCAGGAAAAAACGCATATGCCCTTTTTGGCCAAGTGCATCATTGTCGATGTTCTGCCTCTTTTCCTATGCTTTAAATGCAATTCCAGTCTACGCCCTGAAATCATTTTCCTGCAATTCTGCCCCGCTTTCAAGTCCTCTTCGCAGCCTTCCTTCAATATATTTTTGGACGATAGCTGTCATTTATAACTCTGCAGGTTTGTGAATTACAGTGCCCCTGAGCTCCTTTCTTCAAATCGCTTTCTTGTGAGCTGGCTGCAAACCCGCAGGATTGCTTCTGGCCCTAATCTGGTTCCGGCACGGCATGCTCAGCCTTTGGTTAATTCCTCTTCCTGGTTGGAAATGAGTGTTAAATTTGCCCGTGCAGACACCTACAGCTAGCCTCTCATTGCTTCTCCCTAATCCTGTTCATCTTGTGCAGAAATTGCAAACTCTGCCAAACAGCAGGTTAAAGGCACTGACTCTCCATGTGGGGAGAGTGTTAGTAAAGGGTGTGGAATTTTGAACCCGAGTAAAAGGGGACGAAAACTGAGATGCATTTGAAAACCTTTCCCGGTCACACGGTGCACCATACTGTGGGTTTCCCATGCATGTTTTAGCTGAAGGAAGAATCGCTTAAACCTGGAGAGTTGGGGCCCATGGAATGGGTACCATGCAGTATGACTTCAAATGGTTTGCATTTGCTCATCGAACCTCACCAATGCTATCAGCCCGAAGTGTCCAACCTTATGTCTCACTCTGCTCTGGGTGTAGATGAGGTAAATCCAGGTTGCATCACAAGCCCTGAATGAATTATTTAAGAATTGCTCTCTATTTCACTGTCCTTCTGTTTTGTTTTTGTAATTCATTTTGATAATGGGATTTATCGGATTTTCTCTGCTGCATTCATGCAGCTGTACACACGCTTGATTCTCTTATGGAGACATATAAATCCATGGGTTTGAAAATTCTTTCTAGTCAGGTGTATTCCTAGGCGTTGAATATAGGGTGTTTAGCCCATTTCGTTGAGAAAGGGGTAGGTCTTGACTATTAAATATTTGACGTATGGAGTGGTATCTGTGCTAATTTCTATCTCTGGTTTTATGCAGCACCCCACTCACCTTTCCCCTTAAGCAAACATAAGTTGGTTTTCTAAATTTGAGACCCTGTTCTGTTTTGTAATTCAGTTCATGTGTAGCCAAGATTACATTCGGTGTATTAGTGATATCTTATGATGTTTCATTTTCTGTGTGACTTATTTCACTTAGAATCATTGTAACTGAATCCACTCATTATGCCAGGACGGGCCAGATGACATAGATTTCATTGGTGAGTGATATTCCATTGTACGTATGTACCACAACTTCTTTATCCATTTTTCGCTTTCTGGGATATTTAACGTGTACCGTAGATGAGGTTCTTGTAAACAGAGCCGTCTAAAACCTTGGGGTGGCTGTGTGTTTTTGATCTTAATTTCCTTAAGCTATAGGACCATAAGTGGAAGTGCCGTAGGCTCCGTTGCTTTGTTTTTTAGGTGTTTCAGGAAACACCATACACTTCTCCAGAGTGGTTCTTGGCAATTTACATCCCACCCACCAGCATAACAAGGCTCCCTGTTCTTCATGGCCTGTGCTGCATTTCTGGATTTTACACTTTTTTCAGATGGCCCTTTTGACCGGGGGGCAGTGAGACTTCATTGTAGTGCAGATTTCTTTAACATGCTTGTTTGGTTGGCCAAAAAGGGCGTATACGTTTTTTCCTGAATATATTCAGGAAAAAACGCATACGCCCTTTTTGGCCAAGTGCATCATTGTCGACGTTCTGCCTCTTTTCCTATGCTTTAAATGCAATTCCCGTCTACCCCCTGAAATCGTTTTCCTGCAATTCTGCCATGCATAGAAGTTCTCTTCGCAGCCTTCCTTCAATATATTTTTGGACGATAGCTGTCATTTATAACTCTGCATGTTTGTGAGTTTCAGTGCCCCTGAGCTCCTTTCTTCAAATCGCTTTCTTGTGAGCTGGCCGCAAACCCGCAGGATTGCTTCAGGCCCTAATCTGGTTCCGGCATGGCATGCTGAGCCTTAGGTTAATTCCTCTTCCTTGTGGGAAAAGAGCGTTAAATTTGCCTGTGCAGACAGCTACAGCTAGCCTCTCATTTGTTCTCCCTATTCCTGTTCATCTTGCGGTGAAATTGTAAACTGTGCCAAACAGGAGGTTAAAGGCACTGACTCTCCAAGTGAGGAGAATGTTAGTTAAGCGTCTGGAATGGTGAACCCGAGTATAAAGGGAGGAAAACTGAGATGCATTTGAAAACGTTTCCTAATCACATGGTGGACCATACTCTGGGTTTCCCATACATGATGTAGCGGAAGGAAGAATCCCTTAAACCTGGAGATTTGGGACCCATGGAATGGGTACCATGCAGTATGACCTCAAAGGGTCTGCATTTGCTCACTGAACCTCACCAATGCTATCAGAACGAAGTGTCCGGCCTTATGTCTCCCCATCTCTGGGTGTAGATGTGGTAAATCCAGGTTGCATCAGAAGCCCTGAGTGAATTATTTAAGAATTTCTCTCTATTTCACTGTCATTGTGTTGTGTTTTTGAAATTTATTTTGATAATGGGATTTATCAGATTTTCACTGCTGCGTTCAGGCCACTGAACACACGCTTGATTCTCTTACGGAGACATATAAATCCATGGGTTTTAAGATTCTTACTAGGCAGGTATATTCCTAGGCATTGAATATGGGGTGTTGAGTCCATTTCGTTGAGCAAGGAGTAGGTCATGTCTATTACATATTTGGCTTATGGAATGGTTTCTGTGCGAATTTATATCTGTTTTTATGCAGCACCCAAACTCACCTTTCCCAAAAAGCAAGCATAAGTTGGTTTTCTAAATTGGAGACCCTGTTCTGTTTTGTAATTCAGTACATGTGTAGCCAAGTTTACATTCCGTGTATTAGTGATATCTTATGATGTTTGTTTTTCTGTGTGACCTATTTCACTTAGGATCATCGTACCTGAATCCACGCATTATGCCGCTATGGTCCTGATGACATAGATTTCATTGCTGAGTGATATTCCATTGTACGTACGTACCACAACTTCTTTATCCATTTTTCGCTCTCTGCGATATTTAACTTGTACCGTAGACGAGGTTCTTGTAAACAGAGCCGTTCCAAACGTTGGGGTGGCTGTGTGGTTTTTATTTTAATTTCCCTAACTATAGGACCATAAGCGAAAGTGCCATAGGCTGTGTTGCTTTGTTATTTATGTGTTTCAGGAAACACCATACACTTCTCCAGAGTGGCTGTTGGCAATTCACATCCCGCCCATCAGCATAACAATGTTCCCTGTTCTCCATGGCCTGTCCTGCCCCTCTGGATTTTATACTTTTTTCAGATGGCCCTTTTGACCGGGGGGCAGTGAGACTTCATTGTAGTGCAGATTTCTTTAACATGCTTGCTTGGTTGGCCAAAAAGGGCGTATGCGTATTTTCTTGAATATATTCAGAAAAATACGCATACGCCGTTTTAGGCCAAGTGCATCATTCTCGCCGTTCTGCCTCTTTCCTATGCTTTAAGTGCAATTCCAGTCTACCCCCTGAAATCGTTTTCCTGAATTTCTGCCCAACTTCCAAGTCCTCTTCGCAGCCTTCCTTCAATATATTTTTGGACGATAGCTGTCATTTATAACTCTGCAGGTTTGTGAATTACAGTGCCCTTGAGCCCCTTTCTTCAACTCGCTTTCCTGTGAGCTGGGCGCAAAACCGCAGGATTGCTTCAGGCCCTAATCTGGTTCCGGCACAGCATGCTGAACCTTTGGTTAATTCCTCTTCCTGGTGGGAAATGTGTGTTACATTTGCCCGTGCAGACACCTACAGCTGGTATCTCATTGGTTCTCACTTTTCCTATTCATCTTGCACAGAATTTGCAAACTGTGCCAAACAGGAGGTTAAAGGCACTGACTCTCCAAGTGGGGAGAGTGTTAGTAAACCGTGTGGAATGGTGAACCCGAGTACCAGGGGACGAAAACTGTGATGCATTTGAAAATGATTCCCACTCACAGGGAGGACATTACTCTGGGTTTCCCATGCATGTTTTAACGGAAGGAAGAATCCCTTAATCCTGGAGAGTTGGGACCCATGGAATGGTACCATGCAGTATGACTTCATACGGTCTGCATTTGCTCACGGAACCTCACCAATGCTATCAGCCCGAAGTGTGCAGCGTTATGTTTCACCCAGCTCTGGGTGTAGATGTGGTAAATCCAGGTTGCATCACAAGCCCTGAATTAATTATTTAATAATTGCTCCCTATTTCACTCTCATTGTGTTCTGTATTTGAAATTTATTTTGATAATGGGATTTATCGGATTTTCACTGCTGCGTTTATGCCGCTGTACACACGTTGATTCTCTTACGGAGACATATAAATCCATGGGTTTTAAGATTCTTACTAGTCAGGTATATTCCTAGGCGTTGAATATGGAGTGTTGAGTCCATTTCGTTGAGCAGCGAGTAGCTCTTGACTATTACACATTTGGCTTATGGAACGGTATCTGTACTAATTTCAATCTCTGGTTTTATGCAGCATCCCAACTCACCTTTCCCCATTAGCAAGCATAAGTTGGGTTCCTAATTTCAGACCCTGTTCTGTTTTGTATTTCAGTTCATGTGTAGCCAAGTTTACATTCCGTGTATTAGTGATATCTTATGTTGCTTTAAATGATATCCTATGTTGTGTGTCTTTTTCTTTTGAATTATGTGACTTCGAACGATCATACTTAACTCCTCTGGAGTTGTTACAACTGGCCGTATTTCTTTGATTTCCAGGCTGAGTAAAATTCCGGTCTACATAAGTACCACATCTCTATCCATTTTTTCCCTCCAGAGACATTTAAGTTATATCCTAGTCGAGGATCTTTTAAACTGAGAGGCGGTAAATATTGGGGTGCCTGAGTCCTCTCGATTTTTGTTTTTCCCAAGATATACGTCCATGAGTGCTAGTGCCCTGTGCCCTGTAGCTCATTTTTTAGATGCTTTAGTAAACACAATACACTTCTCCAGAGTGACCGTTGGCAATATACGTTTCCACTATAAGCCTCACAGGGCTCCCTTTTCTCCTTGCCCTGTCCTGCATTTCTGGTGTTTACACTTTATGAGGAAGGCTCTTCTGACTGATGCGAAGTGATATCTTTTGTAGTATTGATTTCCAGTGCCCACCTGTTTGGTTGGCTAAAAAAGTGTATGCCCTTTTCTTGAATATATACAGAAAAAACGCATATACACTTTTTGGCCAACTGCAGTGTTGGCAATGTTCAACCCCTTTTCTTGTGCTTAATGGCGAGTCCTTTCTACCTCTTCCAATCCCTTTCCTGCCATTCTCCATTGCTTACAAGTCCTTTTCTCTGACTTTCCTCAAGACATTTTTCAGTGATAGATATTTTCAACTCTGCAGTTTCGTGAATTTTAGTGCCCCTGAGTTCCATTTTTCAAATTGTGTTTATGGGAACTGGCCACAAAGCAGTGGAATTTCCTCAAGCCCTATTCTGTTACCATGGGCAACCCTAACCTTTGGTCAATTCGTCTTCCTGATTGGAAATGAGAGTGACATGTGCCTGTCCGAACACCTAGGACTTGTCTCTCATTGTTCCTCCTCCTTCTGCTTCATCCTCTGGACAAATTCCAAACTGTATGCAACAGGATTTTGACAATGCTGACATCTCCAAGTGGGGAGACTGTTATTAAAGACGCTGGAGGGGTGAACCCTAGTACCAGGAGATGAGGAGATGAGATGTCTTTTCCAAACTCATCCTGGTCAGACGGTATACCATCCTCTGGGTGTGACAGGCAAGTTTTAGTTGTAGGAAGGGTCCCATTCATGTGAGGAGAACACCAGGGCTTTTTCAAAATCAGTGTCTCTCCACAACCCAAACTGGGGAATTTTTTAAGCTACGGCTACACATATGTTCATTAAGGGCCTTGGGAAGTAGGCAGAGTCCAAGCTTTAGATGATTGAAGTCTTCAGGGTCAGAAGCACTCACCACCGGCTTCCCTTAGGTTCCATTTTAACTGTCATTGATAGATGATGTCAATAAAAAATCTATTCTTTTTCAGATTATTTCCCCTTATAGGTTATTGCAAAATATTGAGTGTAGTTCCCTGTGCTATACAGTTGTTCCTTGTTGATGATCGATTTTATACATAGCAGTGTGTATGTGTTAATCCCAAACTGTTAATTTATCCCTCCTCCCAACTTTCCCCTTTGGTAATAATAAATTATAAGATTTTATACTTCTCAGAAATGGGGGAGCTGAAAGAGAGGTATCATTTTCAATGGAAAAGCATTTAAAAGAAGATTGAAGCTTTAACCATGATTATTAGATGTACATCCTTCGAAAGAAATCACTTCATTTCTCTAATATTGACCTGACAAATAAGACAAACCTTTTCACTGAACTTGCTTATAATAAAGTGATGGAAATATCAAATGGAAGTGTTAGAAACATCTTATTTTACCCGAGCCTTATACACTGTTCTATGTTAATTACAGTTTGGCTCAAACATCGGTTCATTGAAGTTACAATGTTCTCAATTTCTGTTACTGATCCTCCAGAGTGGACCCCAACAAGTGTCCCCCTGCCTGGTGTCATTGGAGCCAACAGATCGAGACTGAGTTTGGTTCAGAAGCAAAGGAAACTTTATATTTTGATCAGAGAATGGAGAGGTGAGAGCATGTGCTACCCTGTGGGCTGTGGGCTGGGCTGCTGTGTAGAGATCCGGTCAGAGTCAGTGGGAGGGAGTGGCGGAGCTCTCGAAGGCTCGGTTGGCTGCAGTTCAGGCTCTATATCACGGAGTCTGCACTGGGCCCCAGGAGCTGATGTGTCGACCCAGCCATTCTGCACTAGGAATTTTGGTCTGAAGTGCCGGGTGTGGAACCTCTGTATGCAGGACCCTAGGAGCACGTGAAATTAGACAAAGCACAAAGGATAAAAAAGGTTAGACTTTGTTTTATTGCACAGATTCTATTTTTATCTCCCAGGGATTTTTAAGGGGCTTTGCCTGGGACAATCCCCTCTTCTGCCTTTTGTCCCCTTCCTCATCCTTGGAGTGCTGAGGGTGCAGACCCTTCTTCTGTAGCTGCTGAGTGCTGAGTTAGGAGCCCTCATACCCGTGGGTGAGGGTCAGAACTTCTCCCCAACAGCCTCCAGGTGACGTTGATTGTCCCCAGGCCTCCTGCCTCCCTGCTCGTCCGCCTGAGCACCAGTATTGGAAGTGTTATAGATTCTAATGACCTCTAAGGGTCCAGGAAGGAGATGTGCAGTGACGCTGTGAGGCCCAGTTTCACCCCGCCCCGCATTTGTTCGGCCACTTTAGGCTGACCGTTTCTGCCAGCCTAGATGCTCTGACCAGTAGTCTGTGCTTTCTTCAATTAGGCCCCTGAATTAACGTAAAAACAGCACCAGGTGTCAGGACCCTGTCCGCTCAACTCCCAGACAGTCCAGGGTCACTGGTGATGAAGGACCATGATGGCCACTGAGTCAACAGCCTTTTGAAGTAAACAGGAGTCCAGCCGGTCTTATTGGCCACCATTATCACAGTGTCCGTAGGCTTTTCTATGGTGACAGCGTGATATACGGTTCCCCCGCCAAGATTATTAGGTCCGCTCTGGGTGCAGTAAGTCCTGCAAGCAGTAGTCTACTCTTTTGGGACACACTCTTGTTGTTTTATGAGAGAAACTCCAGGTCAAGTGATGGTCACATGAGTCGTCATGGTGCCCCGTTGCCCCCGGTTATCTCTCTGGAGGTTGGAGCTGGAGGGCCTCCTCACTCGAGGTCAGTGTGCCCACGGAGCAAACCCTGCAACTTCAGGGCATGGTTGGGGGTTAGGATCACCACGTGGGGTCCTTTTCCCTTAGGAGGGAGGTGGCCTTTAGGGCTGCTGATTTCCAGGTTTTTAGATACCGCCAGTATCTTGGCCAGATGTGGCAGTGGGCCAAGCCCCTTGGTGACTGTAGTTTATCCTACCTGGATGGCATTCTTGCATTGTTCCATTTCAAGTGGTCCCAGTTTTTGCACTAATACTCCAATGGTGATTCACTTTTCACCAGGAATGTAAAGATCAAAGGGTTTAGCTAAATTAGGGAGTTCCAGGGCAAGGGTCTGAATTGACTGCTCTTTCCATTCTTGAAAGGCCACTTCTGGATTCTATTCAAAAGGATCATCAACTTTTCCTTTCAGTGTTTCATATAGAGGCCCAGCTAGTAGCCTGTAGTTAGGGATCCAGAAGCAGCAAACCCTGGCCTCCCCAGGAACCCCTAAGCTGTCTTCTAGTTTTAGATATGGGTAAGGCTGTAAATTGTTTCTTCCCTTTCCTGGGATGGGCTTCTCTGACCTTCTGTGAGAATGAAGCCCAGGCAGGTTGCCGTAGTCTGTGATATTTGAGCTTTTTCTTGGACAACTTGTATCCTTTATTGGCTTGGTAGTTCAGAGGTCTCCTTAGTAGGGCTGGTGATCAGAATGTCGTCTGCATATTGAAGGAGTTTTTCCTTTTCCAGTGGTAGAACTTTTAGGTCTTTAGCTGAGCTTTCCCCAAAGATGGTGTGGGAATTTTTGAACCCTTGGGGCAAGACGGCCCAGAAGTATTGTTTTAGTTGTATGTTGAGTCCTGCCACTCACAAGCCAAAATTTCTTGTGACTCTGACACTAATGGAATACAAAAGAAGGCATCATTGAAGACTAATACAGAATACCATGTCCTGGTGGTTGGTAGAATGACCAGCAGGGTGTAGGATTTAGGAACTACTGGAGGTATATCCTCAGTGGCTTCACTGACTGTCCTGACATCCTTTACCAGGACTCCAGCAGCCCATGGGACTCTCGAGATCAGGCCAGTCCCAGGATATGGAGATCACCTGCGCAGGTACCCTACCCCCACCCCAGACCACGGGGCTCTCGTGGTCAGGCCCCTGCCAGGATACAGAGCTACCCTTGCAGTTACCGTGGCAGGGCTGGGCACACAGGAACCGTGCACATCGCCCTCATTGCAGAGCACTCCCAGCTCACCTGTCACTCAGATCTGACACAGAGCACCTCAGAGCAGGACTTGAACTAACAAACAGCAGCTCCGACAGGTCTGTGACCCTGGGCATCACTCTGTGTGGCCTCCCTCCACCTGGTCTTCCAGAGACTTCCACTGCACCCGGGGCACCAGGTCTCTGTCTCCACCCACCACCCACCCCTCCTCTCCCTGACTCCTGGGTTCCTCTCATTAGGAGAGGGTTTTCTTGAAGTTGTCTCACACTCATGGGCCAGATAATATAATTAGAAAACAAGCCAGAGCTGCAGCCCCTTGTCTATCCTGACTCTCAGGAGCCCACACCTGTTCCTTGGACCTGGCCGATTCAGAAATTTCCATTTTCGGCAACTGTGAGCCCCTGAGGGGTGATTATTGGCTGGCCTGGGAAGCCTGACCATGCCGGCCAGCCCTCCCCAGGTGTGCCTGTGTTGAGATCAATATAAACACCGCTCCAGGCAGCAAGAGCCCCTGCAGCTGTGCCTGACGCCATTTTCTCTGCCCAGTCAGCAGTCTCGGGGCTGGGCTGGTGGGACGGAGTGAGAGGCCACGGCTTTGTGGTTGGCCCAGTGTGAGTGGGGCTCTGCTGGACTTTCTGCAGCATTTGCCAAGATGCCACCTGCTAAAGAAGAGGACGTGTCACCCATACCTGCCGCTGGAATTTCTCCCTGGGCAGAGGTGAGGAAGGAAGAAAGCAGTGGGGGCCGGGACACCAGGGGTATCTCAGGCAGGGAAATGGAAAGCTTCCAGAAGAGTACCCAGGGCCAGGACCATCCTGGCTGGCCTGCAGGCACCAAGTCGGCTGGCATGCTGTCGCTCATGTGGCTCCATGGCCCTTCCTCTAGGCTTTCAAGTCCTTGTACATATTCAGGTGTTTTACCTGGGAAGGGTGGGAACATTTCAGCAGCAGCTGGCCTGGGTCTCGGCCCACGTTTACTCACAGATGCCTTGGCACGGTCCACCAGCTTTGCAATGAGGACGCTTGTTGCGTGGGGCCTGCTGGCTGAATGGGAGATGATTCCCCACCACTGACGAACTACAGAATTGTTTACAACTGGAGCAATGGCCTGATACGGTTTTCCTCTGTGTAACTTGTGGGTTCTGTTTTTTTTTCTTTTTTTCATTTTTGGTTCAAGGTAGATTTTATTCCTCTTTTTTGTATTTACAGATATAAACATGGAAATAATTTATTCATATAAATACATGTATGTGAAGGGAAGAATATTTTTTCTGTTTTAATTTTTTTAATTTTATTTTTTTAACTTTGAATTTTATTTTATTTTTTTATAAAGCAGGTTCTTTTTGGTTATCTCTTTTCTACATATAAATGTATACATGCCAATCCCAATATCTCAACTCCTCCCACCACCAACCCCAACAGCTTTCCCCCCTTGGTGTCCATACGTTTGTTGTCTACATCTGTTGCTGTATTTTTGCCTTGCAAAACGGTTCATCTGTACAATTTTTCTAGGTTCCACATATATGCATTAATATACAAGATTTGTTTTTCTCTTTCTGACTTACTTCACTCTGTATGACAGTCTCTAGATCCATCAACATCTCTACAAATGACCCAATTTCATTCCTTTATATGGCTTAGTAATATTCCATTTTATACTTGTACCACATCTTTATGCATTCGTCTGTCTGTGGGCAATTAGGTTGCTTCCATTACCTGGATATTGTAAATAGTGATGCAATGAACATTGCGGTGAATGTCTCTTTTTGATTTATGGTTTTGTCTGGGTATATGCCTAGTACTGGGATTGCTGTATCATATGGTAATTCTATTCTTAGTTTTATAAGAAACTCCATAATGTTCTCCACAGTGACTGTATCAATTTACATTCCCAACAATAGTGGAAGAGGGTTCCTTATCTCCACACCCATTCCAACATTTGTTGTTTGTAGATATTCTGATGATACCCGTTCTAACAGGTGTGAGGTGATACACCATGGAGGAGTCTATTTCGTTGAGCAAAGAGTAGGTCTTGTCTATTACATATTTAGCTTATGGAACGGTATGTGTGCTAATTTCAATCTCTGGTTTTATACAGCACCCTAACTCAACTTTCCCCTTAAGGAAGCATAAGTTTTTTATCTAAATGTGAGACTCTGTTCGGTTTTGTAATTTAGTTTATGTGTAGCCAAGTTTACACTCCCTCTATTAGTGATATCTTATGATAATTATCTTTCTGTGTGTGACATATTTCTCTTAGAATCATCATACCTAAATCCACTCAATTTGCTGCTACAGGCCTGATGACATTGATTTCATTGCTGAGTGATATTCCGTTGTACGTAGGTAGCACAACTTCTTTATCCATTTTTTTCTTTCTGGGATATTTAATTTGTACTGGACTCGAGGTTCTTGTAAACACAGCAGCCCTAAATTTTGTGTTGGCTGTGTCTTGTTGATTTTAATTTTCCTAAGCTATAGGGCCAAAAGTGGAAGTGCCCTAGGCTCTGTAGCTTTGTTTTTCAGATGTTTCAGGATACACCATAAACATCTCCAGAGTGTCTGTTGGCAGTTTACATCCCACCCATCAGCATAACAAGGCTCCCTGTTCTCCATGGCCTGTCCTGTGTTTCTGGTTTTTACACTTTTTTCAGATGGCCCTTTTGACGAATGGGAAATGAGACTTCATTGTAGTGCGGATTTCCATTGCTGGAGTGCTTGGTTGGCCAAAAAGGGCATATGCGTTTTTTCTGAATATATTCAGGAAAAAAATGTATACGCGCTTTTTGTCCAAGTGCATCACTGTCAAAGATCTGCCGCTTTTCACATGCTTTAAATGCAATTCCAATCTACCTCCTGATATATGATTCCTGCAATTCTGCCTCGTTTTCAAGTCCTCTTTGCAGACTTACTTCAATATATTTTTGCCAATAGCTGTCATTTATAACTCTGCAGGTTTGTGAATTACAGCGCCCATGATTTGCTTTCTTAACTCGCTTCCTTGAAAGCTGGCCACAAAACCGCAGGTTTGCTTCAGGCCGTAATCAGGGTGTGGCACGGCACTCTGAGCCTTTGGTTAATTCCTCTTCCTGGTGGGAAATTAGAGTTAAATGTGCCTCTCCAGACACCTGCCTCACTCCCAGCCCCTTGGTGATGTGTGTCCTCTGGTTTGAGACCACATGTGATGGGTTCCTCATCTTTTGATGATGTGGCCCCACTGGTGTGAGGACACTCCTGCCTGCTTCCCATCCCCTTGGTGATGTGGTCCCTCCGGCGAGAGTCTGATCCTGGTTGGGTTCCTCACACTTCTGTGAGGTGGACCCTCTTCTCTGAGGTCATTTTTGCCTGGGTGGCACACCCCGCCTTGGTGACGTCGGCCCTCTGGTGGCAGTTGGAGCCTGCTGGGAGCCTCCTTCCCTCGGTGATGAGGCCCTCTGGCATCAGGCCCTAACTGCTGGGTTCACACATTTTCTGATACGTGCTAAGTGGTGCGAGGGCACTCCTGCCAGGTTCCCATCCCCATGGGCATGTGGGCCTTTTGCTCTAAGTCCCAACACCTGTGTTGTTCACCGTTTCATGATGTTGGCTCTCTGGTGTTAGTTCACTCAGGCCTAGATCCCATAGACTCTGTGCTCTGAGCCGCCTGCTGGGAGGTTCCAACTGCTGGATTCCTTACCTTTTCTATTCTTTGGGTCCTGTGTTTTCATGCTCCTCCTTCCTAACTCACTCCCAGCCCCTTTTTGATGTAGGTCCTCTGGTTTGAGGCCACCTGTGCTGGTTTCCTCACCTTTATTGATGTGGTCCCACTGGTGTGAGGACACTCCTGCCTGGTTCCCACCCCCTTGGTGATGGGGGCCCTCTGGTGAGAGTCTGATCCTGACTGTATTCCTCACACTTCTGGGAGGTGGGCCCTCTGCTGTGAGGTCACTCCTTCCTGGCTGTCACACGTCACCTTGGAGATGTGCGCCCTCAGTTGGGAGTTGGTGCCTGCTGGGAGTCTCCTCCCCTCGGTAATGAGGACCCTCTGGCATCAGGCCCTAACTCATGGGCTCCCAAAATTTTCTGATGTGCGGCCTGTCGTGCGAGTACACTCCTGCCAGCGTCCCATCCCCATGGGGATGTGGGCTTTCTGCTCTGAGGTCCCAACAGCTGGGTTGCTCACAGTGTCAGAATGTGGGCCGTCTACTGTGAGTTCACTCCGGCATGGATCCCATAGCCTCGGTGCTCTGGGCCACCTGCTTGGAGCTTCCAACTGCGGGGTTCCTCACCTTTTTTATTCTATGTGCCCTCTGTTGTGAGTCTCCTCCTGCATGCCTCACTCCCAGCCCTTTCATGATGTGTGTCCCCTTGTTTGAGGCCACATATGCTGTGTTCCTCACCTTTCGCTGATGTGGCCCCACTGGTGTGAGGACACTCCTGCCTGGTTTCCATCCCCTTGGTGATGTGGGCCCTCTGGTTAGAGTCTGATCCTGGTTGGGTTCCTCACACTTCTGTGAGGTGGGCCCTCTGCTGTGAGGTAACTCCTGCCTGGCTTTCTCCCATTGCCTTGGTGACGTCGGCCCTCTGGTGGCATTTGGAGCCTGCTGGTAGCCTCCTCTCCTCGGTGATGAGGGCCCTCTGGCGTCAGGCCCTAACTGCTGGGTTCCCACATTTTCTGATATGTTCTAAGTTGTGCGAGGACACTCCTGCGAGGTTCCCATCCCCATGGGGATGTGGGCCTTCTGCTTTGAGGTCCCACCGGCTGGGTTGCTCACAATTTCATGATGTGGGCACTCTGCTGTGAGTTCACTGTGGCCTGGATCCCATAGACTCCGTGCTCTTGGCCACCTGCTGGGAGGTTCAAACTGCTGGATTCCTCACATTTTTTATTCTGTGGGCCCTGTGTTGTTAGGCTACTCCTGCCTGCCTCACTCGGAGCACCTTGGAAATGTGGGTCCTCTGGTTTAGGCCACATGTGCTGGGTTCCTCACCTTTCTATAATGTGGCCCCACTGGTGTGAGGACACTCCTGCCTTGTTCCGATCCCCTTGGTGATGTGGGTTCTCTGGTGAGAGCCTTATCCTGGCTGGGTTCCTCACCCTTCTGTGAGGTAGGCCCTCTGCTGTGAGGTCACTCCTGCCTGACTGGCACACGTCACCTTGGCGACATGGGCCCTCAGTTGGGAGTTGGTGCCTGCTGGGAGTCTCCTCCCCTCCGTAATGAGGGACCTCTGGCATCAGGCCCTAACTCCTGAGCTCCCAAAATTTTCTGATGTGCACCCTGTGGTGCGAGTACACTCCTGCCAGGTTCCCAACCCCATGGGAATGTGGGCCTTCTGCTCTGAGGTCCCAACGGTGGGTTGCTCAGTTTCATGATGAGGGCCCTCTGGTGTGAGTTCACTCCGGCCTGGATCCCATAGCCTCGCTGCTGCTGGCCGACTGCAGGGAGGTTCCAACTGCGGGATTCCTCACCTTTTTTCTTCTATGGGCCCTCTGTTTTGAGACTCCTCCTGCCTGCTTCACTCCAGGCCCCATGGTGATGTGTGTCCTCTGGTTTCAGGCTACGTGTGCTGGGTCCCTCACCTTTCAATTATGTGGCCCCACTGGTGTGAGGACACTCCTGCCTGGTTCCTATCCCCTTGGTGATGTGGGTCCTCTGGTGAGAGTGTGATCCTGGCTGGGTTCCTCACCATTCTGTGAGGTGGGCCCTCTGCTGTGAGGTCACTCCTGCCTGGCTGGCACACCCCGCCTTTGCAACGTCGGCCCT
Organism: Delphinapterus leucas; assembly: GCF_059928025.1. Classification (NCBI taxonomy): domain Eukaryota; kingdom Metazoa; phylum Chordata; class Mammalia; order Artiodactyla; family Monodontidae; genus Delphinapterus; species Delphinapterus leucas. The sequence continues at coordinate 3,477,485 of NW_028322254.1, read as the reverse complement.
CTTGTGTCAGTTGGAGCCTGCTGGGAGCCTCCTCCCCTCCGTGATGAGGGCCCTCTGGCGTCAGGCCCTAACTGCTGGGTTCCCACATTTTCTGATACGTGCTAAGTGGTGTGAGGACACTCGTGCCATGTTCCCAACCCCATGGGAATGTGGGCCTTCTGTTCTGAGGTCCCAACGGCTGGGTTGCTCACAGTTTCATGATGTGGGCCCACTGCTGTGAGTTCACTGCGGCCTGGATCGCATAGACTCGGTGCTCTGTGCCACCTGCTGGGAGGTTCACACTGCAGGATTCCTCAGCTGTTTTATTCTATTGGCCCTGTGTTGTGAGGCTACTCCTGCCTGACTCGTTCTGAGACCCATGGTGATGTGGGTCCTCTGGTTTGAGACAACATGTGTTGGGTACCTCAACTTTCGATGATGTGGCGCCACGGGTGTGAGGACACTCCTGCCTGGTTCCCAGACCCTAGCTGATGTGGGCACTCTGGTGAGAGTCTGCTCCTGGCTGGGTACCTTACCCTTCTGTGAGGTGGGCCCTCTGATGTGAGGTAACTCCTGCCTGGTTGGCTCACATCGCCTTGGCGACGTGGAGCCTCTGTTGGCCACTGAAGCATGCTGGGCCTCCTACCCTCTTGAATGACGGCCCTGGAAAAATCACATATGCCATTTGACCAAGGGAATCATTGTCGAGGTTCTGCCTCTTTTACTATGCTTTCAAAGGACTTCCCGTTTACCTCCTGAAATCGTATTCCTGGAATTCTACCCCACTTTCAAGTCCTCTTCGCAGCCTTCCTTCAAATATTTTTTGACGATAGCTGTCATTTATAACTCTGCAGATTTGTGAATGGCAGTGGCCCTGAGCTCTTTTCTTCAACTCGCTTTCTTGTGAGCTGGCCGCAAAACCACTGGATTGCTTCAGGCCCTAATCTGGTTCTGGCACGGCATGCTGAGCCTTTGGCTATTTCTTCTTCCTAGTGGTAAAGGAGCGTTAAATTTGCCCATGCAGATACCTACAGCTAGTCTCTCATTGGTTCTCCCTATTCCTGTTCATCTTGCGCAGAAATTGCAAACTGTGCCAAACAGGAGGTTAAAGGCACTGACTCTCCAAGCTGGGAGAGTGTTAGAAAAGGTTCTGGAATGGTGAACCCGAGTACCAGGGGACGAAAACTGAGATGCATTTAAAAATGTTTACCAGTCACACGGTGGGCCATACTCTGGGTTTCCCATGCATGTTTTAGCTGAAGGAAGAATCCCTTAAACCTGGAGAGCTGGGACCCATGGAATGAGTACCATGCAGTATGACTTCAAAGGGTCTGCGTTTGCTCACCGAACCTCACAAATGCTATCAGCCCGAAGTGTCCGGCCTTATGTCTCACCAAGCTCTTGGTGTAGATGTGGTAAATCCAGGTTGCATCACAAGCCCTGAATGAATTATTTAAGAATTGCTCTCTATTTCACTGTCATTGTGTTTTGTTTTTGTAATTTATTTTGATAACTGGATTTATCGGATTTTCACTACTGCATTAATGCCGCTGTACACACACTTGATTCTCTTACGTAGACATATAAATCCATGGGTTTTAAGATTCTTACTAGTCAGGTATATTCCTAGGCGTGGAATATGTGGTGTTGTGTCCATTTCGTTGAGCAAGGAGTAGGCCTTGACTCTAATATATTTGGTTTATGGAAGGGTATCTGTGGTAATTTCAATCTCTGGTTTTATGCAGCACCCCAACTCACATTTCCCCTTAAGCAAGCATAAGTTGGTTTTCTAAATTTGAGACCCTGTTCTGTTTTGTAATTCAGTGCATGTGTAGCCAAGTTTACATTCCGTCTATTAGTGATATCTTATGATGTTTCTTTCTCTGTGTGACTAATTTCACTTAGAATCATCGTAGCTGCATGCACTCATTATGCTGCAACAGGCCTGATGACATAGATTTCATTGCTGAGTGATATTCCATTGTACGTATGTATCACAACTTCTTTATCCATTTTTCACATTGTGGGACATTTAACTTGTACCGTAGACGAGGTTCTTGTAAACACAGCCACCCGAATCTTTGGGGTGGCTGTGTGTTTTTGATTTTAATTTCCCTAAACTCTAGGACAATAAGTGGAAGTGCCGTAGGCAACATCGCTTTGTTTTTTAGGTGTTTCAGGAAACACCATACACTTCTCCAGAGTGGCAGTTGGCAATTTATATCCTGCCCATCAACAAAACAAGGCTCCCTCTTCTCCATGGCCTGTCCTGCCTTTCTGGATTTTACACTTTTTTCAGATGGCCCTTTTGACCGGGGGCAGTGAGACTTCATTGTAGTGCAGATTTCCTTTACACGCTTGCTTGGTTGGCCAAAAAGGGCGTATACGTTTTTTCCTGAATATATTCAGGAAAAAACGCATATGCCATTTTTGGCCAAGTGCATCATTGTCGACACTCTGCCTCTTTTCCTATGCTTTAAGTGCAATTCCAGCCTAACCCTTAAATCCTTTTCATAAAATTCTGCCCCGCTGTCAAGTCCTCTTCGAAGATTTACTTCAATACATTTTTGGACGAGAGCTGTCATTCATAAGTCTGCAGTTTTGTGAATTACAGTGTCCCTGAGCTCCTTTCTTCAACTCGCTTTCTTGTGAGCTGGCTGCAAAACCGCAGGATTGCTTCAGGCCCTAATCTCTTTCCGGCAGGGCACACTGAGCCTTTGTTTAATTCCTCTTCCTGGTGGGAAATGAGCGTTCCATTTGCCCGTGCAGACACCTACAGCTAGTCTCTGATTGATTCTCCCTATTCCTGTTCATCTTGCGCAGAAATTGCAAACTGTGCCAAACAGGAGGTTAAAGGCACTGACTCTCCAAGTGGGGAGAGTGTTAGTAAAGCGTCTGGAATGGTGAACCCGAGTACCAGGGGACGAAAACTGAGATGCATATGAAAACGTTTCCCAACCACACGGTGGACCATAGTCTGGGATTCCCATGCATGTTTTAGCTGAAAGAAGAATCCCTTAAACCTGGAGAGTTGGGACCCATGGAATGGGTACCATGCAGTATGACTTCAAAGGGTCTGCGTTTGCTCAACGAACCTCACCAATGCTATCAGCCCGAAGTGTCCAGCCTTATGTCTCACCCAGCTCTGGGTGTAGATGTGGTAAATCCAGGTTGCATCACAAGCCCTGAATGAATTATTTAAGAATTGCTCTCTATTTCACTGTCATTGTGATTTGTTTTTGAAATTTATTTTGATAATGGGATTTATCGAATTTTCACTGCTGCGTTTAGGCCACTGTACACACGCTTGCTTTCCATATGCAGGCATATAAATCCATGGGTTTTAAGATTCTTACTTGTCTGGTATATTCCCTGGCGTTGAATATGTGGTGTTGGGTCCATTTCGTTGAGCAAGGAGTAGGTCTTGTCTATTATATATTTGGCTTATGGAACGGTATCTGTGCTAATTTCAATGTCTGGTTTGATGCAGCACCCCAACTCACCTTTCCCCATAAGCAAGCATAAGTTGGTTTTCTAAATTTGAGACCCTGTTCTGTTTTGTAATTCAGTTCATGTGTAGCCAAGTTTATATTCCGTGTAGTAGTGATATCTTATGATGTTCCTTTTTCTGTGTGACTTATTTCACTTAGAATCATCGTACCTGAATCCACTCATTATGCCGCTATGGGCCTGATGACGTAGATTTCAGTGCTGAGTGATATTCCATTGTACGCACGTACCACAACTTCTTTATCCATTTTTTGCTTTCTTGGATATTTAACTTGTACCGTAGACGAGGTTCTTGTAAACAGAGTCATCCCAAATTTGGGGTGGCTGTGTGTTTTTGATTTTAATTTCCCTAAGCTATAGGACCATAAGTGGAAGTGCCATAGGCTGTGTTGCATTGTTTCCTACGTGTTTCAGGAAACACTATACACTTCTCCATAGTGGCTGTTGGCAATTTACCTCCCGCCCATCAGCATAACACTTCTCCCTGTTCTCCATGGCCTCTGCTGCCTTTCTGGATTTTACACTTTTTTCAGATGGCCCTTTTGACTGCGGGGCAGTGAGACTTCATTGTAGTGCAGATTTCTTTAACATGCTTGCTTGGTTGGCCAAAAAGGGCGTATGCGTTTTTTCCTGTATATTTTCAGGAAAAAACGCATACGCACTTCTTGGCAAAGTGCACCATTGACGACCTTCTGCCTCTTTTCCTATGCTTTAAATGCAATTCCAGTCTACCCATGAAATCTTTTTCCTGCAATTCTGCCCCACTTTCAAGTCCTCTTCGCTGACTTCCTTCAATATATATTTGGACGATAGCTGTCATTTATAACTCTGAAGCTTTGTGGATTACAGTGCCCCTGAGCTCCTTTCTTCAACTCACTTTCTTGTGAGCTGTCGGCAAAATCGCAGGATTTCTTCACGTCCTAATCTGGTTCTGGCATGGCATGCTGAGCCTTTGGTTAATTCCTCTTCCTGGTGGGAAATGAGCGTTCCATTTGCCCGTGCAGACACCTACAGCTAGTCTCTCCTTGGATCTGCCTATTCCTGTTCATCTTGCGCAGAAATTGCAAACTGTGCCAAACAGGACGTTAAAGGCACTGACTCTCCAAGTGGGGAGAGTGTTAGTGAAGCATCTGGAATGTTGAACCCGAGTACCAGGGGACGAAAACTGAGATGCATTTGAAAACATTTCCCCATCACACGGTGGATCATACTCTGTGTTTCCCATGCATGTTTTAGCTAAAGGAAGAATCCCTTAAACCTGGAGATTTGGGACCCATGGAATGGGTACCATGCAGTATGACTTCAAAGGGTCTGCGTTTGCTCACCGTACCTCAACAATGCTATCAGCCCGAAGTGTCCAGCCTTATGTCTCACCCAGCTCTGGGTGTAGATGTGGTAAATCTAGGTTGCATCACAAGCCCTGAATGAATTATTTAAGAATTGCTCTCTAATTCACTGTCATTGTGTTTTGTTTCTGAAATTTATTTTGATAATGGGATTTATCGGATTTTCACTGCTGCGTTTAGGCCGCTGTACACATGCTTGATTTCCTTATGGAGACATATAAATCCATGTGTTTTAAGATTCTTACATGTCAGGTATATTCCCAGGTGTTGAATATGGGGTGATGACTCCATTTCGTTGAGCAACAGTATGTCTTGTCTATTATATATTTGGCTTATGGAACGGTATCTGTGCTAATTTCAATCTCTGATTTTATGCAGCACCCCAACTCACCTTTCCCCATAAGCAAGCATAAGTTGGTTTTCTAAATTTGAGACCCTGTTCTGTTTTGTAATTCAGTTCATGTGTAGTCAAGTTTACATTCCATGTATTAGTGATATCTTATGATGTTTCTTTCTCTGTGTGACTTATTTCTCGTAGAATCATCCTACCTGAATCCAGTCATTATGCCGCTACGGGCCTGATGACGTAGATTTCATTGCTGAGTGATATTCCATTGTACGTACGTACCACAAATTCTTTATCCATTTTTTGCTTTCTCGGATATTTAACTTGTACCAAAGACGAGGTTCTTGTAAACAGAGCCGTCCAAAACTTTGGGGTGGCTGTGTGTTTTTGATTTTAATTTCCCTAAGCTATATGACCATAAGGGCAGTGTCATAGGCTGTGTTGCTGTGTTTCCTACGTGTTTCAGGAAACACCATACACTTCTCCAGAGTCGCTGTTGGCAATTTACATCCCGCCTATCAGCATAACAAGGCTCCTTGTTCTCCATGACCTGTGCTTCCTTTCTGGATTTTACACATTTTTCAGATGGCCCTTTAACCGGGGGGCAGTGAGACTACATTGTAGTGCAGATTTCCTTTACACCCTTTCTTGGTTGGCCAAAAAGTGCGTATGTGTTTTTTCCTGAATATATTCAGGAAAAACGCATACGCCCTTTTTGGCCAAGTGCATCATTGTCGACATTCTGCCTCTTTTCCTATGCTTTAAGTGCAATTCCAGTCTACCCCCTGAAATCGTTTTCCTGAAATTCTGCCCCGCTTTCAAGTCCTCTTCGAAGACTTACTTCAATACACTTTTGGACGATAGCTGTCATTCATAACTCTGCAGGTTTGTGAATTACAGTGCCCCTGAGCTCCTTTCTTCAACTCGCTTTCTTGTGAGCTGGCCGCAAAACCGCAGGATTGCTTCAGGCCCTAATCTGGTTCCGGCAGGGCACGCTGAGCCTTTGGATAATCCCTCTTCCTGGTGGGAAATGAGTGTTCCATTTGCCCGTGCAGGCACCTACAGCTAGTCTCTCATTGGTTCTCCCTATTCTTGTTCCTCTTGCGCAGAAATTGCAAACTGTGCCAAACAGGACGTTAAAGGCACTGACTCTCCAAGTGGGGAGAGTGTTAGTAAAGCATCTGGAACGGTGAACCCGAGTACCAGGGGACGAAACATGAGATGCATTTGAAAACGTTTCCCAATCACACGGTGGACCATACTCTGGGTTTCCCATGCATGTTGTAGCAGAAGGAAGAATCCCTTAAACCTGGAGAGTTGGGACCCATGGAATGGGTACCATGCAGTATGACTTCAAAGGGTCTGCGTTTGCTCACCGAACCTCACCAGTGCTATCAGATCGAAGTGTCCAGCCTTATGTCTCACCCAGCTCTGGTCGTAGATGTGGTAAATCCAGGTTGCATCACAAGCCCTGAATGAACTATTTAAGAATTGCTCTCTATTTCACTGTCATTGTGTTTTGTTTTTCAAATTAATTTTGATAATGGGATTTATCGGATTTTGACTGCTGCGTTTAGGCCGCTGTACACACGCTTGATTTCCTTATGGAGACATATAAATCCATGGGTCTTAACATTCTTACTTGTCAGGTATATTTCCAGGCGTTGAATATGGGGTGTTGAGTCCATTTCGTTGAGCAAGGAGTAGGTCTTTTCTATTATATATTTGACTTATGGAACGCTATCTGTGCTAATTTCGATCTCTGGTTTGATGCAGCACCCCAAAACACCTTTCCCCATAAGCAAGCATAAGTTGGTTTTCTAAATTTGAGACCCTGTCCTGTTTTGTAATTCAGTTCATGTGTAGCCAAGTTTACGTTCCATGTATTACTGATATCTTATGATGTATTTTTTTCTGTGTGACTTATTTCTCGTAGAATCGTCGTACCTGAATCCACTCATTATGCCGCTACGGGCCTGATGACGTAGATCTCATTGCTGAGTGATATTCCATTGTACGTACGTACCACAACATCTTTATCCATTTTTTGCTTTCTCGGATATTGAACTTGTACCGTAGACTAGGTTCTTGTAAACAGAGCCGTCTCAAACTTTGGGGTGGCTGTGTGTTTTTGATTTTAATTTCCCTAAGCTATAGGACCATAAGTGGAAGTGTCATAGGCTGTGTTGCTTTGTTTCCTAAGTGTTTCAGGAAACACCATACACTTCTCCAGAGTGGCTGTTGGCAATTTACATCCCGCCCATCAGCATAACAAGGCTCCCTGTTCTCCATGGCCTGTCCTGCCTTTCTGGATTTTACACTTTATTCAGATGGCCCTTTTGACCGGGAGGCAGTGAGACTTCATTGTAGTGCAGATTTCCTTTACACGCTTGCTTGGTTGGCCAAAAAGGGCGTATGCGTTTTTTCCTGAATATATTCAGGAAAAAACGCATACGCCCTTTTTGGCCATGTGCATCATTGTCGACATTCTGCCTCTTTTCCTATGCTTTAAGTGCAATTCCAGTCTACCCCCTGAAATCGTTTTCCGGAAATTCTGCCCTGCTTTCAAGTCCTCTTCGAAGACTTACATCAATACATTTTTGGACGATAGCTGTCATTCATAACTCTGAAGGTTTGTGAATTACAGTGCCCCTGAGCTCCATTCTTCAACTCGCTTTCTTGTGAGCTGGCCGCAAAACCTCAGGATTGCTTCAGGCCCTAATCTGGTTCCGGCAGGGCACGCTGAGCCTTTGGTTAATCCCTCTTCTTGGTGGGAAATGAGCGTTCCATTTGCCCATGCAGACACCTACAGCTAGTCTCTCATTGGTTCTCCCTATTCCTGTACATCTTGCGCAGAAATTGCAAACTGTGCCAAACAGGACGTTAAAGGCACTGACTCTCCAAGCGTGGAGAGTGTTAGTAAAGCGTCTGGAAAGGTGAACCCGAGTACCAGGGGACGAAACCTGAGATGCATTTGAAAACGTTTCCCAAACACACGGTGGACCATACTCTGGGTTTACCATGCATGTTTTAGCTGAACGAAGAATCCCTTAAACCTGGAGAGTTGGGACCCAAGGAATGGCTACCATGCAGTATGACTTCAAAGGGTCTGCGTTTGCTCACCGAACCTCACCAATGCTATCAGCCCGAAGTGTCCAGCCTTATGTCTCACCCAGCTCTGGGTGTAGATGTGGTAAATCCAGGTTGCATCACAAGCCCTGAATGAATTATTTAAGAATTGCTCTCTATTTCACTGTCATTGTGTTTTGTTTGTGAAATTTATTTTGATAATGGGATTTATCGGATTGTCACTGCTGCGTTTAGGCCGCTGTACACAGGCTTGATTTCCTGATGGAGACATATAAATCCATGGGTCTTAAGATTCTTACTTTTCAGGTATATTCCCAGGCGTTGAATATGGGGTGTTGAGTCCATTTCGTTGAGAAAGGAGTAGGTCGTGTCTATTATATATTTGGCTTATGGAACGGTATCTGTGCTAATTTCAATCTCTGGTTTTATGCAGCACCCCAACTCACCTTTCCCCATAAGCAAGCATAAGTTGGTTTTCTAAATTTGAGACCCTGTTCTGTTTTGTAATTCAGTTCATGTGTAGCCAAGTTTACGTTCCGTGTATTAGTGATATCTTATGATGTTTCTTTTTCTGTGTGACTTATTTTTCGTAGAATCGTTGTAACTGAATCCACTCATTATGCCTCTACGGGCCTGATGACGTAGATTTCATTGCTGAGTGATATTCCATTGTACGTACGTACCACAACTTCTTTATCCATTTTTTGCTTTCTCGGAGATTGAACTTGTACCGTAGACGAGGTTCTTGTAAACAGAGCCGTCCCAAACTTTGGGGTGGTTGTGTGTTTTTGATTTTAATTTCCCTAAGCTATAGGACCATAAGTGGAAGTGCCATAGGCTGTGTTGCTTTGTTTCCTACGTGTTTCAGGAAACACCATACACTTCTCCAGAGTGGCTGTTGGCAATTTACATCCCGCCCATCAGCATGACAATGCTCCCTGTTCTCCATGACCTGTCCTGCCTTTCTGGATTTTACACTTGTTTCCGATGGCCGTTTGGACGGTGGGCAGTGAGACTTCATTGTAGTGCAGATTTCCTTTACACGCTTGATTGGTTGGCCAAAAAGGGCGTATGCGTTTTTCCTTCAGGAAAAAACGCATACGCCCTTTTTGGCCAAGTGCATCATTGTGGACATTCTGCCTCTTTTCCTATGCTTTAAGTGCAATTCCAGTCTACCCCCTGAAATCGTTTTCCTTAAATTCTGCCCCGCTTTGAAGTCCTCTTCGAAGACTTACTTCAATATATTTTTGGACGATAGCTGTCGTTCATAACTCTGCAGGTTTGTGAATTACAGTGCCCCTGAGCTCCTTTCTTCAACTCGCTATCTTGTGAGATGGCCGCAAAACCGCAGGATTGCTTCAGGACGTAATCTGGTTCCGGCAGGGCCCGTTGAGCCTTTGGTTAATTCCTCTTCCTGGTGGGAAATGAGCGTTCCATTTGCCCGTGCAGACACCTACAGCTAGTCTCTCATTGGTTCTCCCTATTCCTGTTCATCTTGCGCAGAAATTGCTATCTGTGACAAACAGGAGGTTAAAGGCACTGACTCTCCAAGTGGGGAGAGTGTTAGTAAAGCCTCTGGAACGGTGAACCCGAGTACCAGGGGACGAAACCTGAGATGCATTTGAAAACGTTTCCCAATCACACGGTGGACCATACTCTGGGTTTCCCATGCATGTTTTAGCTGAAGGAAGAATCCCTTAAACCTGGAGAGTTGGGACCCATGGAATGGCTACCATGCAGTATGACTTCAAAGGGTCTGCGTTTGCTCACCAATCCTCACCAATGCTATCAGTCCGAAGTGTCCAGCCTTATGTCTCAACCAGCTCTGGGTGTAGATGTGGTAAATCCAGGTTGCATCACAAGCCCTGAATGAATTATTTAAGAATTGCTCTCTATTTCACTGTCATTGTGTTTTGTTTTTGAAATTTATTTTGTTAATGGGGTTTATCAGATTTTCACTGCTGCATTTAGGCCACTGTACACACGCTTGATTTCCTTTTGGAGACATATAAATCCATGGGTCTTAAGATTCTTACTTGTCAGGTATATTCCCAGGCGTTGAATATGGGGTGTTGAGTCCATTTCGTTGAGCAACGAGTAGGTCTTGTCTATTATATATTTGGCTTATGGAACGGTATCTGTGCTAATTTCAATCTCTGGTTTGATGCAGCACCCCAAAACACCTTTCCCCATAAGCAAGCATAAGTTGGTTTTCTAAATTTGAGACCCTGTTCTGTTTTGTAATTCAGTTCATGTGTAGCCAAGTTTACGTTCCGTGTATTACTGATATCTTATGATGTTTTTTTTTCTGTGTGACTTATTTCTCGTAGAATCGTCGTACCTGAATCAACTCACTATGCCGCTACGGGCCTGATGACGTAGATCTCATTGCTGAGTGATATTCCATTGTACGTACGTACCACAACTTCTTTATCCATTTTTTGCTTTCTCGGATATTGAACTTGTACCGTAGACTAGGTTCTTGTAAACAGAGCCGTCCCAAACTTTGGGGTGGCTGTGTGTTTTTGATTTTAATTTCCCTAAGCTATAGGACCATAAGTGGAAGTGTCATAGGCTGTGTTGCTTTGTTTCCTAAGTGTTTCAGGAAACACCATACACTTCTCCAGAGTGGCTGTTGGCAATTTACATCCCGCCCATCAGCATAACAAGGCTCCCTGTTCTCCATGACCTGTCCTGCCTTTCTGGATTTTACACTTTATTCAGATGGCCCTTTTGACCGGGGGGCAGTGAGACTTCATTGTAGTGCAGATTTCCTTTACACGCCTGCTTGGTTGGCCAAAAAGGGCGTATGCGTTTTTTCCTGAATATATTCAGGAAAAAACGCATACGCCCTTTTTGGCCATGTGCATCATTGTCGACATTCTGCCTCTTTTCCTATGCTTTAAGTGCAATTCCAGTCTACCCCCTGAAATCGTTTTCCTGAAATTCTGCCCCGCTTTCAAGTCCTCTTCGAAGACTTACATCAATACATTTTTGGACGATAGCTGTCATTCATAACTCTGAAGGTTTGTGAATTACAGTGCCCCTGAGCTCCTTTCTACAACTCGCTTTCTTGTGAGCTGGCCGCAAAACCGCAGGATTGCTTCAGGCCCTAATCTGGTTCCGGCAGGGCATGCTGAGCCTTTGGTTAATTCCTCTTCCTGGTGGGAAATGAGCATTCCATTTGCCCGTGCAGACACCTACAGCTAGTCTTTCATTGGTTCTCCCTATTCCTGTTCATCGTGCGCAGAAATAGCAAACTGTGCCAAACAGGAGGTTAAAGACACTGACTGTCCAAGAGGGGAGAATGTTAGAAAAGCGTATGGAACGGTGAACCCGAGTACCAGGGAACGAAACCTGAGATGCATTTCAAAGCGTTTCCCAATCACACGGTGGACCATACTCTGGGTTTCCCATGCATGTTTTAGCTGAAGGAAGAATCCCTGAAACCTGGAGAGTTGGGACCCATGGAAAGGGTACCATGCAGTATGACTTCAAAGGGTCTGCGTTTGCTCACCGACCCTCACCAATGCTATCAGCCTGAAGTGTCCAGCCTTATGTCTCACCCAGCTCTGGGTGTAGATGTGGTAAATCCAGGTTGCATCACAAGCCCTGAATGAATTATTTAAGAATTGCTCTCTATTTCACTGTCATTGTGTTTTGTTTTTGAAATATATTTTGGTAATGGGATTTATCGGATTTTCACTGCTGCGTTTAGGCCGCTGTACACACACTTGATTTCCTTATGGAGACATATAAATCCATGAGTTTGAAGATTCTTACTAGTGAGGCGTATTCCTAGCCGTTGAATATAGGGTGTTTAGCCCATTTGGTTGAGCAAGGGGTAGGTCTTGACTATTACATATTTGACGTATGGAATGGTATCTGTGCTAATATCTATCTCTGGTTTTATGCAGCACACCAACTCAGCTTTCCCCTTAATCAAACATAAGTTGGTTTTCTAAATTTGAGACCCTGTTCTGTTTTGTAATTCAGTTCATGTGTAGCCAAGATTGCATTCCGTGTATTAGTGATATCTTATGATGTTTCATTTTCTGTGTGACTTATTTCACTTAGAATCATCGTAACTGAATCCACTCATTAGGCCACAACGGGCCTGATGACACAGATTTCATTGGTGAGTGATATTCCATTGTACGTACGTACCACAACTTCTTTATCCATTTTTCGCTTTCTGGGATATTTAACTTGTACCGTAGACGAGGTTCTTGTAAACAGAGCCGTCTGAAACTTTGGGGTGGCTGTGTGTTTTTGATTTTAATTTCCCTAAGCTATAGGACCATAATTGGAAGTGCCGTAAGCTCCGTTGCTTTGTTTTTTAGGTGTTTCAGGAAACACCATACACTTCTCCAGAGTGGCTGTTGGCAATGTATATCACACCCATCAGCATAACAAGGCTCCCTGTTCTCCATGGCCTGTGCTGCATTTCTGGATTTTACCCTTTTTTCAGATGGCCCTTTTGACCCGGGGGCAGTGAGACTTCATTGTATTGCAGATTTCTTTAACATGCTTGCTTGGTTGGGCAAAAAGGGTGTATGTGTTTTTTCCTGAATATACTCAGGAAAAAACGCATACGCCCTTTTTAGCCAAGTGCATCATTGTCGACGTTCTGCCTCTTTTCCTATGCTTTAAATGCAATTCCAGTCTACCCCCTGAAATCGATTTCCTGCAATTCTGCCCCGCTTTCAAGTCCTCTTCCAGCCTTCCTTCAATATATTTTTGGACGATAGCTGTCATTTATAACTCTGCAGGTTTGTGTATTACAGTGACCCTGAGCTCCTTTCTTCAAATCGCTTTCTTTTGAGCTGGCCACAAACCCGCAGGATTGCTTCAGGCCCTAATCTGGTTCTGGCACGGCATGCTGAGCCTTTGGTTAATTCCTCTTCCTGGTGGGAAATGAGCGTTAAATTTGCCCGTGCAGACACCTACAGCTCGTCTCTCATTGGTTCTCCCTATTCCTGTTCATCTTGCGCAGAAATTGCAAACTGTGCCAAACAGGAGGTTAAAGGCACTGACTCTCCAAGTGGGGAGAGTGTTAGTAAACGGTCTGGAATTATGAACACGAGTAAAAGGGGACAAAACTGAGATGCATTTGTAAACGTTTCCCGGTCACACGGTGCACCATTCTGTGGGTTTCCCATGCATGCTATAGCTGAAGGAAGAATCACTTCAACCTGGAGAGTTGGGACCCATGGAATGGGTACCATGCAGTATGACTTCAAATGGTCTGCATTTGCTCATTGTACCTCACCAATGGTATCAGCGCGAAGTGTCCAACCTTATGTCTCACTCAGCTCTGGGTTTAGATGAGGTAAATCCAGGTTGCATCACAAGCCCTGAATGAATTATTTAAGAATTGCTCTCTATTTCACTGTCATTGTTTTGTTTTTGTAATTCATTTTGATAATGGGATTTATCGGATTTTCACTCTTGTGTTTAGGCCGCTGTACACATGCTTGATTTCCTTATGGAGACATATAAATCCATGGGTTTTAAGATTCTTACTTGTCAGGTATATTCGCAGGCGTTGAATAAGGGGTGTTGAGTCCATTTCGTTGAGCAAGGTGTAGGTCTTGTCTATTATATATTTGGCTTATGGAACGTTATCTGTACTAATTTCAATCTTTGGTTTTATGCAGCACCCCAACTCACCTTTCCCTATAAGCAAGCATAAGCTGGTTTTCTAAATTTGAGACCCTGTTCTCTTTTGTATTTCAGTTCATGTGTAGCCAAGTTTACGTTCCGTGTATTAGTGATATCTTATGATCTTTCTTTTTCTGTGAGATTATTTCTAGTAGAATCATAGTACTTGAATCAATTCATGATGCCGCTACGGGCCTGATGACATAGATTTCATTGCTGAGTGATATTCCATTGTACATACGTACCACAACATCTTTATCCATGTTTTGCTTTCTCGGATATTTAACTTGTACGGTAGACGAGGTTCTTGTAAACAGAGCCATCCCAAATTTTGGGGTGGCTGTGTGTTTTTGATTTTAATTTCCCTAAGCTATAGGACCCTAATTGGAAGTGCCATAGGCTGTGTTGCTTTGTTTCCTACGTGTTTCATGAAACAACATACACTTCTCCACAGTGGCTGTTGGCAATGTACATCCCGCCCATCAGCATAACAAGGCTCCCTGTTCTCCATGACCTGGCCTGCCTTTCTGGATTTTACACTTTTTTCAGATGGCCCTTTTGACCGGGGGGCAGTGAGACTTCATTTTAGTGCAGATTTCCTTTACAGGCTTGCTTGGTTGCCCAAAAAGCACGTATGCGTTTTTTCCTGAATATATTCAGGAAAAAACTCATACGCCTTTTTTGGCCAAGTGCATCATTGTGGACATTCTGCCTCTTTTCGTATGCTTTAAGTGCAATTCCAGTCTACCCCCTGAAATCGTTTTCCTGAAATTCTGCCCCGCTTTCAAGTCCTCTTCGAAGACATACTTCAATACATTTTGGGGCGATAGCTGTCATTCATAACTCTGCAGGTTTGTGAATTACAGTTCCCCTGAGCTCCTTTCTTCAACTCGCTTTCTTGTGAGCTGGCCGCAAAACCGCAGGATTGCTTCAGGCCCTAACCTGGTTCCGGCAGGGCACGATGAGCCTTTTGTTAATTCCTCTTCCTGGTGGGAAATGAGCGTTCCATTGGCACGTGCAGACACCTACAGCTAGTCTCTCATTGGTTCTCCCTATTCCTGTTCATCTTGCGCAGAAATTGCAAACTGTGCCAAACAGGAGGTTAAAGGCACTGACTCTCCAAGTAGGGAGAGTGTTAGTAAAGGGTCTGGAATGGTGAACCCGAGTACCAGGGGACGAAACCTGAGATGCATTTGAAACCGTTTCCCAATCACACGGTGGACCATACTCTGGGTTTCCCATGCATGTTTTAGCTGAAGGAAGAATCCCTTAAACCTGGAGAGTTGGGACCCATGGAATGGCTACCATGCAGTATGACTTCAAAGGGTCTGCGTTTGCTCACCGAACCTCACCAATGCTATCAGCCCGAAGTGTCCAGCCTTATGTCTCACCCAGCTCTGGGTGTAGATGTGGTAAATCCAGGTTGCATCACAAGCCCTGAATGAATTATTTAAGAATTGCTCTCTATTTCACTGTCATTGTGTTTTGTTTGTGAAATTTAGTTTGATAATGGGATTTATCGGATTTTCACTGCTGCGTTTAGGCTGCTGTACACACGCTTGATTTCCTTATGGAGACATATAAATCCATGGGTCTTAAGATTCTTACTTGTCAGGTATATTCCCAGGCGTTGAATATGGGGTGTTGAGTCCATTTCGTTGAGCAAGGAGTAGGTCTTGTCTATTATATATTTGGCTTATGGAACGGTATCTGTGCTAATTTCAATCTCTGGTTTGATGCAGCACCCCAACTCTCCTTGATCCTTAAGCAAGCATAAGTTGGTTTTCTAAATTTGAGACCCCGTTCTCTTTTGTAATTCAGTTCATTTGTAGCCACGTTTACATTCCATGTATTAGTAATATCGTATGTCTTTGTCTTTTTGAATTATGTGACTTCAAATGATCATACGTAACTCCTCTGGGGTTGTTACAACTGGCCATGTTTCATTGATTTTCAGGCTGAGTAATATTCCACTCTACATAAGTGCCACACCTCTGTCCATTTTTTCCCTCCAGAGACATATAAATTATAACCTAATCGAGGATATATTAAACAGCGAGGCGGTAAACATTGGGGTGCCTGTGTCCTCTCGATTTTTCTTTTTCCCAAGATATACGTCCATGAGTGCAAGTGCCCTGTGCTCTGTAGCTCATTTTTTAGATGCTTTAGTAATCACAATACACTTTTCCAGAGTGACCGTTGGCAATATACATTTCCACTATAAGCCTCACAGGGCTCCCTTTTCTCCTTGCCCTGTCCTGCATTTCTGGTGTTTACACTTTATGAGGAAGGCTCTTCTGACTGATGCGAAGTGATATGTTTTGTAGTATTGATTTCCAGTGCCCACCTGTTCGGTTGGCTAAAAAAGTGTATGCCCTTTTCTTGAATATATACAGAAAAAGATGCATACACCCTTTTTGGCCAACTGCAATGTTGGCAATGTTCAGCCCCTTTTCTTGTGCTTAATGGCGAGTCCTTTCTACCTCATCCAATCCCTTTCCTGCCATTCTCCGTTGCTTACAAGTCCTTTTCTCTGACTTTCCTCAAGACATTTTTCAGTGATAGATATTTTCAACTCTGCAGTTTCGTGAATTTTAGTGTCCCTGAGTTCCATTTTTCAACTTGTGTTTATGGGAACTGGCCACAAAGCAGCGGGATTTCCTCAAGCCCTATTCTGTTTCCATGGGCAACCCTAGCCTTTGGTCAATTCGTCTTCCTGATTGGAAATTAGAGTGACATATGTCTGTCCGAAAACCTAGGACTTGTCTCTAATTGTTCCTCCTCCTTCTGCTTCATCCTTGGACAAATTCCAAACTGTGTGCAACAGGATGTTGACAGTGCTGACATCTCCAAGTGGGGAGACTGTTAGTAAAGACGCCGGAGTGGTGAACCCGAGCACCAGGAGATGAGGAGATGAGATGCCTTTTCCAAACTCTTCCCGATCAGACGATATACCATCCTCTGGGTGTGACAGGCATGTTTTAGCTGTAGGAAGTGTCCCGTTCATGTGAGGAGAACACCAGGGCTTTTTCAAAATCAGTGTCTCTCCGCTACCCAAACTGGGGAATTTTTTAAGCTACGGCTACACATATGTTCATTAAGGGCCTTGGGAAGTAGGCAGAGTCCAAACTTTAGATGATTGAAGTCTTCAGGGTCAGAAGCACTGACCACCGGCTTCCCTTAGGTTCCATTTTAACTGTCATTGATAGATGATGTCAATAAAAATATCTATTCTTTTTCAGATTATTTCCCCTTATAGGTTATTGCAAAATATTGAGTGTAGTTCCCTGTGCTATAGAGTAGTTCCTTGTTGATGATCTATTTTATACATAGCAGTGTGTATGTGTTAATCCCAAACTGTTAATTTATCCCTCCTCCCACCTTTCCACTTTGGTAATAATAAATTATAAGATTTTATACTTCTCAGAAATGGGGGAGCTGAATGAGAGGTATCATTTTCAATGGAAAAGCATTTAAAACAAGATTGAAGCTTTAACCAAGATTATTAGATGTACATCCTTGGAAAGAAATCACTTCGCTTCTCTAATATTGACCTGACAAATAAGACAAACCTTTTCACTGAACTTGCTTATAATAAAGTGATGGAAATATCAAATGGAAGTGTTAGAAACATCTTATTTTACCCGAGCCTTATACACTGTTCTATGTTAATTATAGTTTGGCTCACACATCTGTTCATTGAAGTTACAACGTTCTCAATTTCTGTTACTGATCCTCCAGAGTGGACCCCAACAAGTGTCCCCACGCCCAGTGTCATTGGAGCCAAAAGATCGAGACTGAGTTTGGTTCAGAAGCAAAGGAAACTTTATATTTTGATCAGAGAATGGAGAGGTGAGAGCATGTGCTACCCCGTGGGCTGTGGGCTGGGCTGCTGTGTAGAGATCCTGTCAGATTCAGTGGGAGGGAGGGGGCAGAGCTCTCGAGGGCCCTGTTGGCTGCAGCTCAGGCTCTATATCGCGGAGTCTGCACTGGGCCCCAGGACCTGATGTGTCGACCCAGCCATTCTGTACTAGGAAATCTGGTCTGAAGTGCCGGGTGTGGAACCTCTGTATGCGGGACCCTAGGAGCACATGAAATTAGACAAAGCACAAAGGATAAAAAAGGTTAGACTTTATTTTATTGCCCAGATTCTATTTTTATCTCCCAGGGATTTTTAATGGGCTTTGCCTGGGACAAACCCCTCTTCTGCCTTTTGTCCTCTTCCTCATTCTTGGAGTGCTGAGGGTGCAGACCCTTCTTCTGTAACGGCTGAGTGCTGAGTTAGGAGCCCTTATACCCGTGGGCGAGGGTCAGAACTTCTCCCCAGCAGCCTCTAGGTGACGTTGATTGTCCCCAGGCCTCCAGCCTCCCTGTTCATCTGCCTGAGCACGAGCATTGGAAGTGTTATAGATTCTAATGACCTTTAAGGGTCCGGGAAGGAAATGTGCAGTGACGCTGTGAGGTCCACTTTCACCCCGCCACACATTTGTTCAGACACTTTAGGCTGACCGTTTCTGCCAGCCTAGATGCTCTGACTAGTAGTCTGCACTTTCTTCAATTAGGCCTCTGAATTAACGTAAAAACAGCACCAGGTGTCAGGACCCTGCCTGCTCAACTCCCGGACAGTCCAGGGTCAGTTGTGATGAAGGACCATGATGGCCACTGAGTCAACAGCCTTTTGAAGTAAACAGGAGTCCAGCCGGTCTTACTGGTCACCATCATCACGGTGTCTGTAGGCTTTTCTATGGTGACAGCGTGATATACGGTTCCCCTGCCAAGATTATTACCTCCCCTCTGGGTGCAGTAAGTCCTGCAAGCAGTAGTCTACTCTTTTGTGACACACTCTTGTTGTTTTATGAGAGAAACTCCAGGTCAAGTGATGGTCACATGTGTCGTCATGGTGCCCCGTTGCCCCCGGATATCTCTCTGGATGTTGGAGTAGGAGGGCTTCCTCACTGGAGGTCAGTGTGCCCACGGAGCAAACCCTGCAACTTCAGGGCATGGTTGGGGGTTAGGAACACCACGTGGGGTCCTTTTCCCTTAGGAGGGAGGTGGCCTTTTGGGCTGCTGATTTCCAGGTTTTTAGATACCGCCAGTATGTTGGCCAGATGTTGCAGTGGGCCAAGCCCCTTGGTGACTATAGTTTATCCTACCTGGATGGCATTCTTGCATTGTTCCATTTCAAGTGGTCCCAGGTTTTGCACTAATACTCCAATGGCAATTCACCTTTCACCAGGAATGTAAAGGTCAAAGGGTTTAGCTAAATTAGGGAGTTCCAGGGCAAGGGTCTGAATTGACTGCTCTTTCCATTCTTGAAAGGCCACTTCTGGATTCTATTCAAAAGGATCATCATCTTTTCCTTTCAGTGTTTCATATAGAGGCCCAGCTAGTAGACTGTAGTTAGGGATCCAGAAGCAGCAAACTCTGGCCTCCCCAGGAACCCCTAAGCTGTCTTCTAGTTTTAGAAAGGGGTAAGGCTGTAAATTGTTTCTTCCCTTTCCTGGGATGAGCTTCTCCGACCTTCTGTGAGAATGAAGCCCAGGCAGGTCACCGTAGTCTGTGATATTTGAGCTTTTTCTTGGACAACTTCTATCCTTTATTGGCTTGGTAGTTCAGAGGCCTCCTTAGTAGGGCTGGTGATCAGAATGTCGTCAGCATATTGAAGGAGTGTTTCCTTTTCCAGAGGTAGAACTTTTACGTCTTTAGCTAAGCTTTCCCCAAAGATGGTGTGGGAATTTTTGAACACTTGGGGCAAGACGGCCTGGATGTATTGTTTTAGTTGTATGTTGAGTCCTGCCACTTACAAGCCAAAATTTCTTGTGACTCTGGGACTAATGGCATACAAAAGAAGGCATCATTGAAGACTAATACAGAATACCGTCTCCTGGTGGTTGGTAGAATGACCAGCAGGGTGTAGGAATTAGGAACTACTGGAGGTATATACTCGGTGGCTTCACTGACGATCCTGACATCTTTACCAGGCCCCTGGCAGCCCATGGGGCTCTCGTGGTCAGGCCAATCTCAGGATATGGAGCTCACCTGGGCAGGTACCCCACCTCCACACCAGCCCATGGGGCTCTCATGGTCAGGCCCATCCCAGGATATGGGGTTCCCTGGGCAGGTCCCCTGCAGCCCATGGGGCTCTCGTGGTCAGCTCCCTCCCAGGATACAGAGCTACACTTGCAGGTACTGTGGCAGGGCAGGGCACACAGGAACCGTGCACATTGCCCTCATTGCAGAGCACTCTCAGCTCACCTGTCACTCAGATCTGACACAGAGCACCTCAGAGCAGGACTTGAACTAACAAATAGCAACTCCGACAGGTCTGTGACCCTGGGCATCACTCTGTACGGCCTGCCACCACCTGGTCTTCCAGAGACTTCCACTGCACCCGGGGCACCAGGCCTCTGTCTCCACCCACCACCCACCCCTCCTCTCCCTGACTCCTGGGGTCCTCTTATTAGGCCAGGGTTTTCTTGAAGCTGTCTCCCACTCATGGGCCAGATAAAATGATTAGAATACAAGCCAGAGCTGCAGCCCATTGTCTATCCTGACTCTCAAGAGCCCACACCTGTTCCTTGGACCTGGCCGATTCAGCAAGTTCCATTTTCTGCAACTGTGAGACCCTGAGGGGTGATGATTGGCTGACCTGGGCAGCCTGACCATGCCGGCCAGCCCTCCCCAGGTGTGCCTGTTTTGAGATCAATATAAACACCGCTCCAGGCAGCAAGAACCCCTGCAGCTGTGCCTGACGCCATTTTCTCTGCCCTGTCAGCAGTCTCGGGGCTGGGCTGGTGGGAGGGAGTGACAGGTCACGGCGTTGTGGGTGGCCCAGTGTGAGTGGGGCTCTGCTGGACTTTCTGCAGCAGTTGTCAAGATGCCACCTGCTAAAGAAGAGGATGTGTCACCCATACCTGGCGCTGGAATTTCTCCCTGGGCAGACGTGAGGAAGGAAGAAATCAGTGGGGGCCGGGACAGGAGGGGTATCTCAGGCAGGGAAATGGAAAGCTTCCAGAAGAGCACCCAGGGCCAGGACCATCCTGGCTGGCCTGCAGGCACCAAGTTGGCTGGCATGCAATCACTCGTGTGGCTCCATTGCCCTTCCTCTAGGCTTTCAAGTCCTTGAACATATTCAGGTGTTTTATCTGGGAAGGGTGGGAACATTTCAGCAGCAGCTGGCCTGGGGCTCGGACCACGTTTACTCACAGATGCCTCAGCACGGTCCCCCAGCTTTGCAATGAGGACGCTTGTTGCGTGGGGCCTGCTGGCTGTATGGGAGATGATTCCCCACCACTGACCAACTTCAGAATTGTTTACAACTGGAGCAAGTGTCCTGATACGGTTTTCCTCTGTGTAACTTGTGGATTCTGTTTGTTTTTTCTATTTTTCGTTTTTGGTTCAAGGTAGATTTCATTCCTCTTTTTTGCATTTACAAATATAAGCATAGAAATAATTTATTCATATAAATACATGTATGTGGAGGGAAGAATATTTTTTCTGTTTTACTTTTTAATTTTATTTTTTTTAATTTTTAATCTTATTTTTTATACAGCAGGTTCTTATTGGTTATCTATTTTATACATATAAATGTATACATGTCAATCCCAATCTCTCAACTCTTCACACCACCATCCCCCCAACAGCTTTCTGCCCTTGGTGCAGATTTCCTTTACAGGCTTGCTTGGTTGGCCATCAAGGGTGTATGCGTTTTTTCCTGAATATATTCAGGAAAAAATGCATACGCCCTTTTTGGCAAAGTGCATCATTGTCGACATTCTGCCTCATTTCCTATGCTTTAAGTGCAATTCCAGTCTACCCCCTGAAATAGTTTTCCTCAAATGCTGCCCCCCTTTCCAGTCCTCTTCGCAGACTTACTTCAATATATTTTTGGACGATAGCTGTCATTCATAACTCTGCAGGTTTGTGAATTAGAGTGCCCCTGAGCTCCTTTCTTCAACTCGCTTTCTTGTGAGCTGGCCGAAAACCGCAGGAATGCTTCAGGCGCTAATCTGTTTCTGGCAGGGCACGCTGACCCTTTGGTTAATTCCTCTTCCTGGTGGGAAATGGTCGTTACACTTGCCCGTGCAGGCACCTACAGCTAGTCTCTCATTGGTTCTCCCTATTCCTGTTCATCTTGCTCAGAAATTGCAAACTGTGCTGAACAGGATGTTAAAGGCATTGACTCTCCAAATGGGGAGAGTGTTAGTAAAGCGTCTGGAATGGTGAACCCGAGTACCAGGACACAAAAACTGAGATGCATTTGAAAACGTTTCGCAATCACATGGTGGAATATACTCTGCGTTTCTCATGCATGTTTTAGCTGAAGGAAGAATCCCTTAAACCTGGAGAGTTGGGACCCATGGAATGGGTACCATGCAGTATGCCTTCAAACGGTCTGCATTTGCTCACCGAGCCTCACCAATGGTATCAGCGCGAAGGGTCCAGCCTTATGTCTCACCCAGCTCTGGGTGTAGATGTGGTAAATCCAGGTTGCATCACAAGCCCTGAATGAATTATTTAAGAATTGCTCTCTATTTCACTGTCATTGTGTTTTGTTTTTGAAATTTTTTTTGATAAAGGAAGTTATCCGATTTTCACTGCTGCGTTTAGGCCACTGTACACACGCTTGATTCTCTTACGGAGACATATAAATCCATGGGTTTTAAGATTCTTACTAGTCAGGTATATTCCGAGGCGTTGAATATGGGGTGTTGAGTTCATTTCGTTGAGCAAGGAGTAGGTCTTGTCTATTATATATTTGGCTTATGGAAAGATATCTGTGCTAATTTCAATCTCTGGTTTTATGCAGCACGCCAACTCACCTTTCCCCATAAGCAAGCGTAAGTTCGTTTTCTAAATTTGAGACCGTGTTCTGTTTTGTAGATCAGTTCATGTGTAGCCAAGTTTACATTCCATGTATTAGTGATAACTTATGATGTTTCTTTTTCTGTGTGACTTATTTCACGTAAAATCATCATACCTGAATCCATTCATTATGCCACTACTGGCCTGATGACATAGATATCATTGCTGAGTGATATTCCATTGTACATACGTACCACATCTTCTTTATCCATATTTCGATTTCTGGGATATTTAACTTGTATCGTAGACGAGGTTCTTGTAAACAGAGCCGTCCCAAACTTTGGGGTGGCTCTGTGTTTTTCATTTTAATGTCCCTAAGCTATAGGACCATAAGTGGAAGTGCCATAGGCTGTGTTGCTTTGTTTCCTACGTGTTTCCGGAAACACCATACAGTTCTCCAGAGTGGCTTTTGGCGGTTCACATCCCTCCCATCAGCATAACAAGGCTACATGTTCTCCATGGCCTGTCCTGCCTTTCTGGATTTTACACTTTTTTCAGATGGCCCTTTTGACCGGGGGGCAGTGAGGCTTCATTGTAGTGCAGATTTTCTTTACACGCTTGCTTGGTTGGCCAAAAAGGGCGTATGCGTTTTTTCCTGAATATATATATGGGGAGAGTGTTATTGACGGGTCTGGAATATTGAACCCTAGTACCAGGGGAAAAAAACTGAGATGCATTTGAAAACGAATCCAA
Organism: Delphinapterus leucas; assembly: GCF_059928025.1. NCBI lineage: Eukaryota > Metazoa > Chordata > Mammalia > Artiodactyla > Monodontidae > Delphinapterus > Delphinapterus leucas. Next base: position 3,453,992 of record NW_028322254.1, on the reverse strand, counting down.
ATCACAAGGTGGACCATACTCTGGGTTTCCCATGCATGTTTTAGCTGAAGGAAGAATCCCTTAAACCTGGAGAGTTGGGACCCATGGAATGGGTACCATGCAGTATGACTTCAAATGTTCTGCATTTGCTCACCGAACCTCACCGATGCTATCAGCCCGAAGTGTCCAGCCTTATGTCTCACCCAGCTCTGGTTGAAGATGTGCTAAATCCAGGTTGTATCACAAGCCCTGAATGAATTATTTAAGAATTGCCCTCTATTTCAGTGTCATTGTGTTTTGTTTTTGAAATTTATTTTGATAATGGGATTTATCGGATTTTCACTGATGCATTTAGGCCGCTGTACACACACTTGATTCTCTTACGGAGACATATAAATCCATGGGTTTTAAGATCCTTACTAGTCAGGTATATTCCTAGGCGTTGAATATGGGGTGTTGACTCCATTTCGTTGAGCAAGGAGTAGGTCTTTTCTATTACATATTTGGTTTATGGAACAGTTTCTGTGCTAATATCAATCTCTGGTTTTATGCAGCACCCCAACTCACCTTTCCCCATAAGCAACCATCAGTTGGTTTTCTAACTTGGAGACCCTCTTCTGTTTTGTAATTCAGTTCATGTGTAGCCAAGTTTCATTCCATGTATTAGTGATAACTTATGATGTTCCTTTTTCTGTGTGACTTATTTCACGTAGAATCATTGTACCTGAATCCACTCATTATGCCGCTAAGGGCCAGATGACATAGATTTCATTGCTGAGTGATTTTCCATTGTACGTATGTACCACAACTTCTTTATCCATTTTCGCTTTCTGGGATATTTAACTTGTACCGTAGACGAGGTTCTTGTAAACAGAGCCGACCCAAACTTTGGGGTGGCTGTGTGTTTTTGATTTTAACTTCCCTAAGCTATAGGACCATAAGTGGAAGTGCCATAGGCTGTGTTGCTTTGTTTCCTACGTGTTTCAGGAAACACCATACACTTCTCCAGAGTGGCTGTTGGCAGTTCACATCCCGCCCATCAGCATAACAAGGCTCCCTGTTCTCCATGGCCTGTGCTGCCTTTCTGGATTTTACACTTTATTCAGATGGCCCTTTTGACTGGGGGGCAGTGAGACTTCATTGTAGTGCAGATTTCTTTAACATGCTTGCTTGGTTGGCCAAAAAGGGCGTATGCGTTTTTTCCTGAATATATTCAGGAAAAAACGCATACGCCCTTTTTGGCCAAGTGCATCATTGTCGACGTACTGCCTCTTTTAATATGCTTTAAATGCAATTCCAGTCTACCCCCTGAAATCGTTTTCCTGCAATTCTGCCCCGCTTTCAAGTCCTCTTCGCAGCCTTCCTTCAATATATTTTTGGACGATAGCTGTCATTTATAACACTGCAGGTTTTGAATTACAGTGCCCCGGAGCTCCTTTCTTCAAATCGCTTTCTTGTGAGCTGGCCGCAAACCCGCAGGATTGCTTCAGGCCCTAATCTGGTTCCGGCACGGCATGCTGAGCGTTTGGTTAATTCCTCTTCCTGGTTGGAAATGAGCGTTAAATTTGCCCATGCAGACACCTACAGCTAGTCTCTCATTGGTTCTCCCTATTCCTGTTCATCTTGCGCAGAAATTGCAAACTGTGCCAAACAGGAGGTTAAAGGCACTGACTCTCCAAGTGGGGAGAGTGTTAGTAAAGGGTCTGGAATTGTGAACCCGAGTAAAAGGGGACGAAAACTGAGATGCATTTGAAAACGTTTCCCGGTCACACGGTGCACCATACTGTGGGTTTCCTATGCATGTTTTAGCTGAAGGAAGAATCGCTTAAACCTGGAGAGTAAGGACCCATGGAATGGGTACCATGCAGTATGACTTCAAATGGTCTGCATTTGCTCATCGAACCTCACCAACGCTATCAGCCCGAAGTATCCAACCTTATGTCTCACTCAGCTCTGGGTGTAGATGTGGTAAATCCAGGTTGCATCACAAGCCCTGAATGAATTATTTAAGAATTGTTCTCTATTTCACTGTCATTGTGTTTTGTTTTTGTAATTCATTTTGATAATGGGATTTATCGGATTTTCTCTGCTGCCTTCATGCAGCTGTACACACGCTTGATTCTCTTATGGAGACATATAAATCCATGGGTTTGAAGATACTTACTAGTCAGGTGTATTCCTAGGCGTTGAATATAGGGTGTTTAGCCCATTTCGTTGAGCAAGTGGTAGGTCTTGACTATTACATATTTGACGTATGGAATGGTATCTGTGCTAATTTCTATCTCTGGTTTTATGCAGCACCCCAACTCACCTTTCCCCTTAAGCAAACATAAGTTGGTTTTCTAAATTTGAGACCCTGTTCTGTTTTGTAATTCAGTTCATGTGTAGCCAAGATTACATTCGGTGTATTAGAGATAACTTATGATGTTTCATTTTCTGTGTGACTTATTTCTCTTAGAATCATCGTACCTGAATCCACTCATTATGCCACGACGGGCCAGATGACATAGATTTCATTGGTGAGTGATATTCCATTGTACGTACGTACCACAACTTCTTTATCCATTTTTCGCTTTCTGGGATATTTAACTTGTACCGTAGACGAGGTTCTTGTAAACAGCGCCGTCTGAAACTTTGGGGTGGCTGTGTGTTTTTGATTTTAATTTCCCTAAGCTATAGGACCATAAGTGGAAGTGCCGTAGGCTCCGTTGCTTTGTTTTTTAGGTGTTCCAGGAAACACAATACACTTCTCCAGAGTGGCTCTTGGCAATTTACATCCCACCCATGAGCATAACAAGGCTCACTGTTCTCCATGGCCTGTGCTGCCTTTCTGGATTTTACACTTTTTTCAGATGGCCCTTTTGACAGGGGGGCAGTGAGACTTCATTGTAGTGCAGATTTCTTTAACATGCTTGCTTGGTTGGCCAAAAAGGGCGTATGCGTTTTTTCCTGAATATATTCAGGAAAAAACGCATACGCCCTTTTTGGCCAAGTGCATCATTGTCGACGTCCTGCCTCTTTTCCTATGCTTTAAATGCAATTCCAGTCTACCCCCTGAAATCGTTTTCCTGCAATTTTGCCCCGCTTTCAAGTCCTCTTCCCAGCCTTCTTTCAATATATTTTTGGACGATAGCTGTCATTTATAACTCTGCAGGTTTGTGAATTACAGTGCCCCTGAGTTCCTTTCTTCAAATCGCTTTCTTTTGAGCTGGCCGCAAACCCGCAGGATTGCTTCAGGCCCTAATCTGGTTCCAGCACGGCATGCTGAGCGTTTGGTTAATTCCTCTTCCTGGATGGAAATGAGCATTAAATTTGCCTGTGCAGACACCTACAGCTAGTCTCTCATTGGTTCTCCCTATTCCTGTTCATCTTGCGCAGAAATTGCAAACTGTGCCAAACAGCAGGTTAAAGGCACTGACTCTCCAAGTGGGGAGAGTGTTAGTAAAGGGTCTGGAATTGTGAACCCGAGTAAAAGGGGACAAAAACTGAGATGCATTTGAAAATGTATCCTGGTAACACGGTGCAGCATACTGTGGGCTTCCCATGCATGCTTTAGCTGAAGGAAGAATCGCTTAAACCTTGAGAGTTGGGAACCATGGAATGGGTACCATGTAGTATGACTTCAAATGGTCTGCATTTGCTCATCGAACCTCACCAATGCTATCAGCCCGAAGTGTCCAACCTTATGTCTCACTCAGCTCTGGGTGTAGATGAGGTAAATCCAGGTTGCATCACAAGCCCTGAATGAATTATTTAAGAATTGCTCTCTATTTCACAGTCATTGTGTTTTGTTTTTGAAATTCATTTTGATAATAGGATTTATCGGATTTTCTCTGCTGCCTTCATGCAGCTGTACACATGCTTGATTCTCTTATGGAGACATATAAATCCATGGGTTTGAAGATTCTTACTAGTCAGGTGTATTTCTAAGCGTTGAATATAGGGTGTTTAGCCCATTTCGTTGAGCAAGGGGTAGGTCTTCACTATTACATATTTGACGTATGGAAAGGTATATGTGGTAATTTCTATCTCTGGTTTTATGCAGCACCCCAACTCACCTTTCCCCTTAAGCAAACATAAGTTGGTTTTCTAAATTTGAGACCCTGTTCTGTTTTGTAATTCAGTTCATGTGTAGCCAAGATTACATTCGGTGTATTAGAGATAACTTATGATGTTTCATTTTCTGTGTGACTTATTTCTCTTAGAATCATCGTACCTGAATCTACTCATTATGCCACGACGGGCCAGATGACATAGATTTCATTGGTGAGTGATATTCCATTGTACGTACGTACCACAACTTCTTTATCCATTTTTCGCTTTCTGGGATATTTAACTTGTACCGTAGACGAGGTTCTTGTAAACAGAGCCGTCTGAAACTTTGGGGTGGCTGTGTGTTTTTTATTTTAATTTCCCTAAGCTATAGGACCATAAGTGGAAGTGCCGTAGGCTCCGTTGCTTTGTTTTTTAGGTGTTTCAGGAAACACCATACACTTCTCCAGAGTGGCTGTTGGCAATTTACATCCCACCCATGAGCATAACAAGGCTCCCTGTTCTCCATGGCCTGTGCTGCCTTTCTGGATTTTACACTTTTTTCAGATGGCCCTTTTGACCGGGGGGCAGTGAGACTTCATTGTAGTGCAGATTTCTTTAACATGCTTGCTTGGTTGGCCAAAAAGTGCGTATGCGTATATTCCGGAAAAAACGCATACGCCCTTTTTGGCCAAGTGCATCATTGTCGACGTTCTGCCTCTTTTCCTATGCTTTAAATGCAATTCCAGTCTAACCCCTGAAATCGTTTTCCTGCAATTTTGCCCCGCTTTCAAGTCCTCTTCGCAGCCTTCCTTCAATATATTTTTGGACGATATCTGTCATTTATAACTCTGCAGGTTTGTGAATTACAGTGCCCCTGAGCTCCTTTCTTCAAATCGCTTTCTTTTGAGCTGGCCGCAAACCCGCAGGATTGCTTCAGGCCCTAATCTGGTTCCGGCACGGCATGCTGAGCGTTTGGTTAATTCCTCTTCCTGGTTGGAAATGAGCGTTAAATTTGCCCGTGCAGAAACCTACAGCTAGTCTCTCATTGGTTCTTCCTATTCCTATTCCTCTTGCGCAGAAATTGCAAACTGTGCCAAACAGCAGGTTAAAGGCACTGACTCTCCAAGTGGGGAGAGTGTTTGTAAAGGGTCTGGAATTCTGAACCCGAGTAAACGGGGACAAAAACTGAGATGCATTTGAAAATGTTTCCCGGTCACACGGTGCACCATACTGTGGGCTTCCCATGCATGCTTTACCTGAAGGAAGAATCGCTTAAACCTGGAGAGTTGGGACCCATGGAATGGGTACCATGTAGTATGACTTCAAATGGTCTGCATTTGCTCATCGAACCTCACCAATGCTATCAGCCCGAAGTGTCCAACCTTAGGTCTCACTCAGCTCTGGGTTTAGATGAGGTAAATCCAGGTTGCATCACAAGACATGAATGAATTATTTAAGAATTGCTCTCTATTTCCCTGTCATTGTGTTTTGTTTTTGTAATTCATTTTGATAATAGGATTTATCGGATTTCCTCTGCTGCCTTCATGCAGCTGTACACATGCTTGATTCTCTTATGGAGACATATAAATCCATGGGTTTGAAGATTCTTACTAGTCAGGTGTATTCCTAGGCGTTGAATATAGGGTGTTTAGCCCATTTCGTTGAGCAAGGGGTAGGTCTTGACTATTACATATTTGACGTATGGAATGGTATCTGTGCTAATTTCTATCTCTGGTTTTATGCAGCACCCCAACTCACCTTTCCCCTTAAGCAAACATAAGTTGGTTTTCTAAATTTGAGACCCTGTTCTGTTTTGTAATTCAGTTCATGTGTAGCCAAGATTACATTCGGTGTGTTAGTGATATCTTATGATGTTTCATTTTCTGTGTGACTTATTTCACTTAGAATCATCGTACCTGAATCCACTCATTACGCCACGACGGGCCAGATGACATAGCTTTCCTTGGTGACTGATATTCCATTGTACGTACGTACCACAATTTCTTTATCCATTTTTCGCTTTCTGGGATATTTAACTTGTACCGTAGAAGAGGTTCTTGTAAACAGAGCCATCTGAAACTTTGGCTTGGCTGTGTGTTTTTGATTTAAATTTCCCTAAGCTATAGGACCATAAGTGGAAGTGCCGTAGGCTCTGTTGCTTTGTTTTTTAGGTGTTTCAGGAAACACCATACACTTCTCCAGAGTGGCTGTTGGCAATTTACATCCCGCCCATCAGCATAACAAGGCTCCCTGTTCTCCATGGCCTGTGCTGCCTTTCTGGATTTCACACTTTTTTCAGATGGCCCTTTTGACCGGGGGGCAGTGAGACTTCATTGTAGTGCAGATTTCTTTAACATGCTTGCTTGGTTGGCCAAAAAGGGCGTATGCGTTTTTTCCTGAATATATTCAGGAAAAAACGCATACGCCCTTTTTGGCCAAGTGCATCATTGTCGACGTTCTGCCTCTTTTCCTATGCTTTAAATGCAATTCCAGTCTACCCCCTGAAATCGTTTTCCTGCAATTCTGCCCCGCTTTCAAGTCCTCTTCGCAGGCTTCCTTCAATATATTTTTGGACGATAGCTGTCATTTATAACTCTGCAGGTTTGTGAATTAGAGTGCCCCGGAGCTCCTTTCTTCAAATCGCTTTCTTGTGAGCTGGCCGCAAACTCGCAGGTTGCTTCAGGCCCTAATCTGGTTCCGGCACGGCATGCTGAGCCTTTGGTTAATTCCTCTTCCTGGTGGGAAATGAGCGTTAAATTTGCCCGTGCAGACACCTACAGCTAGTCTCTCATTGGTTCTCCCTATTCCTGTTCATCTTGCGCAGAAATTGCAAACTGTGCCAAACAGCAGGTTAAAGGCACTGACTCTCCAAGTGGGTAGAGTGTTAGTAAAGGGTCTGGAATTGTGAACCCGAGTAAAAGGGGACGAAAACTGAGATGCATTTGAAAACGTTTCCCGATCACACGGTGCACCATACTGTGGGTTTCCCATGCATGTTTTAGCTGAAGGAAGAATCGCTTAAACCTGGAGAGTTGGGACCCATGGAATGGGTACCATGCAGTATGACTTCAAATGGTCTGCATTTGCTCTTCGAACCTCACCAATGCTAACAGCCCGAAGTGTCCAACTTTATGTATCACTCAGCTCTGGGTGTAGATGAGGTAAATCCAGGTTGCATCACAAGCCCTGAATGAATTATTTAAGAATTGCTCTCTATTTCACTGTCATTGTGTTTTGTTTTTGTAATTCATTTTGATAATAGTATTTATCGGATTTTCTCTGCTACCTTCATGCAGCTGTACACACGCTTGATTCTCTTATGGAGACATATAAATCCATGGGTTTGAAGATTCTTACTAGTCAGGTGTATTCCTAGGCGTTGAATATAGGGTGTTTAGCCCATTTCGTTGAGCAAGGGGTAGGTCTTGACTATTACATTTTTTTTTTTTTTTTCCTGTACGCGGGCCTCTCAGTGTTGTAGCCTCTCCCGTTGCATAGCACAGGCTCCGGACGCGCAGGCTCAACAGCCATGATTGACGGGACCAGTAGCTCCACGGCATGTGGGATCCTCTCGGACCGGGGCACGAACCCGCGTCCCCTGCATCGGCAGGCGGTCTCTCAACCAGTGCGCCACCAGGGAAGCCCCCTTGACTATTACATATATGACGTATGGAATAGTATGTGTGCTAATTTCTATCTCTGGTTTTATGCAGCACCCCAACTCACCTTTCCCCTTAAGCAAACATAAGTTGGTTTTTTAAATTTGAGACCCTGTTCTGTTTTGTAATTCAGTTCATGTGTAGCCAAGATTACATTCGGTGTATTAGTGATATCTTATGATGTTTCATTTTCTGTGTGACTTATTTCTCTTAGAATCATCGTACCTGAATCCACTCATTATGCCACGACGGGCCAGATGACATAGATTTCATTGGTGACTGATATTCCATTGTACGTACGTACCACAAATTCTTTATCCATTTTTCGCTTTCTGGGATATTTAACTTGTACCGTAGAAGAGGTTCTTGTAAACAGAGCCGTCTGAAACTTTGGGGTGGCTGTGTGTTTTTTATTTTAATTTCCCTAAGCTATAGGACCATAAGTGGAAGTGCCGTAGGCTCCGTTGCTTTGTTTTTTAGGTGTTTCAGGAAACACCATACACTTCTGCAGAGTGGCTGTTGGCAATTTACATCCCACCCATCAGCATAACAAGGCTCCCTGTTCTCCATGGCCTGTGCTGCATTTCTGGATTTTACACTTTTTTCAGATGGCCCTTTTGACCGGGGGGCAGTGAGACTTCATTGTAGTGCAGATTTCTTTAACATGCTTGCTTGGTTGGCCAAAAAGGGCGTATGCGTTTTTTCCTGAATATATTCAGGAAAAAACGCATACGCCCTTTTTGGCCAAGTGCATCATTGTCGACGTTCTGCCTCTTTTCCTATGCTTTAAATGCAATTCCAGTCTACCCCCTGAAATCGTTTTCCTGAAATTCTGCCCCGCTTTCAAGTCCTCTTCGCAGCCTTCCTTCAATATATTTTTGGACGATAGCTGTCATTTATAACTCTGCAGGTTTGTGAATTACAGTGCCCCTGAGCTCCTTTCTTCAAATCGATTTCTTGTGAGCTGGCCGCAAACCCGCAGGATTGCTTCAGGCCCTAATCTTGTTCCGGCACGGCATGCTGAGCGTTTGGTTAATTCCTCTTCCTGGTTTGAAATGAGCGTTAATTTTGCCCGTGCAGACAACTACAGCTAGTCTCTCATTGTTTCTCCCTATTCCTGTTCATCTTGCGCAGAAATTGCAAACTGTGCCAAACAGCAGGTTAAAGGCACTGACTCTCCAAGTGGGGAGAGTGTTTGTAAAGGGTCTGGAATTGTAAACCCGAGTAAAAGGGGACGAAAACTGAGATGCATTTGAAAACGTTTCCCGGTCACACGGTGCACCATACTGTGGGTTTCCCATGCATGTTTTAGCTGAAGGAAAAATCGCTTAAACCTGGAGAGTTGGGACCCATGGAATGGGTACCATGCAGTATGACTTCAAATGGTCTGCATTTGCTCATCGAACCTCACCAGTGGTATCACCCCGAAGTGTCCAACCTTATGTCTCACTCAGCTCTGGGTTTAGATGAGGTAAATCCAGGTTGCATCACAAGACATGAATGAATTATTTAAGAATTGCTCTCTATTTCACTGTCATTGTGTTTTGTTTTTGTAATTCATTTTGATAATAGGATTTATCGGATTTTCTCTGCTGCATTCATGCAGCTGTACACACGCTTGATTCTCTTATGGAGACATATAAATCCATGGGTTTGAAGATTCTTACTAGTCAGGTGTATTCCTAGGCGTTGAATATAGGGTGTTTAGCCCATTTCGTTGAGCAAGGGGTAGGTCTTGACTATTACATATTTGACGTATGGAATGGTATGTGTGCTAATTTCTATCTCTGGTTTTATGCAGCACCCCAACTCACCTTTCCCCTTAAGCAAACATAAGTTGGTTTTCTAAATTTGAGACCCTGTTCTGTTTTGTAATTCAGTTCATGTGTAGCCAAGATTACATTCGGTGTATTAGAGATAACTTATGATGTTTCATTTTCTGTGTGACTTATTTCACTTAGAATCATCGTACCTGAATCCACTCATTATGCCACGACGGGCCAGATGACATAGATTTTCTTGGTGACTGATATTCCATTGTACGTACGTACCACAACTTCTTTATCCATTTTTCGCTTTCTGGGATATTTAACTTGTACCGTAGACGAGGTTCTTGTAAACAGAGCCGTCTGAAACTTTGGGGTGGCTGTGTGTTTTTGATTTTAATTTCCCTAAGCTATAGGACCATAAGTGGAAGTGCCGTAGGCTCCGTTGCTTTGTTTTTTAGGTGTTTCAGGAAACACCATACACTTCTCCAGAGTGGCTGTTGGCAATTTACATCCCACCCATCAGCATAACAAGGCTCCCTCTTCTCCATGGCCTGTGCTGCATTTCTGGATTTTACACTTTTTTCACATGGCCCTTTTGACCGGGGGGCAGTGAGACTTCATTGTAGTGCAGATTTCTTTAACATGCTTGCTTGGTTGGCCAAAAAGGGCGTATGCGTTTTTTCCTGAATATATTCAGGAAAAAACGCATACGCCCTTTTTGGCCAAGTGCATCATTGTCGACGTCCTGCCTCTTTTCCTATGCTTTAAATGCAATTCCAGTCTACCCCCTGAAATCGTTTTCCTGCAATTCTTCCCCGCTTTCAAGTCCTCTTCGCAGTCTTCCTTCAATATATTTTTGGACGATAGCTGTCATTTATAACTCTGCAGGTTTGTGAATTACAGTGCCCCTGAGCTCCTTTCTTCAAATCGCTTTCTTGTGAGCTGGCCGCAAACCCGCAGGATTGCTTCAGGCCCTAATTTTGTTCCGGCACGGCATGCTGAGCCTTTGGTTAATTCGTCTTTCTGGTGGGAAATGTGCGTTAAATTTGCCCGTGCAGACACCTACAGCTAGTCTCTCATTGGTTCTCCCTATTCCTGTTCATCTTGCGCAGAAATTGCAAACTGTGCCAAACAGGAGGTTAAAGGCCCTGACTCTCCAAGTCTGGAGAGTGTTAGAAAAGGGTCTGGAATTGTGAACCCGAGTGAAAGGGGACGAAAATTGAGATGCCTTTGAAAACGTTTCCAGGTCACACGGTGCACCATACTGTGGGCTTCCCATGCATGCTTTAGCTGAAGGAAGAATCGCTTAAACCTGGAGAGTTGGGACCCATGGAATGGGTACCATGCAGTATGACTTCAAATGGTCTGCATTTGCTCATCGAACCTCACCAGTGGTATCACCCCGAAGTGTCCAACCTTATGTCTCACTCAGCTCTGGGTGTAGATGAGGTAAATCCAGGTTGCATCACAAGCCCTGAATGAATTATTTAAGAATTGTTCTCTATTTCACTGTCATTGTGTTTTGTTTTTGTAATTCATTTTGATAATAGGATTTATCGGATTTTCTCTGCTGCCTTCATGCAGCTGTACACATGCTTGATTCTCTTATGGAGACATATAAATCCATGGGTTTGAAGATTCTTACTAGTCAGGTGTATTCCTAGGCGTTGAATATAGGGTGTTTAGCCCATTTCGTTGAGCAAGGGGTAGGTCTTGACTATTACATATTTTTTTTTTTTTTTTTGCTGTACGCGGGCCTCTCAGTGTTGTGGCCTCTCCCGTTGCGGAGCACAGGCTCCGGACGCGCAGGCTCAACGGCCATGACTCACGGGGCCAGTAGCTCCGCGGCATGTGGGATCCTCTCGGACCGGGGCACGAACCCGCGTCCCCTGCATCGGCAGGCGGTCTCTCAACCAGTGCGCCACCAGGGAAGCCCCCTTGACTATTACATATATGACGTATGGAATAGTATCTGTGCTAATTTCTATCTCTGGTTTTATGCAGCACCCCAACTCACCTTTCCCCTTAAGCAAACATAAGTTGGTTTTTTAAATTTGAGACCCTGTTCTGTTTTGTAATTCAGTTCATGTGTAGCCAAGATTACATTCGGTTTATTAGTGATATCTTATGATGTTTCATTTTCTGTGTGACTTATTTCTCTTAGAATCATCGTACCTGAATCCACTCATTATGCCACGACGGGCCAGATGACATAGATTTCATTGGTGAGTGATATTCCATTGTACGTATGTACCACAAATTCTTTATCCATTTTTCGCTTTCTGGGATATTTAACTTGTACCGTAGAAGAGGTTCTTGTAAACAGAGCCGTCTGAAACTTTGGGGTGGCTGTGTGTTTTTTATTTTAATTTCCCTAAGCTATAGGACCATAAGTGGAAGTGCCGTAGGCTCCGTTGCTTTGTTTTTTAGGTGTTTCAGGAAACACCATACACTTCTGCAGAGTGGCTGTTGGCAATTTACATCCCACCCATCAGCATAACAAGGCTCCCTGTTCTCCATGGCCTGTGCTGCATTTCTGGATTTTACACTTTTTTCAGATGGCCCTTTTGACCGGGGGGCAGTGAGACTTCATTGTAGTGCAGATTTCTTTAACATGCTTGCTTGGTTGGCCAAAAAGGGCGTATGCGTTTTTTCCTGAATATATTCAGGAAAAAACGCATACGCCCTTTTTGGCCAAGTGCATCATTGTCGACGTTCTGCCTCTTTTCCTATGCTTTAAATGCAATTCCAGTCTACCCCCTGAAATCGTTTTCCTGCAATTCTGCCCCGCTTTCAAGTCCTCTTCGCAGCCTTCCTTCAATATATTTTTGGACGATAGCTGTCATTTATAACTCTGCAGGTTTGTGAATTACAGTGCCCCTGAGCTCCTTTCTTCAAATCGCTTTCTTGTGAGCTGGCCGCAAACCCGCAGGATTGCTTCAGGCCCTAATCTTGTTCCGGCACGGCATGCTGAGCCTTTGGTTAATTCGTCTTTCTGGTGGGAAATGTGCGTTAAATTTGCCCGTGCAGACACCTACAGCTAGTCTCTCATTGGTTCTCCCTATTCCTGTTCATCTTGCGCAGAAATTGCAAACTGTGCCAAACAGGAGGTTAAAGGCCCTGACTCTCCAAGTCTGGAGAGTGTTAGAAAAGGGTCTGGAATTGTGAACCCGAGTAAAAGGGGACGAAAATTGAGATGCCTTTGAAAACGTTTCCAGGTCACATGGTGCACCATACTGTGGGCTTCCCATGCATGCTTTAGCTGAAGGAAGAATCGCTTAAACCTGGAGAGTTGGGACCCATGGAATGGGTACCATGCAGTATGACTTCAAATGGTCTGCATTTGCTCATCGAACCTCACCAGTGGTATCACCCCGAAGTGTCCAACCTTATGTCTCACTCAGCTCTGGGTGTAGATGAGGTAAATCCAGGTTGCATCACAAGCCCTGAATGAATTATTTAAGAATTGTTCTCTATTTCACTGTCATTGTGTTTTGTTTTTGTAATTCATTTTGATAATAGGATTTATCGGATTTTCTCTGCTGCCTTCATGCAGCTGTACACATGCTTGATTCTCTTATGGAGACATATAAATCCATGGGTTTGAAGATTCTTACTAGTCAGGTGTATTCCTAGGCGTTGAATATAGGGTGTTTAGCCCATTTCGTTGAGCAAGGGGTAGGTCTTGACTATTACATATTTTTTTTTTTTTTTTGCTGTACGCGGGCCTCTCAGTGTTGTGGCCTCTCCCGTTGCGGAGCACAGGCTCCGGACGCGCAGGCTCAACGGCCATGACTCACGGGGCCAGTAGCTCCGCGGCATGTGGGATCCTCTCGGACAGGGTCACGAACCCGCGTCCCCTGCATCGGCTGGCGAACTCTCAACCAGTGCGCCACCAGGGAAGCCCCCTTGACTATTACATATATGACGTATGGAATGGTATCTGTGCTAATTTCTATCTCTGGTTTTATGCAGCACCCCAACTCACCTTTCCCCTTAAGCAAACATAAGTTGGTTTTCTAAATTTGAGACCCTGTTCTGTTTTGTAATTCAGTTCATGTGTAGCCAAGATTACATTCGGTGTATTAGAGATAACTTATGATGTTTCATTTTCTGTGTGACTTATTTCTCTTAGAATCATCGTACCTGAATCCACTCATTATGCCACGACGGGCCAGATGACATAGATTTCATTGGTGAGTGATATTCCATTGTACGTACGTACCACAACTTCTTTATCCATTTTTCGCTTTCTGGGATATTTAACTTGTACCGTAGACGAGGTTCTTGTAAACAGCGCCGTCTGAAACTTTGGGGTGGCTGTGTGTTTTTGATTTTAATTTCCCTAAGCTATAGGACCATAAGTGGAAGTGCCGTAGGCTCCGTTGCTTTGTTTTTTAGGTGTTTCAGGAAACACAATACACTTCTCCAGAGTGGCTCTTGGCAATTTACATCCCACCCATGAGCATAACAAGGCTCACTGTTCTCCATGGCCTGTGCTGCCTTTCTGGATTTTACACTTTTTTCAGATGGCCCTTTTGACAGGGGGGCAGTGAGACTTCATTGTAGTGCAGATTTCTTTAACATGCTTGCTTGGTTGGCCAAAAAGGGCGTATGCGTTTTTTCCTGAATATATTCAGGAAAAAACGCATACGCCCTTTTTGGCCAAGTGCATCATTGTCGACGTCCTGCCTCTTTTCCTATGCTTTAAATGCAATTCCAGTCTACCCCCTGAAATCGTTTTCCTGCAATTTTGCCCCGCTTTCAAGTCCTCTTCCCAGCCTTCTTTCAATATATTTTTGGACGATAGCTGTCATTTATAACTCTGCAGGTTTGTGAATTACAGTGCCCCTGAGTTCCTTTCTTCAAATCGCTTTCTTTTGAGCTGGCCGCAAACCCGCAGGATTGCTTCAGGCCCTAATCTGGTTCCAGCACGGCATGCTGAGCGTTTGGTTAATTCCTCTTCCTGGATGGAAATGAGCATTAAATTTGCCTGTGCAGACACCTACAGCTAGTCTCTCATTGGTTCTCCCTATTCCTGTTCATCTTGCGCAGAAATTGCAAACTGTGCCAAACAGGAGGTTAAAGGCACTGACTCTCCAAGTGGGGAGAGTGTTAGTAAAGGGTCTGGAATTGTGAACCCGAGTAAAAGGGGATAAAAACTGAGATGCATTTTAAAATGTATCCTGGTCACACGGTGCAGCATACTGTGGGCTTCCCATGCATGCTTTAGCTGAAGGAAGAATCGCTTAAACCTTGAGAGTTGGGAACCATGGAATGGGTACCATGTAGTATGACTTCAAATGGTCTGCATTTGCTCATCGAACCTCACCAGTGCTATCAGCCCGAAGTGTCCAACCTTATGTCTCACTCAGCTCTGGGTGTAGATGAGGTAAATCCAGGTTGCATCACAAGCCCTGAATGAATTATTTAAGAATTGCTCTCTATTTCACAGTCATTGTGTTTTGTTTTTGTAATTCATTTTGATAATAGGATTTATCGGATTTTCTCTGCTGCCTTCATGCAGCTGTACACATGCTTGATTCTCTTATGGAGACATATAAATCCATGGGTTTGAAGATTCTTACTAGTCAGGTGTATTTCTAAGCGTTGAATATAGGGTGTTTAGCCCATTTCGTTGAGCAAGGGGTAGGTCTTCACTATTACATATTTGACGTATGGAAAGGTATATGTGGTAATTTCTATCTCTGGTTTTATGCAGCACCCCAACTCACCTTTCCCCTTAAGCAAACATAAGTTGGTTTTCTAAATTTGAGACCCTGTTCTGTTTTGTAATTCAGTTCATGTGTAGCCAAGATTACATTCGGTGTATTAGAGATAACTTATGATGTTTCATTTTCTGTGTGAGTTATTTCTCTTAGAATCATCGTACCTGAATCTACTCATTATGCCACGACGGGCCAGATGACATAGATTTCATTGGTGAGTGATATTCCATTGTACGTACGTACCACAACTTCTTTATCCATTTTTCGCTTTCTGGGATATTTAACTTGTACCGTAGACGAGGTTCTTGTAAACAGAGCCGTCTGAAACTTTGGGGTGGCTGTGTGTTTTTTATTTTAATTTCCCTAAGCTATAGGACCATAAGTGGAAGTGCCGTAGGCTCCGTTGCTTTGTTTTTTAGGTGTTTCAGGAAACACCATACACTTCTCCAGAGTGGCTGTTGGCAATTTACATCCCACCCATGAGCATAACAAGGCTCCCTGTTCTCCATGGCCTGTGCTGCCTTTCTGGATTTTACACTTTTTTCAGATGGCCCTTTTGACCGGGGGGCAGTGAGACTTCATTGTAGTGCAGATTTCTTTAACATGCTTGCTTGGTTGGCCAAAAAGTGCGTATGCGTATATTCCGGAAAAAACGCATACGCCCTTTTTGGCCAAGTGCATCATTGTCGACGTTCTGCCTCTTTTCCTATGCTTTAAATGCAATTCCAGTCTAACCCCTGAAATCGTTTTCCTACAATTTTGCCCCGCTTTCAAGTCCTCTTCGCAGCCTTCCTTCAATATATTTTTGGACGATATCTGTCATTTATAACTCTGCAGGTTTGTGAATTACAGTGCCCCTGAGCTCCTTTCTTCAAATCGCTTTCTTTTGAGCTGGCCGCAAACCCGCAGGATTGCTTCAGGCCCTAATCTGGTTCCGGCACGGCATGCTGAGCGTTTGGTTAATTCCTCTTCCTGGTTGGAAATGAGCGTTAAATTTGCCCGTGCAGAAACCTACAGCTAGTCTCTCATTGGTTCTTCCTATTCCTATTCCTCTTGCGCAGAAATTGCAAACTGTGCCAAACAGCAGGTTAAAGGCACTGACTCTCCAAGTGGGGAGAGTGTTTGTAAAGGGTCTGGAATTCTGAACCCGAGTAAACGGGGACAAAAACTGAGATGCATTTGAAAATGTTTCCCGGTCACACGGTGCACCATACTGTGGGCTTCCCATGCATGCTTTAGCTGAAGGAAGAATCGCTTAAACCTTGAGAGTTGGGACCCATGGAATGGGTACCATGTAGTATGACTTCAAATGGTCTGCATTTGCTCATCGAACCTCACCAATGCTATCAGCCCGAAGTGTCCAACCTTAGGTCTCACTCAGCTCTGGGTTTAGATGAGGTAAATCCAGGTTGCATCACAAACCCTGAATGAATTATTTAAGAATTGCTCTCTATTTCCCTGTCATTGTGTTTTGTTTTTGTAATTCATTTTGATAATAGGATTTATCGGATTTCCTCTGCTGCCTTCATGCAGCTGTACACATGCTTGATTCTCTTATGGAGACATATAAATCCATGGGTTTGAAGATTCTTACTAGTCAGGTTTATTCCTAGGCGTTGAATATAGGGTGTTTAGCCCATTTCGTTGAGCAAGGGGTAGGTCTTGACTATTACATATTTGACGTATGGAATGGTATCTGTGCTAATTTCTATCTCTGGTTTTATGCAGCACCCCAACTCACCTTTCCCCTTAAGCAAACATAAGTTGGTTTTCTAAATTTGAGACCCTGTTCTGTTTTGTAATTCAGTTCATGTGTAGCCAAGATTACATTCGGTGTGTTAGTGATATCTTATGATGTTTCATTTTCTGTGTGACTTATTTCACTTAGAATCATCGTACCTGAATCCACTCATTACGCCACGACGGGCCAGATGACATAGCTTTCCTTGGTGACTGATATTCCATTGTACGTACGTACCACAACTTCTTTATCCATTTTTCGCTTTCTGGGATATTTAACTTGTACCATAGAAGAGGTTCTTGTAAACAGAGCCATCTGAAACTTTGGCTTGGCTGTGTGTTTTTGATTTAAATTTCCCTAAGCTATAGGACCATAAGTGGAAGTGCCGTAGGCTCTGTTGCTTTGTTTTTTAGGTGTTTCAGGAAACACCATACACTTCTCCAGAGTGGCTGTTGGCAATTTACATCCCGCCCATCAGCATAACAAGGCTCCCTGTTCTCCATGGCCTGTGCTGCCTTTCTGGATTTCACACTTTTTTCAGATGGCCCTTTTGACCGGGGGGCAGTGAGACTTCATTGTAGTGCAGATTTCTTTAACATGCTTGCTTGGTTGGCCAAAAAGGGCGTATGCGTTTTTTCCTGAATATATTCAGGAAAAAACGCATACGCCCTTTTTGGCCAAGTGCATCATTGTCGACGTTCTGCCTCTTTTCCTATGCTTTAAATGCAATTCCAGTCTACCCCCTGAAATCGTTTTCCTGCAATTCTGCCCCGCTTTCAAGTCCTCTTCGCAGGCTTCCTTCAATATATTTTTGGACGATAGCTGTCATTTATAACTCTGCAGGTTTGTGAATTAGAGTGCCCCGGAGCTCCTTTCTTCAAATCGCTTTCTTGTGAGCTGGCCGCAAACTCGCAGGTTGCTTCAGGCCCTAATCTGGTTCCGGCACGGCATGCTGAGCGTTTGGTTAATTCGTCTTTCTGGTGGGAAATGAGCGTTAAATTTGCCCGTGCAGACACCTACAGCTAGTCTCTCATTGGTTCTCCCTATTCCTGTTCATCTTGCGCAGAAATTGCAAACTGTGCCAAACAGCAGGTTAAAGGCACTGACTCTCCAAGTGGGTAGAGTGTTAGTAAAGGGTCTGGAATTGTGAACCCGAGTAAAAGGGGACGAAAACTGAGATGCATTTGAAAACGTTTCCCGATCACACGGTGCACCATACTGTGGGTTTCCCATGCATGTTTTAGCTGAAGGAAGAATCGCTTAAACCTGGAGAGTTGGGACCCATGGAATGGGTACCATGCAGTATGACTTCAAATGGTCTGCATTTGCTCTTCGAACCTCACCAATGCTAACAGCCCGAAGTGTCCAACTTTATGTCTCACTCAGCTCTGGGTGTAGATGAGGTAAATCCAGGTTGCATCACAAGCCCTGAATGAATAATTTAAGAATTGCTCTCTATTTCACTGTCATTGTGTTTTGTTTTTGTAATTCATTTTGATAATAGTATTTATCGGATTTTCTCTGCTACCTTCATGCAGCTGTACAAACGCTTGATTCTCTTATGGAGACATATAAATCCATGGGTTTGAAGATTCTTACTAGTCAGGTGTATTCCTAGGCGTTGAATATAGGGTGTTTAGCCCATTTCGTTGAGCAAGGTGTAGGTCTTGACTATTACATATTTGACGTATGGAATGGTATCTGTGCTAATTTCTATCTCTGGTTTTATGCAGCACCCCAACTCACCTTTCCCCTTAAGCAAACATAAGTTGGTTTTCTAAATTTGAGACCCTGTTCTGTTTTGTAATTCAGTTCATGTGTAGCCAAGATTACATTCGGTGTATTAGAGATAACTTATGATGTTTCAATTTCTGTGTGACTTATTTCTCTTAGAATCATCGTACCTGAATCCACTCATTATGCCACGACGGGCCAGATGACATAGATTTCATTGGTGAGTGATATTCGATTGTACGTACGTACCACAACTTCTTTATCCATTTTTCGCTTTCTGGGATATTTAACTTGTACCGTAGACGAGGTTCTTGTAAACAGAGCCGTCTGAAACTTTGGCGTGGCTGTGTGTTTTTGATTTTAATTTCCCTAAGCTATAGGACCATAAGTGGAAGTGCCGTAGGCTCCGTTGCTTTGTTTTTTAGGTGTTTCAGGATAACAATACACATCTCCAGAGTGGTTGTTGGCAATTTACATCCCACCCATCAGCATAACAAGGCTCCCTGTTCTCCATGGCCTGTGCTGCATTTCTGGATTTTACACTTTTTTCAGATGGCCCTTTTGACCGGGGGGCAGTGAGACTTCATTGTAGTGCAGATTTCTTTAACATGCTTGCTTGGTTGGCCAAAAAGGGCGTATGCGTTTTTTCCTGAATATATTCAGGAAAAAACGCATACGCCCTTTTTCGCCAAGTGCATCATTGTCGACGTTCTGCCTCTTTTCCTATGCTTTAAATGCAATTCCAGTCTACCCCCTGAAATCGTTTTCCTGAAATTCTGCCCCGCTTTCAAGTCCTCTTTGCAGCCTTCCTTCAATATATTTTTGGACGATAGCTGTCATTTATAACTCTGCAGGTTTGTGAATTAGAGTGCCCCGGAGCTCCTTTCTTCAAATCGCTTTCTTGTGAGCTGGCCGCAAACCCGCAGGATTGCTTGAGGCCCTAATCTGGTTCCGGCATGGCATGCTGAGCGTTTGGTTAATTCCTCTTCCTGGTTGGAAATGAGCGTTAAATTTGCCCGTGCAGACACCTACAGCTAGTCTCTCATTGGTTCTCCCTATTCCTGTTCATCTTGCGCAGAAATTGCAAACTGTGCCAAACAGCAGGTTAAAGGCACTGACTCTCCAAGTGGGGAGAGTGTTAGTAAAGGGTCTGGAATTGTGAACCCGAGTAAAAGGGGACAAAAACTGAGATGCATTTGAAAACGTTTCCCAGTCACACGGTGCACCATACTGTGGGTTTCCCATGCATGTTTTAGCTGAAGGAAGAATCGCTTAAACCTGGAGAGTTGGGACCCATGGAATGGGTACCATGCAGTATGACTTCAAACGGTCTGCATTTGCTCATCGAACCTCACCAATGCTATCAGCCCGAAGTGTCCAACTTTATGTCTCACTCAGCTCTGGGTGTAGATGAGGTAAATCCAGGTTGCATCACAAGCCCTGAATGAATTATTTAAGAATTGCTCTCTATTTCACTGTCATTGTGTTTTGTTTTTGTAATTCATTTTGATAATAGGATTTATCGGATTTTCTCTGCTGCATTCATGCAGCTGTACACACGCTTGATTCTCTTATGGAGACATATAAATCCATGGGTTTGAAGATTCTTACTAGTCAGGTGTATTCCTAGGCTTTGAATATAGGGTGTTTAGCCCATTTCGTTGAGCAAGGGGTAGGTCTTGACTATTACATATTTTTTTTTTTTTTTTTGCTGTACGCGGGCCTCTCAGTGTTGTGGCCTCTCCCGTTGCGGAGCACAGGCTCCGGACGTGCAGGCTCAACGGCCATGACTCACGGGGCCAGTAGCTCCGCGGCATGTGGGATCCTCTCGGACCGGGGCACGAACCCGCGTCCCCTGCATCGGCAGGCGGTCTCTCAACCAGTGCGCCACCAGGGAAGCCCCCTTGACTATTACATATATGACGTATGGAATGGTATCTGTGCTAATTTCTATCTCTGGTTTTATGCAGCACCCCAACTCACCTTTCCCCTTAAGCAAACATAAGTTGGTTTTTTAAATTTGAGACCCTGTTCTGTTTTGTAATTCAGTTCATGTGTAGCCAAGATTACATTCGGTTTATTAGTGATATCTTATGATGTTTCATTTTCTGTGTGACTTATTTCTCTTAGAATCATCGTACCTGAATCCACTCATTATGCCACGACGGGCCAGATGACATAGATTTCATTGGTGAGTGATATTCCATTGTACGTATGTACCACAAATTCTTTATCCATTTTTCGCTTTCTGGGATATTTAACTTGTACCGTAGAAGAGGTTCTTGTAAACAGAGCCGTCTGAAACTTTGGGGTGGCTGTGTGTTTTTTATTTTAATTTCCCTAAGCTATAGGACCATAAGTGGAAGTGCCGTAGGCTCCGTTGCCTTGTTTTTTAGGTGTTTCAGGAAACACCATACACTTCTGCAGAGTGGCTGTTGGCAATTTACATCCCACCCATCAGCATAACAAGGCTCCCTGTTCTCCATGGCCTGTGCTGCATTTCTGGATTTTACACTTTTTTCAGATGGCCCTTTTGACTGGGGGGCAGTGAGACTTCATTGTAGTGCAGATTTCTTTAACGTGCTTGCTTGGTTGGCCAAAAAGGGCGTATGCGTTTTTTCCTGAATATATTCAGGAAAAAACGCATACGCCCTTTTTGGCCAAGTGCATCATTGTCGACGTTCTGCCTCTTTTCCTATGCTTTAAATGCAATTCCAGTCTACCCCCTGAAATCGTTTTCCTGCAATTCTGCCCCGCTTTCAAGTCCTCTTCGCAGCCTTCCTTCAATATATTTTTGGACGATAGCTGTCATTTATAACTCTGCAGGTTTGTGAATTACAGTGCCCCTGAGCTCCTTTCTTCAAATCGCTTTCTTGTGAGCTGGCCGCAAACCCGCAGGATTGCTTCAGGCCCTAATCTTGTTCCGGCACGGCATGCTGAGCCTTTGGTTAATTCGTCTTTCTGGTGGGAAATGTGCGTTAAATTTGCCCGTGCAGACACCTACAGCTAGTCTCTCATTGGTTCTCCCTATTCCTGTTCATCTTGCGCAGAAATTGCAAACTGTGCCAAACAGGAGGTTAAAGGCCCTGACTCTCCAAGTCTGGAGAGTGTTAGAAAAGGGTCTGGAATTGTGAACCCGAGTAAAAGGGGACGAAAATTGAGATGCCTTTGAAAACGTTTCCAGGTCACATGGTGCACCATACTGTGGGCTTCCCATGCATGCTTTAGCTGAAGGAAGAATCGCTTAAACCTGGAGAGTTGGGACCCATGGAATGGGTACCATGCAGTATGACTTCAAATGGTCTGCATTTGCTCATCGAACCTCACCAGTGGTATCACCCCGAAGTGTCCAACCTTATGTCTCACTCAGCTCTGGGTGTAGATGAGGTAAATCCAGGTTGCATCACAAGCCCTGAATGAATTATTTAAGAATTGTTCTCTATTTCACTGTCATTGTGTTTTGTTTTTGTAATTCATTTTGATAATAGGATTTATCGGATTTTCTCTGCTGCCTTCATGCAGCTGTACACATGCTTGATTCTCTTATGGAGACATATAAATCCATGGGTTTGAAGATTCTTACTAGTCAGGTGTATTCCTAGGCGTTGAATATAGGGTGTTTAGCCCATTTCGTTGAGCAAGGGGTAGGTCTTGACTATTACATATTTTTTTTTTTTTTTTTGCTGTACGCGGGCCTCTCAGTGTTGTGGCCTCTCCCGTTGCGGAGCACAGGCTCCGGACGCGCAGGCTCAACGGCCATGACTCACGGGGCCAGTAGCTCCGCGGCATGTGGGATCCTCTCGGACCGGGGCACGAACCCGCGTCCCCTGCATCGGCTGGCGAACTCTCAACCAGTGCGCCACCAGGGAAGCCCCCTTGACTATTACATATATGACGTATGGAATGGTATCTGTGCTAATTTCTATCTCTGGTTTTATGCAGCACCCCAACTCACCTTTCCCCTTAAGCAAACATAAGTTGGTTTTCTAAATTTGAGACCCTGTTCTGTTTTGTAATTCAGTTCATGTGTAGCCAAGATTACATTCGGTTTATTAGTGATATCTTATGATGTTTCATTTTCTGTGTGACTTATTTCTCTTAGAATCATCGTACCTGAATCCACTCATTATGCCACGACGGGCCAGATGACATAGATTTCATTGGTGACTGATATTCCATTGTACGTACGTACCACAACTTCTTTATCCATTTTTCGCTTTCTGGGATATTTAACTTGTACCGTAGACGAGGTTCTTGTAAAGAGAGCCGTCTGAAACTTTGGGGTGGCTGTGTGTTTTTTATTTTAATTTCCCTAAGCTATAGGACCATAAGTGGAAGTGCCGTAGGCTCTGTTGCTTTGTTTTTTAGGTGTTTCAGGAAACACCATACACTTCTGCAGAGTGGCTGTTGGCAATTTACATCCCACCCATCAGCATAACAAGGCTCCCTGTTCTCCATGGCCTGTGCTGCATTTCTGGATGTTACACTTTTATCAGATGGCCGTTTTTACCGGGGGGCAGTGAGACTTCATTGTAGTGCAGATTTCTTTAACATGCTTGCTTGGTTGGCCAAAAAGGGCGTATGCGTTTTTTCCTGAATATATTCAGGAAAAAACGCATACGCCCTTTTTGGCCAAGTGCATCATTGTCGACGTTCTGCCTCTTTTCCTATGCTTTAAATGCAATTCCAGTCTACCCCATGAAATCGTTTTCCTGAAATTCTGCCCCGCTTTCAAGTCCTCTTCGTAGCCTTCCTTCAATATATTTTTGGACGATAGCTGTCATTTATAACTCTGCAGGTTTGTGAATTACAGTGCCCCTGAGCTCCTTTCTTCAAATCGCTTTCTTGTGAGCTGGCCGCAAACCCGCAGGATTGCTTCAGGCCCTAATCTGGTTCCGGCACGGCATGCTGAGCGTTTGGTTAATTCCTCTTCCTGGTGGGAAATGAGCGTTAAATTAGCCCCTGCAGACACCTACAGCTAGTCACTCATTGGTTCTCCCTATTCCTGTTCATCTTGCGCAGAAATTGCAAACTGTGCCCAACAGGAGGTTAAAGGCACTGACTCTCCAAGTGGGGAGAGTGTTAGTAAAGGGTCTGGAATTGTGAACCCGAGTAAAAGAGGACAAAAACTGAGATGCATTTGAAAACGTTTCCCGGTCACATGGTGCACCATACTGTGGGTTTCCCATGCATGGTTTAGCTGAAGGGAGAATCGCTTAAACCTGGAGAGTTGGGACCCATGGAATGTGTACCATGTATTATGACTTCAAAAGGTCTGCATTTGCTCATCGAACCTCACCAATGCTATCAGCCCGAAGGGTCCAACCTTATGTCTCACTCAGCTCTGGGTTTAGATGAGGTAAATCCAGGTTGCATCACCAGCCCTGAATGAATAATTTAAGAATTGCTCTATATTTCACTGTCATTGTGTTTTGTTTTTGTAATTCATTTTGATAATAGGATTTATCGGATTTTCTCTGCTGCCTTCATGCAGCTGTACACACGCTTGATTCTCTTATGGAGACCTGTAAATCCATGGGTTTGAAGAGTCTTAGTAGTCAGGTGTATTCCTAGGCTTTGAATATAGGGTGTTTAGCCCATTTCGTTGAGCAAGGGGTAGGTCTTGACTATTACATATTTGGCTTATGGAATGGTATCTGTGCTAATTTCTATCTCTCGTTTTATGCAGCACCCCAACTCACCTTTCCCCTTAAGCAAACATTAGTTGGTTTTCTAAATTTGAGACCCTGTTCTGTTTTGTAATTCAGTTCATGTGTAGCCAAGATTACATTCGGTGTATTAGTGATATCTTATGATGTTTCATTTTCTGTGTGACTTTTTTCACTTAGAATCATCGTACCTGAATCCACTCATTATGCCACGACGGGCCAGATGACTTAGATTTCATTGGTGACTGATATTCCATTGTACATACGTACCACAACTTCTTTCTTCATTTTTCGCTTTCTGGGATATTTAACTTGTACCGTAGACGAGGTTCTTGTAAACAGAGCCATCTGAAACTTTGGCGTGGCTGTGTGTTTTTGATTTTAATTTCCCTAAGCTATAGGACCATAAGTGGAAGTGCCGTAGGCTCCGTTGCTTTGTTTTTTAGATGTTCCGGGAAACACCATACACTTCTCCAGAGTGGCTGTTGGCAATTTACATCCCGCCCATCAGCATAACAAGGCTCGCTGTTCTCCATGGCCTTGCTGCCTTTCTGGAATTTACACTTTTTTCAGATGGCCCTTTTGACCGGGGGGCAGTGAGACTTCATTGTAGTGCAGATTTCTTTAACATGCTTGCTTGGTTGGCCAAAAAGGGGGTATGCGTTTTTTCCTGAATATATTCAGGAAAAAACGCATACGCCCTTTTTGGCCAAGAGCATCATTGTCGACGTTCTGCCTCTTTTCCTATGCTTTAAATGCAATTCCCGTCTACCCCCTGAAATCGTTTTCCTGCAAATCTGTCCCGATTACAAGTCGTCTTCGCAGCCTTCCTTCAATATATTTTTGGACGATAGCTGTCATTTATAACTCTGCAGGTTTGTGAGTTACAGTGCCCCTGAGCTCCTTTCTTCAACTCGCTATCTTGTGAGCTGGCAGCAAACCCACAGGATTGCTTCAGGCCCTAATCTGGTTGCGGCACGGCATGCTGAGCCTTTGGTTAATTCCTCTTCCTGGTGGGAAATGAGCGTTAAATTTGCCCGTGCAGACACCTAGAGCTAGTCTCTCATTCGTTCTCCCTATTCCTTTTCATCTTGCGCAGAAATTGCAAACTGTGCCCAACAGGAGGTTAAAGGCACTGACTCTCCAAGTGGGGAGAGTGTTCGTAAAGGGTCTGGAATGGTGAACCCGAGTAAAAGGGGACGAAAACTGAGATGCATTTGAAAACGTTTGCCAGTCACACGGTGCACCATACTGTGGGTTTCCCATGCATGTTTTAGCTGAAGGAAGAATCCCTTAAACTTGGAGAGTTGGGACCCATGGAATGGGTACCATGCTGTATGACTTCAAAGGGTCTGCATTTGCTCATCGAACCTCACCAATGCTAGCAGCCCGAAGTGCCCAACCTTAGGTCTCACTCAGCTCTGGGTGTAGATGTGGTAAATCCAGGTTGCATCACAAGCCCTGAATGAATTATTTAAGAATTGCTCTCTATTTCACTGTCCTTGGGTTTTGTTTGTGTAATTCATTTTGATAATGGGATTTATCGGATTTTCTCTGCTGCATTCATGCCGCTGTACACACGCTTCATTCTCTTACGGAGACATATAAATCCATGGGTTTGAAGATTCTTACTAGTCAGGTGTATTCCTAGGCGTTGAATATGGGGTGTTTAGTCCATTTCGTTGAGCAAGGGGTAGGTCTTGACTATTACATATTTGGCTTATGGAAAGGTATCTGTGCTAATTTCTATCTCTGGTTTTATGCAGCACCCCAACTCACCTTTCCCCTTAAGCAAGCATAAGTTGGTTTCCTAAATTTGAGACCCTGTTCTGTTTTGTAATTCAGTTCATGTGTTGCCAAGTTTACATTCCGTGTATTAGTGATATCTTATGATGTTTCATTTTCTGTGTGACTTATTTCACTTAGAATCATCGTACCTGAATCCACTCATTATGCCGCGACGGGCCTGATGACATAGATTTCATTGCTGTGTGATATTCCACTGTACGTACGTACCACAACTTCTTTATCCATTTTTCACATTCTGGGATATTTAACTTGTACCGTAGACGAGGTTCTTGTAAACAGAGCCGCCAGAGACTTTTGGGTGGCTGTGTGTTTTTGATTTTAATTTTCCTAAGCTATAGGACCATAAGGGGAAGTGCCTTAGGCTCCGTTGCTTTGTTTTTTAGATGTTCCGGGAAACACCATACACTTCTCCAGAGTGGCTGTTGGCAATTTACATCCCGCCCATCAGCATAACAAGGCTCGCTGTTCTCCATGGCCTTGCTGCCTTTCTGGATTTTACACTTTTTTCAGATGGCCCTTTTGACCGGGGGGCAGTGAGACTTCATTGTAGTGCAGATTTCTTTAACATGCTTGCTTGGTTGGCCAAAAAGGGCGTATGCGTTTTTTCCTGAATATATTCAGGAAAAAACGCATACGCCCTTTTTGGCCAAGAGCATCATTGTCGACGTTCTGCCTCTTTTCCTATGCTTTAAATGCAATTCCCGTCTACCCCCGGAAATCGTTTTCCTGCAATTCTGCCCCACTTTCAAGTCGTCTTCGCAGCCTTCCTTCAATATATTTTTGGACGAAAGCTGTCATTTATAACTCTGCAGCTTTGTGAGTTACAGTGCCCCTGAGCTCATTTCTTCAACTCGCTATCTTGTGAGCTGGCCGCAAACCCACAGGATTGCTTCAGGCCCTAATCTGGTTCCGACACGGCATGCTGAGCCTTTGGTTAATTCCTCTTCCTGGTGGGAAATGCGCATTAAATTTGCCCGTGCAGACACCTAGAGCTAGTCTCTCATTGGTTCTCCCTATTCCTTTTCATCTTGCGCAGAAATTGCAAACTGTGCCCAACAGGAGTTTAAAGGCACTGACTCTCCAAGTGGGGAGAGTGTTCGTAAAGGGTCTGGAATGGTGAACCCGAGTAAAAGGGGACGAAAACTGAGATGCATTTGAAAACGTTTGCCAGTCACAGGGTGCACCATACTGTGGGTTTCCCATGCATGTTTTAGCTGAAGGAAGAATCCCTTAAATTTGGAGAGTTGGGACCCATGGAATGGGTACCATGCTGTATGACTTCAAAGGGTCTGCATTTGCTCATCGAACCTCAACAATGCTATCAGCCCGAAGTGCCCAACCTTAGGTCTCACTCAGCTCTGGGTGTAGATGTGGTAAATCCAGGTTGCATCACAAGCCCTGAATGAATTATTTAAGAATTGCTCTCTATTTCACTGTCCTTGGGTTTTGTTTGTGTAATTCATTTTGATAATGGGATTTATCGGATTTCATCTGCTGCATTCATGCCGCTGGACACCGCTTCATTCTCTTACGGAGACATATAAATCCATGGGTTTGAAGATTCTTAGTAGTCAGGTGTATTCCTAGGCGTTGAATATGGGGTGTTTAGTCCATTTCGTTGAGCAAGGGGTAGGTCTTGACTATTACATATTTGGCTTATGGAAAGGTATCTGTGCTAATTTCTATCTCTGGTTTTATGCAGCACCCCAACTCACCTTTCCCCTTAAGCAAGCATAAGTTGGTTTTCTAAATTTGAGACCCTGTTCTGTTTTATAATTCAGTTCATGTGTAGCAAAGTTTACATTCCGTGTATTAGTGATATCTTATGATGTTTCATTTTCTGTGTGACTTATTTCCCTTAGAATCATCGTACCTGAATCCACTCATTATGCCGCGATGGGCCTGATGACATAGATTTCATTGCTGAGTGATATTCCATTGTACGTATGTACCACAACTTCTTTATCCATTTTTCGCTTTCTGGGATATTTAACTTGTACCGTAGAAGAGGTTCTTGTAAACAGAGCCGTCCGACACTTTGGGGTGGCTGTGTGTTTTTGATTTTAATTTCCCTAAGCTATAGGACCATAAGTGGAAGTGCCATAGGCTCCGTTGCTTTGTTTTTCAGGGGTTTCAGGAAACACCATACACTTCTCCAGAGTGGCTGTTGGCAATTTACATCCCGACCATCAGCATAACAAGGCTCCCTGTTCTCCTTGGCCTGTCCTGTCTTTGTGGATTTTACACTTGTTTCACATGTCCCTTTTGACCGGGGGGCAGTGAGACTTCATTGTAGTGCAGATTTCTTTAACATGCTTGCTTGGTTGGCCAAAAAGCGCATATGTTTTTTTTCCTCAATAAATTCAGGAAAAAACGCATACACCCTTTTTGGCCAAGAGCATCATTGTCCACGTTCTGCCTCTTTTCCTATGCTTTAAATGCAATTCCCGTCTACCCCCTGAAATCGTTTTCCTGCAATTCTGCCCCACTTACAAGTCGTCTTCGCAGCCTTCCTTCAATATATTTTTGGACGATAGCTGTCATTTATAACTCTGCATGTTTGTGAGTTACAGTGCCCCTGAGCTCCTTTCTTCAACTCGCAACTTGTGAGCTGGGCGCAAACCCGCAGGATTGATTCAGGCCCTAATCTGGTTCCGGCACGGCATGCTGATCCTTTGGTTAATTCCTTTTCCTGGTTAGAAATGAGCATTAAATTTGCCCGTGCAGACACTTACTGCTAGTCTCTCATTGGTTCTCCCTATTCCTGTTCATCTTGCGCAGAAATTGCAAACTGTGCCAAACAGGAGGTTAAAGGCACTGACTCTCCAAGTGGGGAGAGTGTTAGTAAACGTTCTGGAATGGTGAACCCGAGTAAAAGGGGACGAAAACTGAGATGCATTTGAAAACCTTTCCTGGTCACACGGTGCACCATACTGTGGGTTTCCCATGCATGTTTTAGCTGAAGAAAGAATCCCTTAATCCTGGAGAGTTGGGACCCATGGAATGGGTACCATGCAGTATGACTTCAAAGGGTCTGCATTTGCTCATCGAACCTCAACAATGCTATCAGCCCGAAGTGCCCAACCTTATGTCTCACTCAGCTCTGGGTGTAGATGTGGTAAATCCAGGTTGCATCACAAGCCCTGAATGAATTATTTAAGAATTGCTCTCTATTTCACTCTCATTGTGTTTTGTTTTTGTAATTTATTTTGATAATGGGATTTATCGCATTTTCACTGCTGTGTTCATGCCGCTGTACTCACGCTTGATTCTCTTACGG
The DNA here is from genome assembly GCF_059928025.1 of Delphinapterus leucas. Taxonomy (NCBI): domain Eukaryota; kingdom Metazoa; phylum Chordata; class Mammalia; order Artiodactyla; family Monodontidae; genus Delphinapterus; species Delphinapterus leucas. The sequence goes on along the minus strand of NW_028322254.1, from coordinate 3,424,588 downwards.
AGACATATAAATCCATGAGTTTGAAGATTCTTACTAGTCAGGTGTATTCGTAGGTGTTGAATATGGCGTGTTGAGTCCATTTCGTTGACCAGGGAGTAGGTTTTTTCTATTACATATTTGGCTTATCGAACGGTATCTGTGCTAATTTCAATCTCTGTTTTTATGCAGCTCCCCAACTCTCCTTTTTCCTTAAGCAAACATAAGTTGGTCTTCTAAATTTGAGACCCCATTCTGTTTTGTAATTCAGGTACTTTGTAGCCACGTTTACATTCCATGTATTAGTAATATCGTATGTCTTTTTCTTTTTGAATTATGTGACTTTGAATGATCATACGTAACTACTCTGGGGTTGTTACAACTGGCCATATTTCACTGATTTTCAGGCTGAGTAATATTCCACTCTACATAAGTGCCACACCTCTATCCATTTTTTCCCTCCAGAGACATATAAATTATATCCTAGTCGAGGATCTTTGAAACAGAGAGGCGGTAAACATTGGGGTGCCTGTGTCCTCTCCATTTTTGTCTTTCCCAAGATATACGTCCATGAGTGCAAGTGCCCTGTGCTCTGTAGCTCATTTTTTAGATGCTTTAGTAAACACAATACACTTCTCAAGAGTGACCATTGGCAATATACATTTCCACTATAAGCCTCACAGGGCTCCCTTTTCTCCTTGCCCTGTCCTGCATTTCTGGTGTTTACACTTTATGAGGAAGGCTCTTCTGACTGATGCGAAGTGATATGTTTTGTAGTACTGATTTCCAGTGCCCACCTGTTTGGTTGGCTAAAAAAGTGTATGCCCTTTTCTTGAATATATACAGAAAAAGACGCATACACCCTTTTTGGCCAACTGCAATGTTGGCAATGTTCAGCCCCTTTTCTTGTGCTTAATGGCGAGTCCTTTCTACCTCTTCCAATCCCTTTCCTGCCATTCTCCGTTGCTTACAAGTCCTTTTCTCTGACTTTCCTCAAGACATTTTTCAGTGAGAGATATTTTCAACTCTGCAGTTTCGTGAATTTTAGCGGCCCTGAGTTCCATTTTTCAACTTGTGTTTATGGGAACTGGCCACAAAGCAGCGGGATTTCCTCAAGCCCTATTCTGTTTCCATGGGCAACCCTAGCTTTTAGTCAATTCGTCTTCCTGATTGGAAATTAGAGTGACATGTGCCTGTCCGAACACCTAGGACTTGTCTCTCATTGTTCCTCCTCCTTCTGCTTCATTCTCTGGACAAATTCCAAACTGTATGCAACAGGATGTTGACAGTGCTGACATCTCCAAGTGGGAAGACTGTTCGCAAAGACGCTGGAGGGGTGAACCCGAGCACCAGGAGATGAGGAGATGAGATGCCTTTTCCAAACTCTTCCCGATCAGACGGTATACCATCTTCTGGGTGTGACAGGCATATTTTAGCTGTAGGAAGTGTCCCATTCATGTGAGGAGAACACCAGGGCTTTTTCAAAATCACTGTCTCTCCACAACCCAAACTGGGGAATTTTTTAAGCTACGGCTACACATATGTTCATTAAGGGCCTTGGGAAGTAGGCAGAGTCCAAACTTTAGATGATTGAAGTCTTCAGGGTCAGAAGCACTCACCACCGGCTTCCGTTAGGTTCCATTTTAACTGTCATTAATAGATGATGTCAATAAAAATATCTATTCTTTTTTCAGATTATTTCCCCTTATAGGTTATTGCAAAATATTGAGTGTAGTTCCCTGTGCTGTACAGAAGTTCCTTGTTGATGATCGATTTTATACATAGCAGTGTGTATGTGTTAATCCCAAACTGTTAATTTATCCCTCCTCCCACCTTTCCCCTTTGGTAATAATAAATTATAAGATTTTATACTTCTCAGAAATGGGGGAGCTGAAAGAGAGGTATCATTTTCAATGGAAAAGCATTTAAAACAAGATTGAAGCTTTAACCAAGATTATTAGATGTACATCCTTGGAAAGAAATCACTTCGTTTCTCTAGTATTGACCTGACAAATAAGACAAACCTTTCACTGAACTTGCTTATAATAAAGTGATGGAAATATCAAATGGAAGTGTTAGAAACATCTTATTTTACCCGAGCCTTATACACTGTTCTATGTTAATTACAGTTTGGCTCACACATCTGTTCATTGAAGTTACAATGTTCTCAATTTCTGTTACTGATCCTCCAGAGTGGACCCCAACAAGTGTCCCCCTGCCCAGTGTCATTGGAGCCAACAGATCGAGACTGAGTTTGGTTCAGAAGCAAAGGAAACTTTATATTTTGATCAGAGAATGCAGAGGTGAGAGCATGTGCTACCCCGTGGGCTGTGGGCTGGGCTGCTGTGTAGAGATCCTGTCAGAGTCAGTGGGAGGGAGGGGGCGGAGCTCTCGAGGGCCCGGTTGGCTGCAGCTCAGGCTCTATATCGCGGAGTCTGCACTGTGCTCCAGGAGCTGAAGTGTCGACCCAGCCATTCTGCACTAGGAAATCTGGTCTGAAGTGCCGGCTGTTGAACCTCTGTATGCGGGACCCTAGGAGCACGTGAAATTAGACAAAGCACAAAGGATAAAAAAGGTTAGACTTTATTTTATTGCCCAGATTCTATTTTTATCTCCCAGGGATTTTTAAGGGGCTTTGCCTGGGACAAACCCCTCTTCTGCATTTTGTCCCCTTCCTCATTCTTAGAGTGCTGAGGGTGCAGACTCTTCATCTGTAACTGCTGAGTGCTGAGTTAGGAGCCCTCATACCTGTGGGAGAGGGTCTGAACTTCTCCCCAGCAGCCTCCAGGTGACGTTGATTGTCCGCAGGCCTCCTGCCTCCCTGCTCCTCCGCCTGAGCACAAGTATTGGTAGTGTTATAGATTCTAATGACATTTAAGGGTCCAGGAAGGAAATGTGCAGTGACGCTGTGAGGTCCAGTTTCACCCCGCCCCACATTTGTTCAGCCACCTTAGGCTGACCGTTTCTGCCAGCCTAGATGCTCTGACCAGTAGTCTGTGCTTTCTTCAGTTAGGCCCCTGAATTAACGTAAAAACAGCACCAGGTGTCAGCACCCTGACTGCTCAACTCCCAGACAGTCCAGGGTCAGTGGTGATGAAGGACCATGATGGCCACTGAGTCAACAGCCTTTTGAAGTAAACAGGAGTCCAGCCGGTCTTATTGGCCACCATCATCACAGTGTCTGTAGGCTTTTCTATGGTGACAGCGTGATATACTGTTCCCCTGCCAAGATTATTACCTCCCCTCTGGGTGCAGTAAGTCCTGCAAGCAGTAGTCTACTCTTTTGGGACACACTCTTGTTGTTTTATGAGAGAAACTCCAGGTCAAGTGATGGTCACACGAGTCGTCATGGTGCCCCTTTGCCCCAGTTATCTCTCTGGAGGTTGGAGATGGAGGACCTCCTCACTCAAGGTCAGTGTGCCCACGGAGCAAACCCTGCAACTTCAGGGCATGGTTGGGGGTTAGGATCACCACGTGGGGTCCTTTTCCCTTAGGAGGGAGGTGGCCTTTTGGGCTGCTGATTTCCAGGTTTTCAGATACTGCCAGTATCTTGGCCAGATGTGGCGGTGGGCCAAGCCCCTTGGTGACCGTAGTTTATCCTACCTGGATGGCATTCTTGCATTGTTCCATTTCAAGTGGTCCCAGGTTTTGCACTAATACTCCAATGGCCATTCAAATTTCACTAGGAATGTAAAGGTCAAAGGGTTTAGCTAAATTAGGGAGTTCCAGGGCAAGGGTCTGAATTGACTGCTCTTTCCATTCTTGAAAGGCCACTTCTGGATTCTATTCAAAAGGATCATCATCTTTTTCTTTCAGTGTTTCATATAGAGGCCCAGCTAGTAGACTGTAGTTAGGGATCCAGAAGCAGCAAACCCTGGCCTCCCCAGGAACCCCTAAGCTGTCTTCTAGTTTTAGAAATGGGTAAGGCTGTAAATCGTTTCTTCCCTTTCCTGGGATGGGCTTCTCCGACCTTCTGTGAGAATGCAGCCCACGCAGGTCACCATAGTCTGTGATATTTGAGCTTTTTCTTGGACAACTTGTATCCTTTATTGGCTTGGTAGTTCAGAGGTCTCCTTAGTAGGGCTGGCGATCAGAATGTCGTCTGCATATTGAAGGAGTGTTTCCTTTTCCAGAGGTAGAACTTTTAGGTCTTTAGCTGAGCTTTCCCCAAAGATGGTGTGGGAATTTTTGAACCCTTGGGGCAAGACGGCCCGGAAGTATTGTTTTAGTTGTATGTTGAGTCCTGCCACTCACAAGCCAAAATTTCTTGTGACTCTGGGACTAATAGAATACAAAAGAAGGCTTCATTGAAGACTAATACAGAATACCATGTCCTGGTGGTTAGTAGAATGACCAGCAGGGTGTAGGGTTTAGGAACTACTGGAGGTATATCCTCGGTGGCTTCACTGACTGTCCTGACATCTTTTACCAGGACTCCAGCAGCCCATGGGGCTCTCGAGGTCAGGCCAATCGCAGGATATGGAGCTCACCTGGGCAGGTACCCCACCCCAACCCCAGCCCACGGGGCTCTCGTGGTCAGGCCCCTCCCAGGATACAGAGCAACCCTTTCAGGTACCGTGGCAGGGCTGGGCACACAGGAGCCATGCACATCGCCCTCATTGCAGAGCACTCCCAGCTCACCTGTCACTCAGATCTGACACAGAGCACCTCAGAGCAGGACTTGAACTAACAAACAGCAGCTCCGACAGGTCTGTGACCCTGGGCATCACTCTGTGTGGCCTCCCTCCACCTGGTCTTCCAGAGACTTCCACTGCACCCGGGGCACCAGGCCTCTGTCTCCACCCACCACCCACCCCTCCTCTCCCTGACTCCTGGGTTCCTCTCATTAGGAGAGGTTTTTCTTGAAGTTGTCTCCCACTCATGGGACAGATAATATAATTAGTAAACAAGCCAGAGCTGCAGCCCCTTGTCTATCCTGACTCTCAGGAGCCCACACCTGTTCCTTGGACCTGGCCGATTCAGCAAGTTCCAGTTTCTGCAACTGTGAGCCCCTGAGGGGTGATTATTGGCTGGCCTGGGAAGCCCGACCGTGCCGGCCAGACCTCCCCAGGTGTGCCTGGGTTGAGATCAATATAAACACCGCTCCAGGCAGCAAGAGCACCTGCAGCTGTGCCTGACGCCATTTTCTGCCCTGTCAGCAGTCTCGGGGCTGGACTGGTGGGAGGGAGTGAGAGGCCACGGCTTTGTGGGTTGCCCAGTGTGAGTGGGGCTCTGCTGGACTTTCTGCAGCAGTTGCCAAGATGCCACCTGCTAAAGAAGAGGATGTGCCACCCATACCTGCCGCTGGAATTTCTCCCTGGGCAGAGGTGAGTAAGGAAGAAAGCAGTGGGGGCTGGGACAGGAGGGGTATCTCAGGCAGGGAAATGGAAAGCTTCCAGAAGAGCACCCAGGGCCAGGACCATCCTGTCTGGCCTGCAGGCACCAAGTCGGCTGGCATGCTGTCGCTCATGTGGCTCCATGGCCCGTCCTCTAGGCTTTCAAGTCCTTGTACATATTCAGGTGTTTTACCTGGGAAGGGTGGGAACATTTCTGCAGCAGCTGGCCTGGGGCTCGGCCCACGTTTACTCACAGATGCCTCGGCACGGGCCCCCAGCTTTGCAATGAGGACGCTTGTTGCGTGGGGCATGCTGGCTGAATGGGAGATGATTCCCCACCACTGACCAACTTCAGAATTGTTTACAACTGGAGCAAGGGCCCTGATACGGTTTTCCTCTGTGTAACTGGTGGGTTCTGTTTTTTTTTCTTTTTTTCGTTTTTGGTTCAAGGTAGATTTTATTCCTCTTTTTTGTATTTACAGATATAAGCATGGAAATAATTTATTCATATAAATACATGTATGTGAAGGGAAGAATATTTTTTCTGTTTTACTTTTTGTAATTTTGAATTTTATTTTATTTTTTTATACAGCAGGTTCTTTTTGGTTACCTATTTTATACATAGAAATGTATACATGCCAATCCCAATCTCTCAACTCCTCCCACCACCACCCCCCTAACAGCTTTCCCCCCTTGGTGTCCATACGTTTGTTGTCTACATCTGTTGCTCTATTTCTGCCTTGCAAAACGGTTCATCTGTACAACTTTTCTAGGTTCCACATATATGCATTTATATACAGGATTTGTTTTTCTCTTTCTGACTTACTTCACTCTGTATGACAGTCTCTAGATCCATCAACGTCTCTACAAATGACCCAATTTCATTCCTTTTTATGGCTTAGTAATATTCCATTTTATATATGTACCTCATCTTTATGCATTCGTCTGTCTGTGGGCATTTAGGTTGCTTCCATTACCTGGATATTGTAAATAGTGATGCAATGAACATTGCGGTGAATGTCTCTTTTCGTTTTATGGTTTTGTCTGGGTATATGCCCAGTAGTGGGATTGCTGTATTATATGGTAATTCTATTCTTAGTTTTATAAGAAACTCCATAATGTTCTCCACAGTGACTGCATCAATTTACATTCCCAACAATAGTGGAAGAGGTTTCCTTATCTCCGCACCCTTTCCAGCATTTGTTGTTTGTAGATTTTCTGATGATGCCCATTCTAACAGGTGTGAGGTGATACACCATGGATTAGTCTATTTCGTTGAGCAAAGAGTAGGTCTTGTCTATTACATATTTGGCTTATGGAACGGTATGTGTGCTCATTTCAATCTCTGGTTTTATACAGCACCCCAACTCAACTTTCCCGTTAAGCAAGCATAAGTTTTTATCTAAATGTGAGACTCTGCTCGGTTTTGTAATTCAGTTTATGTGTAGCCAAGTTTACACTCCCTCTATTTGTGATATCTTATGATAATTATGTTTCTCTGTGTGACATATTTCTCTTAGAATCATCATACTTAAATCCACTCAATTTGCTGCTACAGGCCTGATGACATTGATTTCATTGCTGAGTGATATTCCGTTGTACGTAAGTAGGACAACTCCTTTATCCATTTTTTTCTTTCTGGGATATTTAATTTGTACTGGACTCAAGGTTCTTGTAAACACAGCAGCCCTGGATATTGTGTTGGCTGTGTCTTGTTGATTTTAATTTTCCTAAGCTATAGGGCCAAAAGTGGAAGTGCCCTAGGCTCTGTAGCTTTGTTTTTTAGATGTTTCAGCATACACTATAAACATCACGAGAGTGTCTGTTGGCAATTTACATCCCGTCCATCAGCATAACAAGGCTCCCTGTTCTCCATGGCCTGTCCTGTGTTTCTGGGTTTTACACTTTTTTCAGATGGCTCTTTTGACGAATGGGAAATGAGAGTTCATTGTAGTGCGGATTTCCATTGCTCGAATTCTTGGTTGGCCACAAAGGGCATATGCGTTTTTTCCTGAATATATTCAGGAAAAAATGTATACGCACTTTTTGTCCAAGTGCATCACTGTCAAAGATCTGCCGCTTTTCACATGCTTTAAATGCAATTCCAATCTACCTCCTGAAATATGATTCCTGCAATTCTGCCTCGTTTTCAAGTCCTCTGTGCAGACTTACTTCAATATATTTTTGCCAATAGCTGTCATTTACAACTCTGCAGGTTTGTGAATTACAGTGCCTGTGATTTCCTTTCTTAACTCGTTTCCTTGAAAGCTGGCCACAGAACCGCAGGTTTGCTTCAGGCCGTAATCAGGGTCCCGCACGGCACTCTGAGCCTTTGGTTAATTCCTCTTCCTGGTGGGAAATTAGAGTTAAATGTGCCCCTCCAGACACCTGCCTCACTCCCAGCCCCTTGGTGATGTGTGTCCTCTGGTTTGAGGCCACATGTGCTGGGTTCCTCACCTTTCGCAGATGTGGCCCCACTGGTGTGCGGACACTCCTGCCTGGTTCCCATCCCCTTGGTGATGTGAGCCCTCCAGTGAGAGTCTGATCCTGGTTGGGCACCTCACACTTCTGTGAGGTGGGCCCTCTTCTCTGAGGTCACTCCTGCCTGGCTGACACACCCCGCCTTGGTGACGTCGGCCCTCTGGTGGCAGTTGGAGCCCGCTGGGAGCCTCCTCCCCTCAGTGATGAGACCCTCTGGCATCAGGCCCTAACTGCTGGTTACCCACATTTTCTGATACGTGCTAAGTGGTGTGAGGGCACTCCTGCCAGGTTCCCATCCCCTTGTGCCTTCTGCTCTATGGTCCCAACACCTGTGTTGTTCACAGTTTCAGGATGTTGGCTCTCTGGTGTTAGTTCACTCAGGCCTAGATCCCATAGATTCTGTGCTCTGAGCCGCCTGCTGGGAGGTTCCTACTGCTGGATTCCTTACCATTTTTATTCTTTGGGTCCTGTGTTTTCATGCTCCTCCTTCCTGACTCACTCCCAGCCCCTTTGTGATGTGGGTCCTCTGGTATGAGGCCACATGTGCCGGGTTCCTCACCTTTATTGATGTGGCCCCACTGGTGTGAGGACACTCCTGCCTGGTTCCCATCCCCTTGGTGATGGGGGCCCTCTGGTGAGAGTCTGATCCTGGCTGGATTCCTCACCCTTCTGGGAGGTGGGCCCTCTGCTGTGAGGTCACTCCTGCCTGGCTGGCACACATCACCTTGGCGATGTGGGTCCTCAGTTGGGAGTTGGTGCCTGCTGGGAGTCTCCTCCCCTCGGTAATGAGGGCCCTCTGGCGTCAGGCCCTAACTCATGGGCTCCCAAAATTTTCTGATATGTGCCCTGTCGTGCGAGTACACTCCTGCCACGTTCCCATCCCCATGGGGATGTGGGCCTTCTGCTCTGAGGTCCCACCAGCTGGGTTGCTCACAGTGTCATGATGTGAGCCCCTGCTGTGAGTTCACTGTGGCCTGGATCACATAGGCTCCGTACTCTGGGCCACCTGCTGGGGGGTTCCAACTGCTGGATTCCTCACATTTTTTATTCTGTGGGCCCTGTGTTGTTAGGCTACTCCTGCCTGCCTCACTCGGAGCACCTTGGAAATGTGGGTCCTCTGGTTTAGGCCACATGTGCTGGGTTCGTCACCTTTCTATAATGTGGCCACACTGGTGTGAGGACACTCCTGCCTTGTTCTGGTCCCCTTGGTGATGTGGGCTCTCTGGTGAGAGTCTTATCCTGGCTGGTTTCCTCACCCTTCTGTGAGGTAGGCCCTCTGCTGTGAGGTCACTCCTGCCTGACTGGCACACGTCACCTTGGCGACGTGGGCCCTCAGTTGGGAGTTGGTGCCTGCTGGGAGTCTCCTCCCCTCGGTAATGAGGGCCCTCTGGCGTCAGGCTCTAACTCCTGGGCTCCCAAAATTTTCTGATGTGCGCCCTGTGGTGTGAGTACACTCCTGCCAGGTTTCCAACCCCATGGGAATATGGGCCTTCTGCTCTGAGGTCCCAACGGTGGGTGGCTCAGTTTCATGATGAGGGCCCTCTGGTGTGAGTTCACTCCGGCCTGGATCCCATAGCCGCGCTGCTCCTGGCCGCCTGCGGGGAGGTTCCAACTGCGGGATTCCTCACCTTTTCTCTTCTATGGGCCCTCTGTTTGGAGACTCCTCCTGCCTGACTCACTCCCAGCCCCTTGGTGATGTGTGTCCTCTGGTTTGAGGCCACGTGTGCTGGGTCCCTCACCTTTCGATGATGTGGCCCCGCTGGTGTGAGGACACTCCTGCCTGGTTTCTATCCCCTTGGTGATGTGGGCCCTCTGGTGAGAGTCTGATCCTGGCTGGGTTCCTCACCCTTCTGTGAGGTGGGCCCTCTGCTGTGAGGTCACTACTGACTGGCTGGCACACCCCGCCTTGGCGACATCGGCCCTCTTGTGGCAGTTGGAGCCTGCTGGGAGCCACCTCCCCTCGGTGATGAGGGCTCTCTAGCGTCAGGCCGTAACTGCTGGGTACCCACTTTTTCTGATACGTGCTAAGTGGTGCGAGGACACTCTTGCCATGTTCCCAACCCCATGGGGATGTGGGCCTTCTGCTGTGAGGTCCCAATGGCTGGGTTGCTCACAGTTTCATGATATGGGCCCTCTGCTGTGAGTTCACTGCAGCCTGGATCGCATAGACTCGGTGCTCTGGGCCGCCTGCTGGGAGGTTCCCACTGCAGGATTCCTCAGCTTTTTTATTCTATGGGCCCTGTGTTGTGAGGCTACTCCTGCATGCCTCACTCCGAGCCCCTTGGAGATGTGGGTCTTCTGGTTTAGGCCACATGTGCTGGGTTCCTCACCTTTCTATGATGTGGTCACCCTGGTGTGAAGACAGTCCTGCCTGGTTCTGATCCTCTTGGTGATGTGGGCCCTCTGGTGAGAGTCTAATCCTCTTTGGGTTCCTCACACTTTTTTGAGGTTGGCCCTCTGCTCTGAGGTCACTCCTGCCTGGCTGGCACACCCCGCATTGGCGACGTTGGCCCTCTTGTAGCAGTTGGAGCCTGCTGGGAGCCTCCTCTCCTCGGTGATGAGGGCCCTCTGGCATCAGGCCCTAACTGCTGGGCTCCCCACATTTTCTGATGTGTGCCCACTGGTGCGATGACACTCCTGCTTGGTTCGCTTCCCCATGGGGATGTGGGCCTTGTGCTCTGAGGTCACAATGGCTAGGTTGCTCACAGTTTCATGATGAGGGCCCTCTGTTGTAAGTTCATCATTGCCTGGATCCCATAGCCTCGGTGCTCTGGGCCGCCTGCTGGGATGTTCCAACTGCTGGATTCCTCACCTTTTTTATACAATGGGCCACGTGTTTTGAGGTTCATCCTGCCTGCCTCGCTCCGAGACCCATGGAGATGTGGGTCCTCTGGTTTGAGGCCACATGTGCTGGGTACCTCAACTTGCGATGATGTGGCCCCACGGGTGTGAAGACACTCCTGCCTGGTTCCCAGCCCCTTGCTGATGTGGGCCCTCTGGTGAGAGTCTGATAATGGCTGGGTCCCTTACCCTTCTGTGAGGTGGGCCCTCTGATGTGAGGTCACTCCTGCCTGGCTGGCTCACGTCACCTTGGCTATGTGGGCCCTCTGTTGGCCACTGAAGCATGCTGGGAGCCCCCTACCCTCTTTAAGGAGGGCCTTGGAAAAAACGCATATGCACTTTTTGAACAAGTGCATCATTGTCGAGGTTCTGCCTCTTCTCCTATGCTTTCAGTGCATTTCCCGTCTACCTCCTGAAATCGTTTTCCTGGAATTCTGCCCCGCTTTCAAGTCCTCTTCGCAGCCTTCCTTCAATATATTTTTGGACGATAGCTGTCATTTATAACTCTGCAGGTTTGTGAATTACAGTGCCCCTGAGCTCCTTTGTTCAACTCGCTATCTTGTGAGCTGCCTGCACACCCGCAGTATTGCTTCAGGCCCTAATCTGGTTCCGGCACGGCATTCTGAGCCTTTGGTTAATTCCACTTCCTGGTGAGAAATGAGCATTAAATTGCCCGTGCAGACACCTACAGCTAGTCTCTCATTGGTTCTCCCTATTCCTGTTCATCTTGCGCAGAAATTGCAAACTGTGACAAACAGGAGGTTAAAGGCACTGACTCTCCAAGTGGGGAGAGTGTTAGTTAAGCGTCTGGAATGGTGAACCCGAGTATAAAGGGACGAAAACTGAGATGCATTTGAAAACGTTTCAAAATCACATGGTGGACCATACTCTGGGTTTCCCATACATGATGTAGCGGAAGGAAGAATCCCTTAAACCTGGAGAGTTGGGACCCTTGGAATGGGTACCATGCAGTATGACTTCAAAGGGTCTGCAATTGCTCACCGAACCTCAACAATACTATCAGGGCGAAGTGTCCGGCCTTATGTCTCCCCAGCACTGGGTGTACATGTGGTAAATCCAGGTTGCATCAGAAGCCCTGAGTGAATTATTTAAGAATTGCTCTCTATTTCACTGTCATTGTGTTTTGTTTTTGAAATTTATTTTGATAATGTGATTTATCGGATTTTCACTGTTGCCTTTAGGCCACTGAACACACGCTGGATTCTCTTATGGACACATATAAATCAATGGGTTTTAAGATTCTTGCTAAGCAGGTATATTCCTAGGCGTTGAATATGGGGTGTTGAGCCCATTTCGTTGAGCAAGCAGTAGGTCTTGTCTATTACATATTTGGCTTATGGAACGGTATCAGTGCGAATTTCAATCTCTGTTTTTATGCAGCACCCGAACTCACCTTTCCCAAAAAGTAAGCATAAGTTGGTTTTCTAAATTTGAGACACTGTTCTGTTTTGTAATTCATTTCATGTGTAGCCAAGTTTACATTCCGTGTATTAGTGATATCTTATGATGTTTCTTTTTCTGTGTGACCTATTGCACGTAGAATCATCGTACCTGAATCCACTCATTATGCCGCTACGGGCCTGATGACATAGATTTCATTGCTGAGTGATATTCCATTGTACGTAAGAACCACAACTTCTTTATCCATTTTTCGCCCTCTGGGATATTTAACTTGTACCGTACAAGAGGTTCTTGTAAACAGAGCCGTTCCAAACTTTGGGGTGCCTGTGTGGTTTTGATTTTAATTTCTCTAAGCTATAGGACCATAAGTGGAAGTGCCATAGGCTGTGTTGCTTTGTTTCTTATGTGTTTCAGGAAATACCATACACTTCTCCAGAGTGGCTGTTGGCAATTCACATGCCGACCATCAGGATAACAATGCTCCCTCTTCTCCATGGCCTGTCCTGCCTTTCTGGATTTTACACTTTTTTCAGATGGCCCTTTTGACCGGGGGGCAGAGAGACTTCATTTTAGTGCAGATTTCTTTACACGCTTGCTTGGTTGGCCAAAAAGGGCGTATGCGTTTTTTCCTGATTATATTCAGGAAAAAACGCATACGCCCTTTTTGGCCAAGTGCATCATTGTCGCTGTTCTCTGTCTTTTCCTAGGCTTTAAGTGCAATTCCAGTCTACCCCCTGAAATCGTTTACCTGAATTTCTGCCCAAATTCTAAGTCCTCTTCGCAGACATACTTCAATATATTTTTGGACGATAGCTGTCATTTATAACTCTGCAGGTTTGTGAGTTACAGTGCCCCTGAGCTCCTTTCTTCATCTCGCTAACTTGTGAGCTGGCCGCAAACACGCAGGATTGCTTCAGGCCCTTATCTGGTTCCAGCAGGGCATGCTGAGCCTTTGGTTAATTCCTCTTCCTGGTGGGAAATGAGCGTTAAATTTGCCCGTACAGAAACCTACAGCTAGTCTCTCATTGGTTCTCCCTATTCCTGTTCATCTTGCGCAGAAATTGCAAACTGTGCCCAACAGGAGGTTAAAGGCACTGACTCTCCAAGTGGGGAGAGTGTGAGTAAAGGGTCTGGAATGGTGAACCCGTGTAAAAGGGGAGGAAAACTGAGATGCATTTGAAAACGTTTGCCGGTCACACGGTCCACCATACTGTGGGTTTCCCATGCATGTTTTGAGCTGAAGGAAGAACCCCTTATAACTGGAGATTTGGGACCCATGGAATGGGTACCATGCAGTATGCCTTCAAAGGGTCTGCATTTGCTCATCGAACCTCACCAGTGCTATCAGCCCGAAGTGCCCAACCTTATGTCACACTCAGCTCTGGGTGTAGATGTGGTAAATCCAGGTTGCATCACAAGCCTGAATGAATTATTTAAGAATTGCTCTCTATTTCACTGTCCTTGTGTTTGGTTTTTGTAATTCATTTTGATAATGGGATTTATCGGATTCACTCTGCTGCATTCATGTTGCTGTACACACGCTTCATTCCCTAACGGAGACATATAAACCCATGGGTTTGAAGTTTCTTACCAGTCAGGTGTATTCCTAGGCGTTGAATATGGGGTATTTAGTCCATTTCATTGCGCAAAGGGTAGGCCTTGACTATTACATATTTGGCTTATGTGAAGGTATCTGTGCTAATTTCTATCTCTGGTTTTATGCAGCACCCCAACTCACCTTTCCCCTTAAGCAAGCATAAGTTGGTTTTCTAAATTTGAGACCCTGTTCTGTTTTGTAATTCAGTTCATGTGTAGCCAAGTTTACATTCCATGTAGTAGTGATATCTTACGATGTTTCATTTTCTGTGTGACTTATTTCACTTAGAATCATCGTACCTGAATCCACTCATTATGCCGCGACGGGCCTGATGACATAGATTTCATTGCTGAGTGATATTCCATTGTACATACGTACCACAACTTCTTTATCCATTTTTCACATTCTGGGATATTTAACTTGTACCGTAGACGAGGTTCTTGTAAACAGAGCCGTCCGACACTTTGGGGTGGCTGTGTGTTTTTGATTTTAACTTTCCTAAGCTATAGGACCATAAGGGGAAGTGCCATAGGCTCCGTTGCTTTGTTTTTTAGATGTTCCGGGAAACACCATACATTTTTCCAGACTGGCTGTTGGCAGTTTACATCCCGCCCATCAGCATAACAAGGCTCGCTGTTCTCCATGGCCTGTGCTGCATTTCTGGATTTTACACTTTTTTCAGATGGCCCTTTTGACCGGGGGGCAGTGAGACTTCATTGTAGTGCAGATTTCTTTAACATGCTTGCTTGGTTGGCCAAAAAGCGCATATGCTTTATTTCCTGAATAAATTCAGGAAAAAACGCATACACCCTTTTTGGCCAAGAGCATCATTGTCGACGTTCTGCCTCTTTTCCTATGCTTTAAATGCAATTCCCGTCTACCCCCTGAAATCGTTTTCCTGCAATTCTGCCCCGCTTACAAGTCGTCTTCGCAGCCTTCCTTCAATATATTTTTGGACGATAGCTGTCATTTATAACTCTGCAGGTTTGTGAGTTACAGTGTCCCTGAGCTCCTTTCTTCAACTCGCAACTTGTGAGCTGGGCGCAAACCCGCAGGATTGCTTCAGGCCCTAATCTGTTTCCGGCACGGCATGCTGATCCTTTGGTTAATTCCTCTTCCTGGTGGGAAATGAGCATTAAATTTGCCCGTGCAGACACTTACTGCTAGTCTCTCATTGGTTCTCCCTGTTCCTTTTCATCTTGCGCAGAAATTGCAAACTGTGCCAAACAGGAGGTTAAAGGCACTGACTCTCCAAGTGGGGAGAGTGTTAGTAAACGTTCTGGAATGGTGAACCCGAGTAAAAGGGGACGAAAACTGAGATGCATTTGAAAACGTTTGCCAGTCACACGGTGCACCATACTGTGGGTTTCCCATGCATGTTTTAGCTGAAGGAAGAATCGCTTAAACCTGGAGAGTTAGGACCCATGGAATGGGTACCATGCAGTATGACTTCAAAGGGTCTTCATTTGCTCATCAAACCTCACCAATGCTATCAGCCTGAAGTGTCCAACCTTATGTCTCACTCAGCTCTGGGTGTAGATGAGGTAAATCCAGGTTGCATCACAAGCCCTGAATGAATTATTTAAGAATTGCTCTCTATTTCACTGTCATTGTGTTTTGTTTTTCAATTTATTTTGATAATGGGATTTATCGGATTTTCTCTGCTGCCTTCATGCAGCTGTACACACGCTTGATTCTCTTATGGAGACATATAAATCCATGGGTTTGAATATTCTTACTAGTCAGGTGTATTCCTAGGCGTTTAATATGTGTTTTTGGTCCATTTCGTTGAGCAAGGGGTAGGTCTTGACTATTACATATTTGGCTTATGGAAAGGTATCTGTGCTAATTTCTATCTCTGGTTTTATGCAGCACCCCAACTCACCTTTCCCCTTAAGCAAGCATAAGTTGGTTTTCTAAATTTCAGACCCTGTTCTGTTTTGTAATTCAGTTCATGTGCAGCCAAGTTTACATTCCGTGTATTGGTGATATCTTATGATGTTTCAATTTCTGTGTGACTTATTTCCCTTAGAATCTTTGTACATGAATCCACTCATTATGCCGCGACGGGCCTGATGACATAGATTTCATTGCTGTGTGATATTCCATTGTATGTAGGTACCACTACTACTTTATCCATTTTTCACATTCTGGGATATTTAACTTGTACCGTAGACGAGGTTCTTGTAAACAGAGCCGTCCGACACTTTGGGGTGTCTGTGTGTTTTTGATTTTAATTTCCCTAAGCTATAGGACCATAAGTGGAAGTGCCGTAGGCTCCGTAGCTTTGTTTTTTCGGTGTTCCGGGAAACACCATACACTTCTCCAGAGTGGCTGTTGGGAATTTACATCCCGCCCATCAGCATAACAAGGCTCCCTGTTCTCCATGGCCTCTGCTGCCTTTCTGGATTTTACACTTTTTTCAGATGGCCCTTTTGACCGGGGGGCAGTGAGACTTCATTGTAGTGCAGATTTCTTTAACATGCTTGCTTGGTTGGCCAAAAAGGGCGTATGCGTTTTTTCCTGAATATATTCAGGAAAAAACGCATACACCCTTTTTGGCCAAGAGCATCATTGTCGACGTTCTGCCTCTTTTCCTATGCTTTAAATGCAATTCCCGTCTACCCCCTGAAATCGTTTTCCTGCAAATCTGTCCCGCTTACAGGTCGTCTTCGCAGCCTTCCTTCAATATATTTTTGGACGATAGCTGTCATTTATAACTCTGCAGGTTTGTGAGTTACAGTGCCCCTGAGCTCATTTCTTCAACTCGCTATCTTGTGAGCTGGCCGCAAACCCACAGGATTGCCTCAGGCCCTAATCTGGTTCCGGCACGGCATGCTGAGCCTTTGGTTAATTCCTCTTCCTGGCGGGAAATGAGCGTTAAATTTGCCCGTGCAGACACCTAGAGCTAGTCTCTCATTGGTTCTCCCTATTCCTTTTCTTCTTGCGCAGAAATTGCAAACTGTGCCCAACAGGATGTTAAAGGCACTGACTCTCCAAATGGGGAGAGTGTTCGTAAAGGGTCTGGAATGGTGAACCCGAGTAAAAGCGGACGAAAACTGAGATGCATTTGAAAACGTTTGCCAGTCACACGGTGCACCATACTGTGGGTTTCCCATGCATGTTTTAGCTGAAGGAAGAATCCCTTAAACTTGGAGAGTTGGGACCCATGGAATGGGTACCATGCTGTATGACTTCAAAGGGTCTGCATTTGCTCATCGAACCTCACCAGTGCTATCAGCCCGAAGTGCCCAACCTTATGTCTCACTCAGCTCTGGGTGTAGATGTGGTAAATCCAGGTTGCATCACAAGCCCTGAATGAATTATTTAAGAATTGCTCTCTATTTCACTGTCCTTGGGTTTTGTTTGTGTAATTCATTTTGTTAATGGGATTTATCGGATTTTCTCTGCTGCATTCATGCCGCTCTACACACGCTTCATTCTCTTACGGAGACATATAAATCCATGGGTTTGAAGATTCTTACTAGTCAGGTGTATTCCTAGGCGTTGAATATGGGGTGTTTAGTCCATTTCGTTGAGCAAGGGGTAGGACTTGACTATTACATATTTGGCTTATGGAAAGGTATCTGTGCTAATTTCTATCTCTGGTTTTATGCAGCACCCCAACTCACCTTTCCGCTTAAGCAAGCATAAGTTGGTTTTCTAAATTTGAGACCCTGTTCTGTTTTGTAATTCAGTTCATGTGTAGCCAAGTTTACATTCCGTGTATTAGTGATATCTTATGATGTTTCATTTTCTGTGTGACTTATTTCACTTAGAATCATCGTACCTGAATCCACTCATTATGCCGCGACGGGCCTGATGACATAGATTTCATTGCTGAGTGATATTCCATTGTACGTACGTACCACAACTTCTTTATCCGTTTTTCACATTCTGGGATATTTAACTTGTACCGTAGACGAGGTTCTTGTAAACAGAGCCGTCCGACACTTTGGGGTGGCTGTGTGTTTTTGATTTTAATTTCCCTAAGCTATAGGACCATAAGTGGAAGTGCCGTAGGCTCCATAGATTTGTTTTTTCGGTGTTCCGGGAAACACCGTACACTTCTCCAGGGTGGCTGTTGGCAATTTACATCCCGCCCATCAGCATAACAAGGCTCCCTGTTCTCCATGGCCTGTGCTGCCTTTCTGGATTTTACACTTTTTTCAGATGGCCCTTTTGACCGGGGGGCAGTGAGACTTCATTGTAGTGCAGATTTCTTTAACATGCTTGCTTGGTTGGCCAAAAAGTGCGTATGCGTTTTTTCCTGAATATATTCAGGAAAAAACGCATACGCACTTTTTGGCCAAGAGCATCATTGTCGACGTTCTGCCTCTTTTCCTATGCTTTAAATGCAATTCCAGTCTACCCCCTGAAATCGTTCTCCTGCAATTCTGCCCCACTTACAAGTCGTCTTCGCAGCCTTCCTTCAATATATTTTTGGACGATAGCTGTCATTTATAACTCTGCAGGTTTGTGAGTTACAGTGCCCCTGAGCTCATTTCTTCAACTCGCTATTTTGTGAGCTGGCCGCAAACCCACAGGATTGCCTCAGGCCCTAATCTGGTTCCGGCATGGCATGCTGAGCCTTTGGTTAATTCCTCTTCCTGGTGGGAAATGAACGTTAAATTTGCCCGTGCAGACACCTAGAGCTAGTCTCTCATTCGTTCTCCCTATTCCTTTTCATCTTGCGCAGAAATTGCAAACTGTGCCCAACAGGAGGTTAAAGGCACTGACTCTCAAAGTGGGGAGAGTGTTCATAAAGGGTCTGGAACGGTGAACCCGAGTAAAAGGGGACGAAAACTGAGAATCATTTGAAAACGTTTGCCAGTCACACGGTGCAGCATACTGTGGGTTTCCCATGCATGTTTTAGCTGAAGGAAGAATCCCTTAAACTTGGAGAGTTGGGACCCATGGAATGGGTACCATGCTGTATGACTTCACAGGGTCTGCATTTGCTCATCGAACCTCACCAATGCTATCAGCCCGAAGTGCCCAACCTTATGTCTCACTCAGCTCTGGGTGTAGATGTGGTAAATCCAGGTTGCATCACAAGCCCTGAATGAATTATTTAAGAATTGCTCTCTATTTCACTGTCCTTGGGTTTTGTTTGTGTAATTCATTTTGATAATGGGATTTATCGGATTTTCTCTGCTGCATTCATGCCGCTGTACACACGCATCATTCTCTTACGGAGACATATAAATCCATGGGTTTGAAGATTCTTACTAGTCAGGTGTATTCCTAGGCGTTGAATATGGGGTGTTTAGTCCATTTCGTTGAGCAAGGGGTAGGTCTTGACTATTACATATTTGGCTTATGGAAAGGTATCTGTGCTAATTTCTATCTCTGGTTTTATGCAGCACCCCAACTCACCTTTCCCCTTAAGCAAGCATAAGTTGGTTTTCTAAATTTGAGACCCTGTTCTGTTTTGTAATTCAGTTCATGTGTAGCCAAGTTTACATTCCGTGTATTAGTGATATCTTATGATGTTTCATTTTCTGTGTGACTTATTTCACTTAGAATCATCGTACCTGAATCCACTCATTATGCCGCGACGGGCCTGATGACATAGATTTCATTGCTGAGTGATATTCCATTGTACGTACGTACCACAACTTCTTTATCCATTTTTCACATTCTGGGATATTTAACTTGTACCGTAGACGAGGTTCTTGTAAACAGAGCCGTCCGACACTTTGGGGTGGCTGTGTGTTTTTGATTTTAATTTCCCTAAGCTATAGGACCATAAGTGGAAGTGCCGTAGGCTCCGTAGCTTTGTTTTTTCGGTGTTCCGGGAAACACCATACACTTCTCCAGAGTGGCTGTTGGGAATTTACATCCCGCCCATCAGCATAACAAGGCTCCCTGTTCTCCGTGGCCTGTGTTGCCTTTCTGGATTTTACACTTTTTTCAGATGGCCCTTTTGACCGGGGGGCAGTGAGACTTCATTGTAGTGCAGATTTCTTTAACATGCTTGCTTGGTTGGCCAAAAAGGGCGTATGCGTTTTTTCCTGAAAAATTCAGGAAAAATTCAGGATAAAACGCATACGCCCTTTTTGGCCAAGAGCATCATTGTCGACGTTCTGCCTCTTTTCCTATGCTTTAAATGCAATTCCCGTCTACCCCCTGAAATCGATTTCCTGCAATTCTGCCCCACTTACAAGTCGTCTTCGCAGCCTTCCTTCAATATATTTTTGGACGATAGCTGTCATTTATAACTCTGCAGGTTTATGAGTTACAGTGCCCCTGAGCTCATTTCTTCAACTCGCTATCTTGTGAGCTGGCCGCAAACCCACAGGATTGCCTCAGGCCCTAATCTTGTTCCGGCACGGCATGCTGAGCCTTTGGTTAATTCCTCTTTCTGGTGGGAAATGAGCGTTAAATTTGCCCGTGCAGACACCTACAGCTAGTCTCTCATTCGTTCTCCCTATTCCTTTTCATCTTGCGCAGAAATTGCAAACTGTGCCCAACAGGAGGTTAAAGGCACTGACTCTCCAAGTGGGGAGAGTGTTCGTAAAGGGTCTGGAATGGTGAACCCGAGTAAAAGGGGCCGAAAACTGAGATGCATTTGAAAACGTTTGCCAGTCACACGGTGCACCGTACTGTGGGTTTCCCATGCATGTTTTAGCTGAAGGAAGAATCCCTTAAACTTGGAGAGTTGGGACCCATGGAATGGGTACCATGCTGTATGACTTCAAAGGGTCTGCATTTGCTCATCGAACCTCACCAATGCTATCAGCCCGAAGTGCCCAACCTTATGTCTCACTCAGCTCTGGGTGTAGATGTGGTAAATCCAGGTTGCATCACAAGCCCTGAATGAATTATTTAAGAATTGCTCTCTATTTCACTGTCCTTGGGTTTTGTTTGTGTAATTCATTTTGATAATGGGATTTATCGGATTTTCTCTGCTGCATTCATGCCGCTGTACACACGCTTCATTCTCTTACGGAGACATATAAATCCATGGGTTTGAAGATACTTACAAGTCAGGTGTATTCCTAGGCGTTGAATATGGGGTGTTTAGTCCATTTCGTTGAGCAAGGGGTAGGTCTTGACTATTACATATTTGGCTTATGGAAAGGTATCTGTGCTAATTTCTATCTCTGGTTTTATGCAGCACCCCAACTCACCTTTCCCCTTAAGCAAGCATAAGTTGGTTTTCTAAATTTGAGACACTGTTCTGTTTTGTAATTCAGTTCATGTGTAGCCAAGTTTACATTCCGTGTATTAGTGATATCTTATGATGTTTCATTTTCTGTGTGACTTATTTCACTTAGAATCATCGTACCTGAATCCACTCATTATGCCGCGACGGGCCTGATGACATAGATTTCATTGCTGAGTGATATTCCATTGTACGTACGTACCACAACTTCTTTATCCATTTTTCACATTCTGGGATATTTAACTTGTACCGTAGACGAGGTTCTTGTAAACAGAGCCGTCCGACACTTTGGGGTGGCTGTGTGTTTTTGATTTTAATTTCCCTAAGCTATAGGACCATAAGTGGAAGTGCCGTAGGCTCCGTAGCTTTGTTTTTTCGGTGTTCCGGGAAACACCATACACTTCTCCAGAGTGGCTGTTGGGAATTTACATCCCGCCCATCAGCATAACAAGGCTCCCTGTTCTCCGTGGCCTGTGTTGCCTTTCTGGATTTTACACTTTTTTCAGATGGCCCTTTTGACCGGGGGGCAGTGAGACTTCATTGTAGTGCAGATTTCTTTAACATGCTTGCTTGGTTGGCCAAAAAGGGCGTATGCGTTTTTTCCTGAATATATTCAGGATAAAACGCATACGCCCTTTTTGGCCAAGAGCATCATTGTCGACGTTCTGCCTCTTTTCCTATGCTTTAAATGCAATTCCCGTCTACCCCCTGAAATCGATTTCCTGCAATTCTGCCCCTCTTACAAGTCGTCTTCGCAGCCTTCCTTCAATATATTTTTGGACGATAGCTGTCATTTATAACTCTGCAGGTTTATGAGTTACAGTGCCCCTGAGCTCATTTCTTCAACTCGCTATCTTGTGAGCTGGCCGCAAACCCACAGGATTGCCTCAGGCCCTAATCTTGTTCCGGCACGGCATGCTGAGCCTTTGGTTAATTCCTCTTCCTGGTGGGAAATGAGCGTTAAATTTGCCCGTGCAGACACCTACAGCTAGTCTCTCATTCGTTCTCCCTATTCCTTTTCATCTTGCGCAGAAATTGCAAACTGTGCCCAACAGGAGGTTAAAGGCACTGACTCTCCAAGTGGGGAGAGTGTTCGTAAAGGGTCTGGAATGGTGAACCCGAGTAAAAGGGGCCGAAAACTGAGATGCATTTGAAAACGTTTGCCAGTCACACGGTGCACCGTACTGTGGGTTTCCCATGCATGTTTTAGCTGAAGGAAGAATCCCTTAAACTTGGAGAGTTGGGACCCATGGAATGGGTACCATGCTGTATGACTTCAAAGGGTCTGCATTTGCTCATCGAACCTCACCAATGCTATCAGCCCGAAGTGCCCAACCTTATGTCTCACTCAGCTCTGGGTGTAGATGTGGTAAATCCAGGTTGCATCACAAGCCCTGAATGAATTATTTAAGAATTGCTCTCTATTTCACTGTCCTTGGGTTTTGTTTGTGTAATTCATTTTGATAATGGGATTTATCGGATTTTCTCTGCTGCATTCATGCCGCTGTACACACGCTTCATTCTCTTACGGAGACATATAAATCCATGGGTTTGAAGATTCTTACAAGTCAGGTGTATTCCTAGGCGTTGAATATGGGGTGTTTAGTCCATTTCGTTGAGCAAGGGGTAGGTCTTGACTATTATATATTTGGCTTATGGAAAGGTATCTGTGCTAATTTCTATCTCTGGTTTTATGCAGCACCCCAACTCACCTTTCCCCTTAAGCAAGCATAAGTTGGTTTTCTAAATTTGAGACCCTGTTCTGTTTTGTAATTCAGTTCATGTGTAGCCAAGTTTACATTCCGTGTAGTAGTGATATCTTATGATGTTTCATTTTCTGTGTGACTTATTTCACTTAGAATCATCGTACCTGAATCCACTCATTATGCCGCGACGGGCCTGATGACATAGATTTCATTGCTGAGTGATATTCCATTGTACGTACGTACCACAACTTCTTTATCCATTTTTTACATTCTGGGATATTTAACTTGTACCGTAGACGAGGTTCTTGTAAACAGAGCCGTCCGACACTTTGGGGTGGCTGTGTGTTTTTGATTTTAATTTCCCTAAGCTATAGGACCATAAGTGGAAGTGCCGTAGGCTCCGTAGCTTTGTTTTTTCGGTGTTCCGGGAAACACCATACACTTCTCCAGGGTGGCTGTTGGCAATTTACATCCCGCCCATCAGCATAACAAGGCTCCCTGTTCTCAATGGCCTGTGCTGCCTTTCTGGATTTTACACTTTTTTCAGATGGCCCTTTTGACCGGGGGGCAGTGAGACTTCATTGTAGTGCAGATTTCTTTAACATGCTTGCTTGGTTGGCCAAAAAGCGCATATGCTTTTTTTCCTGAATAAATTCAGGAAAAAACGCATACACCCTTTTTGGCCAAGAGCATCATTGTCGACGTTCTGCCTCTTTTCCTATGCTTTAAATGCAATTCCTGTGTACCCCCTGAAATCGATTTCCTGCAATTCTGCCCTGCTTACAAGTCGTATTCGCAGCTTTCCTTCAATATATTTTTGGACGATAGCTGTCATTTATAACTCTGCATGTTTGTGAGTTACAGTGCCCCTGAGCTCCATTCTTCAACTCGCAACTTGTGAGCTAGGCGCAAACCCGTAGGATTGCTTCAGGCCCTAATCTGGTTCCGGCACGGCATGCTGATCCTTTGGTTAATTCCTCTTCCTGGTGGGAAATGAGCATTAAATTTGCCCCTGCAGACACTTACTGCTAGTCTCTCATTGGTTCTCCCTATTCCTGTTCATCTTGCGCAGAAATTGCAAACTGTGCCAAACAGGAGGTTAAAGGCACTGACTCTCCAAGTTGGGAGAGTGTTAGTAAACGTTCTGGAATGGTGAACCCGAGTAAAAGGGGACGAAAACTGAGATGCATTTGAAAACCTTTCCTGGTCACACGGTGCACCATACTGTGGGTTTCCCATGCATGTTTTAGCTGAAGAAAGAATCCCTTAAACCTGGAGAGTTGGGATCCATGGAATGGGTACCATGCAGTATGACTTCAAAGGGTCTGCATTTGCTCATTGAACCTCAACAATGCTATCAGCCCGAAGTGCCCAACCTTATGTCTCACTCAGCTCTGGGTGTAGATGTGGTAAATCCAGGTTGCATCAAAAGCCCTGAATGAATTATTTAAGAATTGCTCTCTATTTCACTCTCATTGTGTTTTATTTTTGTAATTTATTTTGATAATGGGATTTATCGCATTTTCACTGCTCCGTTCATGCCGCTGTACTCACTCTTGATTCTCTTCCGGAGACATATAAATCCATGAGTTTGAAGATTCTTACTAGTCAGGTGTATTCGTAGGTGTTGAATATGGCGTGTTGAGCCCATTTTGTTGACCAGGGAGTAGGTTTTTTCTATTACATATTTGGCTTATGGAACGGTATCTGTGCTAATTTCAATCTCTGGTTTTATGCAGCTCCCCAACTCTCCTTTTTCCTTAAGCAAACATAAGTTGGTCTTCTAAATTTGAGACCCCATTCTGTTTTGTAATTCAGGTCATTTGTAGCCACGTTTACATTCCATGTATTAGTAATATTGTTTGTCTTTTTCTTTTTGAATTAGGTGACTTTGAATGATCATACGTAACTACTCTGGGGTTGTTACAACTGGCTATATTTCACTGATTTTCAGGCTGAGTAATATTCCACTCTACATAAGTGCCACACCTCTATCCATTTTTTCCCTCCAGAGACATATAAATTATATCCTAGTCGAGGATCTTTGAAACAGAGAGGCGGTAAACATTGGGGTGCCTGTGTCCTCTCCATTTTTGTCTTTCCCAGGATATACGTCCATGAGTGCAAGTGCCCTGTGCTCTGTAGCTCATTTTTTAGATGCTTTAGTAAACACAGTACACTTCTCAAGAGTGACCATTGGCAATATACATTTCCACTATAAGCCTCACAGGGCTCCCTTTTCTCCTTGCCCTGTCCTGCATTTCTGGTGTTTACACTTTATGAGGAAGGCTCTTCTGACTGATGCGAAGTGATATGTTTTGTAGTACTGATTTCCAGTGCGCACCTGTTTGGTTGGCTAAAAAAGTGTATGCCCTTTTCTTGAATATATACAGAAAAAGACGCATACACCCTTTTTGGCCAACTGCAATGTTGGCAATGTTCAGCCCCTTTTCTTGTGCTTAATGGCGAGTCCTTTCTACCTCTTCCAATCCCTTTCCTGCCATTCTCCGTTGCTTACAAGTCCTTTTCTCTGACTTTCCTCAAGACATTTTTCAGTGAGAGATATTTTCAACTCTGCAGTTTTGTGAATTTTAGCGGCCCTGAGTTCCATTTTTCAACTTGTGTTTATGGGAACTGGCCACAAAGCAGCGGGATTTCCTCAAGCCCTATTCTGTTTCCATGGGCAACCCTAGCTTTTAGTCAATTCGTCTTCCTGATTGGAAATTAGAGTGACATGTGCCTGTCCGAACACCTAGGACTTGTCTCTCATTGTTCCTCCTCCTTCTGCTTCATCCTCTGGACAAATTCCAAACTGTATGCAACAGGATGTTGACAGTGCTGACATCTCCAAGTGGGGAGACTGTTCGTAAAGACGCTGGAGGGGTGAACCCGAGCACCAGGGGATGAGGAGACGAGATGCCTTTTCCAAACTCTTCCCGATCAGACGGTATACCATCTTCTGGGTGTGACAGGCATATTTTAGCTGTAGGAAGTGTCCCATTCATGTGAGGAGAACACCAGGGCTTTTTCAAAATCAGTGTCTCTCCACAACCCAAACTGGGGAATTTTTTAAGCTACGGCTACACATAGGTTCATTAAGGGCCTTGAGAAGTAGGCAGAGTCCAAACTTTAGATGATTGAAGTCTTCAGGGTCAGAAGCACTCACCACCGGCTTCCCTTAGGTTCCATTTTAACTGTCATTAATAGATGATGTCAATAAAAATATCTATTCTTTTTTCAGATTATTTCCCCTTATAGGTTATTGCAAAATATTGAGTGTAGTTCCCTGTGCTGTACAGTAGTTCCTTGTTGATGATCGATTTTATACATAGCAGTGTGTATGTGTTAATCCCAAACTGTTAATTTATCCCTCCTCCCACCTTTCCCCTTTGGTAATAATAAATTATAAGATTTTATACTTCTCAGAAATGGGGGAGCTGAAAGAGAGGTATCATTTTCAATGGAAAAGCATTTAAAACAAGATTGAAGCTTTAACCAAGATTATTAGATGTACATCCTTGGAAAGAAATCACTTCGTTTCTCTAGTATTGACCTGACAAATAAGACAAACCTTTCACTGAACTTGCTTATAATAAAGTGATGGAAATATCAAATGGAAGTGTTAGAAACATCTTATTTTACCCGAGCCTTATACACTGTTCTATGTTAATTACAGTTTGGCTCACACATCTGTTCATTGAAGTTACAATGTTCTCAATTTCTGTTACTGATCCTCCAGAGTGGACCCCAACAAGTGTCCCCCTGCCCAGTGTCATTGGAGCCAACAGATCGAGACTGAGTTTGGTTCAGAAGCAAAGGAAACTTTATATTTTGATCAGAGAATGCAGAGGTGAGAGCATGTGCTACCCCGTGGGCTGTGGGCTGGGCTGCTGTGTAGAGATCCTGTCAGAGTCAGTGGGAGGGAGGGGGCGGAGCTCTCGAGGGCCCGGTTGGCTGCAGCTCAGGCTCTATATCACGGAGTCTGCACTGTGCTCCAGGAGCTGAAGTGTCGACCCAGCCATTCTGCACTAGGAAATCTGGTCTGAAGTGCCGGCTGTTGAACCTCTGTATGCGGGACCCTAGGAGCACGTGAAATTAGACAAAGCACAAAGGATAAAAAAGGTTAGACTTTATTTTATTGCCCAGATTCTATTTTTATCTCCCAGGGATTTTTAAGGGGCTTTGCCTGGGACAAACCCCTCTTCTGCATTTTGTCCCCTTCCTCATTCTTAGAGTGCTGAGGGTGCAGACCCTTCATCTGTAACTGCTGAGTGCTGAGTTAGGAGCCCTCATACCCGTGGGAGAGGGTCTGAACTTCTCCCCAGCAGCCTCCAGGTGACGTTGATTGTCCGCAGGCCTCCTGCCTCCCTGCTCGTCCGCCTGAGCACAAGTATTGGTAGTGTTATAGATTCTAATGACCTTTAAGGGTCCAGGAAGGAGATGTGCAGTGACGCTGTGAGGTCCAGTTTCACCCCGCCGCACATTTGTTCAGCCACCTTAGGCTGACCGTTTCTGCCAGCCTAGATGCTCTGACCAGTAGTCTGTGCTTTCTTCAGTTAGGCCCCTGAATTAACGTAAAAACAGCACCAGGTGTCAGGACCCTGCCTGCTCAACTCCCAGACAGTCCAGGGTCAGTGGTGATGAAGGACCATGATGGCCACTGAGTCAACAGCCTTTTGAAGTAAACAGGAGTCCAGCCGGTCTTATTGGCCACCATCATCACAGTGTCTGTAGGCTTTTCTATGGTGACAGCGTGATATACGGTTCCCCTGCCAAGATTATTACCTCCCCTCTGGGTGCAGTAAGTCCTGCAAGCAGTAGTCTACTCTTTTGGGACACACTCTTGTTGTTTTATGAGAGAAACTCCAGGTCAAGTGATGGTCATATGAGTCGTCATGGTGCCACTTTGCCCCAGTTATCTCTCTGGAGGTTGGAGTTGGAGGACCTCCTCACTCAAGGTCAGTGTGCCCACGGAGCAAACCCTGCAACTTCAGGGCATGGTTGGGGGTTAGGATCACCACGTGGGGTCCTTTTCCCTTAGGAGGGAGGTGGCCTTTTGGGCTGCTGATTTCCAGGTTTTCAGATACTGCCAGTATCTTGGCCAGATGTGGCGGTGGGCCAAGCCCCTTGGTGACTGTAGTTTATCCTACCTGGATGGCATTCTTGCATTGTTCCATTTCAAGTGGTCCCAGGTTTTGCACTAATACTCCAATGGCCATTCAAATTTCACTAGGAATGTAAAGGTCAAAGGGTTTAGCTAAATTAGGGAGTTCCAGGGCAAGGGTCTGAATTGACTGCTCTTTCCATTCTTGAAAGGCCACTTCTGGATTCTATTCAAAAGGATCATCATCTTTTTCTTTCAGTGTTTCATATAGAGGCCCAGCTAGTAGACTGTAGTTAGGGATCCAGAAGCAGCAAACCCTGGCCTCCCCAGGAACCCCTAAGCTGTCTTCTAGTTTTAGAAATGGGTAAGGCTGTAAATCGTTTCTTCCCTTTCCTGGGATGGGCTTCTCCGACCTTCTGTGAGAATGCAGCCCACGCAGGTCACCATAGTCTGTGATATTTGAGCTTTTTCTTGGACAACTTGTATCCTTTATTGGCTTGGTAGTTCAGAGGTCTCCTTAGTAGGGCTGGCGATCAGAATGTTGTCTGCATATTGAAGGAGTGTTTCCTTTTCCAGAGGTAGAACTTTTAGGTCTTTAGCTGAGCTTTCCCCAAAGATGGTGTGGGAATTTTTGAACCCTTGGGGCAAGACGGCCCGGAAGTATTGTTTTAGTTGTATGTTGAGTCCTGCCACTCACAAGCCAAAATTTCTTGTGACTCTGGGACTAATAGAATACAAAAGAAGGCTTCATTGAAGACTAATACAGAATACCATGTCCTGGTGGTTAGTAGAATGACCAGCAGGGTGTAGGGTTTAGGAACTACTGGAGGTATATCCTCGGTGGCTTCACTGACTGTCCTGACATCTTTTACCAGGACTCCAGCAGCCCATGGGGCTCTCGAGGTCAGGCCAATCCCAGGATATGGAGCTCACCTGGGCAGGTACCCCACCCCCACCGCAGCCCACGGGGCTCTCGTGTTCAGGCCCCTCCCAGGATATGGGGCTCCCTGGGCAGGTTCCCCTGCAGCCCATGGGGCTCTCGTGGTCAGGCCCCTCCCAGGATACAGAGCAACCCTTTCAGGTACCGTGGCAGGGCTGGGCACACAGGAGCCATGCACATCGCCCTCATTGCAGAGCACTCCCAGCTCACCTGTCACTCAGATCTGACACAGAGCACCTCAGAGCAGGATTTGAACTAACAAACAGCAGCTCCGACAGGTCTGTGACCCTGGGCATCACTCTGTGTGGCCTCCCTCCACCTGGTCTTCCAGAGATTTCCACTGCACCCGGGGCACCAGGCCTCTGTCTCCACCCGCCACCCACCCCTGCTCTCCCTGACTCCTGGGTACTTCTCATTAGGAGATGGTTTTCTTGAAGTTGTCTCCCACTCATGGGCCAGATAATATAATTAGAAAACAAGCCAGAGCTGCAGCCCCTTGTCTATCCTGACTCTCAGGAGCCCACACCTGTTCCTTGGACCTGGCCGATTCAGCAAGTTCCAGTTTCTGCAACTGTGAGCCCCTGAGGGGTGATTATTGGCTGGCCTGGGAAGCCTGACCGTGCCGGCCATCCCTCCCCAGGTGTGCCTGGGTTGAGATCAATATAAACACCGCTCCAGGCAGCAAGAGCACCTGCAGCTGTGCCTGACGCCATTTTCTGCCCTGTCAGCAGTCTCGGGGCTGGACTGGTGGGAGGGAGTGAGAGGCCACGGCTTTGTGGGTTGCCCAGTGTGAGTGGGGCTCTGCTGGACTTTCTGCAGCAGTTGCCAAGATGCCACCTGCTAAAGAAGAGGATGTGCCACCCATACCTGCCGCTGGAATTTCTCCCTGGGCAGAGGTGAGTAAGGAAGAAAGCAGTGGGGGCCGGGACAGGAGGGGTATCTCAGGCAGGGAAATGGAAAGCTTCCAGAAGAGCACCCAGGGCCAGGACCATCCTGTCTGGCCTGCAGGCACCAAGTCGGCTGGCATGCTGTCGCTCATGTGGCTCCATGGCCCTTCCTCTAGGCTTTCAAGTCCTTGTACATATTCAGGTGTTTTATCTGGGAAGGGTGGGAACATTTCAGCAGCAGCTGGCCTGGGGCTCGGCCCACGTTTACTCACAGATGCCTCGGCACGGGCCCCCAGCTTTGCAATGAGGACGCTTGTTGTGTGGGGCATGCTGGCTGAATGGGAGATGATTCCCCACCACTGACCAACTTCAGAATTGTTTACAACTGGAGCAAGGGCCCTGATACGGTTTTCCTCTGTGTAACTGGTGGGTTCTGTTTTTTTTTCTTTTTTTCGTTTTTGGTTCAAGGTAGATTTTATTCCTCTTTTTTGTATTTACAGATATAAGCATGGAAATAATTTATTCATATAAATACATGTATATGAAGGGAAGAATATTTTTTCTGTTTTACTTTTTGTAATTTTGAATTTTATTTTATTTTTTTATACAGCAGGTTCTTTTTGGTTACCTATTTTATACATAGAAATGTATACATGTCAATCCCAATCTCTCAACTCCCACCACCACCCCCCTAACAGCTTTCCCCCCTTGGTGTCCATACGTTTGTTGTCTACATCTGTTGCTCTATTTCTGCCTTGCAAAACGGTTCATCTGTACAACTTTTCTAGGTTCCACATATATGCATTTATATACAGGATTTGTTTTTCTCTTTCTGACTTACTTCACTCTGTATGACAGTCTCTAGATCCATCAACGTCTCTACAAATGACCCAATTTCATTCCTTTTTATGGCTTAGTAATATTCCATTTTATATATGTACCTCATCTTTATGCATTCGTCTGTCTGTGGGCATTTAGGTTGCTTCCATTACCTGGATATTGTAAATAGTGATGCAATGAACATTGCGGTGAATGTCTCTTTTCGTTTTATGGTTTTGTCTGGGTATATGCCCAGTAGTGGGATTGCTGTATTATATGGTAATTCTATTCTTAGTTTTATAAGAAACTCCATAATGTTCTCCACAGTGACTGCATCAATTTACATTCCCAACAATAGTGGAAGAGGTTTCCTTATCTCCGCACCCTTTCCAGCATTTGTTGTTTGTAGATTTTCTGATGATGCCCATTCTAACAGGTGTGAGGTGATACACCATGGATTAGTCTATTTCGTTGAGCAAAGAGTAGGTCTTGTCTATTACATATTTGGCTTATGGAACGGTATGTGTGCTCATTTCAATCTCTGGTTTTATACAGCACCCCAACTCAACTTTCCCGTTAAGCAAGCATAAGTTTTTATCTAAATGTGAGACTCTGCTCGGTTTTGTAATTCAGTTTATGTGTAGCCAAGTTTACACTCCCTCTATTTGTGATATCTTATGATAATTATGTTTCTCTGTGTGACATATTTCTCTTAGAATCATCATACTTAAATCCACTCAATTTGCTGCTACAGGCCTGATGACATTGATTTCATTGCTGAGTGATATTCCGTTGTACGTAAGTAGGACAACTCCTTTATCCATTTTTTTCTTTCTGGGATATTTAATTTGTACTGGACTCAAGGTTCTTGTAAACACAGCAGCCCTGGATATTGTGTTGGCTGTGTCTTGTTGATTTTAATTTTCCTAAGCTATAGGGCCAAAAGTGGAAGTGCCCTAGGCTCTGTAGCTTTGTTTTTTAGATGTTTCAGCATACACTATAAACATCACGAGAGTGTCTGTTGGCAATTTACATCCCGTCCATCAGCATAACAAGGCTCCCTGTTCTCCATGGACTGTCCTGTGTTTCTGGGTTTTACACTTTTTTCAGATGACTCTTTTGACGAATGGGAAATGAGAGTTCATTGTAGTGCGGATTTCCATTGCTCGAATTCTTGGTTGGCCACAAAGGGCATATGCGTTTTTTCCTGAATATATTCAGGAAAAAATGTATACGCACTTTTTGTCCAAGTGCATCACTGTCAAAGATCTGCCGCTTTTCACATGCTTTAAATGCAATTCCAATCTACCTCCTGAAATATGATTCCTGCAATTCTGCCTCGTTTTCAAGTCCTCTGTGCAGACTTACTTCAATATATTTTTGCCAATAGCTGTCATTTATATCTCTGCAGGTTTGTGAATTACAGTGCCTGTGATTTCCTTTCTTAACTCCTTTCCTTGAAAGCTGGCCACAGAACCGCAGGTTTGCTTCAGGCCGTAATCAGGGTCCTGCACGGCACTCTGAGCCTTTGGTTAATTCCTCTTCCTGGTGGGAAATTAGAGTTAAATGTGCCCCTCCAGACACCTGCCTCACTCCCAGCCCCTTGGTGATGTGTGTCCTCTGGTTTGAGGCCACATGTGCTGGGTTCCTCACCTTTCGCAGATGTGGCCCCACTGGTGTGCGGACACTCCTGCCTGGTTCCCATCCCCTTGGTGATGTGAGCCCTCCAGTGAGAGTCTGATCCTGGTTGGGCTCCTCACACTTCTGTGAGGTGGGCCCTCTTCTCTGAGGTCACTCCTGCCTGGCTGACACACCCCGCCTTGGCGACGTCGGCCCTCTGGTGGCAGTTGGAGCCCGCTGGGAGCCTCCTCCCCTCAGTGATGAGGCCCTCTGGCATCAGGCCCTAACTGCTGGTTACCCACATTTTCTGATACGTGCTAAGTGGTGTGAGGGCACTCCTGCCAGGTTCCCATCCCCATGTGCCTTCTGCTCTATGGTCCCAACACCTGTGTTGTTCACAGTTTCAGGATGTTGGCTCTCTGGTGTTAGTTCACTCAGGCCTAGATCCCATAGACTCTGTGCTCTGAGCCGCCTGCTGGGAGGTTCCTACTGCTGGATTCCTTACCATTTTTATTCTTTGGGTCCTGTGTTTTCATGCTCCTCCTTCCTGACTCACTCCCAGCCCTTTTGTGATGTAGGTCCTCTGGTTTGAGGCCACATGTGCCGGTTTCCTCACCTTTATTGATGTGGCCCCACTGGTGTGAGGACACTCCTGCCTGGTTCCCATCCCCTTGGTGATGGGGGCCCTCTGGTGAGAGTCTGATCCTGGCTGGATTCCTCACCCTTCTGGGAGGTGGGCCCTCTGCTGTGAGGTCACTCCTGCCTGGCTGGCACACATCACCTTGGCGATGTGGGTCCTCAGTTGGGAGTTGGTGCCTGCTGGGAGTCTCCTCCCCTCGGTAATGAGGGCCCTCTGGCGTCAGGCCCTAACTCATGGGCTCCCAAAATTTTCTGATATGTGCCCTGTCGTGTGAGTACACTCCTGCCACGTTCCCATCCCCATGGGGATGTGGGCCTTCTGCTCTGAGGTCCCACCAGCTGGATTGCTCACAGTGTCATGATGTGAGCCCTCTGCTGTGAGTTCACTGTGGCCTGGATCCCATAGACTCCGTACTCTGGGCCACCTGCTGGGGGGTTCCAACTGCTGGATTCCTCACATTTTTTATTCTGTGGGCCCTGTGTTGTTAGGCTACTCCTGCCTGCCTCACTCGGAGCACCTTGGAAATGTGGGTCCTCTGGTTTAGGCCACATGTGCTGGGTTCGTCACCTTTCTATAATGTGGCCACACTGGTGTGAGGACACTCCTGCCTTGTTCTGGTCACCTTGGTGATGT
This sequence comes from Delphinapterus leucas, assembly GCF_059928025.1. Lineage (NCBI taxonomy): Eukaryota > Metazoa > Chordata > Mammalia > Artiodactyla > Monodontidae > Delphinapterus > Delphinapterus leucas. The sequence goes on along the minus strand of NW_028322254.1, from coordinate 3,391,415 downwards.
GGGCTCTCTGGTGAGAGCCTTATCCTGGCTGGTTTCCTCACCCTTCTGTGAGGTAGGCCCTCTGCTGTGAGGTCACTCCTGCCTGACTGGCACACGTCACCTTGGCAACGTGGGCCCTCAGGTGGGAGTTGGTGCCTGCTGGGAGTCTCCTCCCCTCGGTAATGAGGGCCCTCTGGCGTCAGGCTCTAACTCCTGGGCTCCCAAAATTTTCTGATGTGCGCCCTGTGGTGTGAGTACACTCCTGCCAGGTTTCCAACCCCATGGGAATATGGGCCTTCTGCTCTGAGGTCCCAACGGTGGGTGGCTCAGTTTCATGATGAGGGCCCTCTGGTGTGAGTTCACTCCGGCCTGGATCCCATAGCCGCGCTGCTCCTGGCCGCCTGCGGGGAGGTTCCAACTGCGGGATTCCTCACCTTTTTTCTTCTATGAGCCCTCTGTTTGGAGACTCCTCCTGCCTGACTCACTCCCAGCCCCTTGGTGATGTGTGTCCTCTGGTTTGAGGCCACGTGTGCTGGGTCCCTCACCTTTCGATGATGTGGCCCCGCTGGTGTGAGGACACTCCTGCCTGGTTTCTATCCCCTTGGTGATGTGGGCCCTCTGGTGAGAGTCTGATCCTGGCTGGGTTCCTCACCCTTCTGTGAGGTGGGCCCTCTGCTGTGAGGTCACTACTGACTGGCTGGCACACCCCGCCTTGGCGACATCGGCCCTCTTGTGGCAGTTGGAGCCTGCTGGGAGCCACCTCCCCTCGGTGATGAGGGCTCTCTAGCGTCAGGCCGTAACTGCTGGGTACCCACTTTTTCTGATACGTGCTAAGTGGTGCGAGGACACTCTTGCCATGTTCCCAACCCCATGGGGATGTGGGCCTTCTGCTGTGAGGTCCCAATGGCTGGGTTGCTCACAGTTTCATGATATGGGCCCTCTGCTGTGAGTTCACTGCAGCCTGGATCGCATAGACTCGGTGCTCTGGGCCGCCTGCTGGGAGGTTCCCACTGCAGGATTCCTCAGCTTTTTTATTCTATGGGCCCTGTGTTGTGAGGCTACTCCTGCATGCCTCACTCCGAGCCCCTTGGAGATGTGGGTCTTCTGGTTTAGGCCACATGTGCTGGGTTCCTCACCTTTCTATGATGTGGTCACCCTGGTGTGAAGACAGTCCTGCCTGGTTCTGATCCTCTTGGTGATGTGGGCCCTCTGGTGAGAGTCTAATCCTCTTTGGGTTCCTCACACTTTTTTGAGGTTGGCCCTCTGCTCTGAGGTCACTCCTGCCTGGCTGGCACACCCCGCATTGGCGACGTTGGCCCTCTTGTAGCAGTTGGAGCCTGCTGGGAGCCTCCTCTCCTCGGTGATGAGGGCCCTCTGGCGTCAGGCCCTAACTGCTGGGCTCCCCACATTTTCTGATGTGTGCCCACTGGTGCGATGACACTCCTGCTTGGTTCGCTTCCCCATGGGGATGTGGGCCTTGTGCTCTGAGGTCACAATGGCTAGGTTGCTCACAGTTTCATGATGAGGGCCCTCTGTTGTAAGTTCATCATTGCCTGGATCCCATAGCCTCGGTGCTCTGGGCCGCCTGCTGGGATGTTCCAACTGCTGGATTCCTCACCTTTTTTATACAATGGGCCACGTGTTTTGAGGTTCATCCTGCCTGCCTCGCTCCGAGACCCATGGAGATGTGGGTCCTCTGGTTTGAGGCCACATGTGCTGGGTACCTCAACTTGCGATGATGTGGCCCCACGGGTGTGAAGACACTCCTGCCTGGTTCCCAGCCCCTTGCTGATGTGGGCCCTCTGGTGAGAGTCTGATAATGGCTGGGTCCCTTACCCTTCTGTGAGGTGGGCCCTCTGATGTGAGGTCACTCCTGACTGGCTGGCTCACGTCACCTTGGCGATGTGGGCCCTCTGTTGGCCACTGAAGCATGCTGGGAGCCCCCTACCCTCTTTAAGGAGGGCCTTGGAAAAAACGCATATGCACTTTTTGAACAAGTGCATCATTGTCGAGGTTCTGCCTCTTCTCCTATGCTTTCAGTGCACTTCCCGTCTACCTCCTGAAATCGTTTTCCTGGAATTCTGCCCCGCTTTCAAGTCCTCTTCGCAGCCTTCCTTCAATATATTTTTGGACGATAGCTGTCATTTATAACTCTGCAGGTTTGTGAATTACAGTGCCCCTGAGCTCCTTTGTTCAACTCGCTATCTTGTGAGCTGCCTGCACACCCGCAGTATTGCTTCAGGCCCTAATCTGGTTCCGGCACGGCATTCTGAGCCTTTGGTTAATTCCACTTCCTGGTGAGAAATGAGCATTAAATTGCCCGTGCAGACACCTACAGCTAGATTCTCATTGGTTCTCCCTATTCCTGTTCATCTTGCGCAGAAATTGCAAACTGTGACAAACAGGAGGTTAAAGGCACTGACTCTCCAAGTGGGGAGAGTGTTCGTAAAGGGTCTGGAATGGTGAACCCGAGTAAAAGGGGACGAAAACTGAGATGCATTTGAAAACGTTTGCCAGTCACCCGGTGCACCATACTGTGGGTTTCCCATGCATGTTTTAGCTGAAGGAAGAATCCCTTAAACTTGGAGAGTTGGGACCCATGGAATGGGTACCATGCTGTATGACTTCAAAGGGTCTGCATTTGCTCATCGAACCTCACCAATGCTATCAGCCCGAAGTGCCCAACCTTATGTCTCACTCAGCTGTGTGTGTAGATGTGGTAAATCCAGGTTGCATCACAAGCCCTGAATGAATTATTTAAGAATTGCTCTCTATTTCACTGTCCTTGGGTTTTGTTTGTGTAATTCATTTTGATAATGGGATTTATCGGATTTTCTCTGCTGCATTCATGCCGCTGTACACACGCTTCATTCTCTTACGGAGACATATAAATCCATGGGTTTGAAGATTCTTACTAGTCAGGTGTATTCCTAGGCGTTGAATATGGGGTGTTTAGTCCATTTCGTTGAGCAAGGGGTAGGTCTTGACTATTACATATTTGGCTTATGGAAAGGTATCTGTGCTAATTTCTATCTCTGGTTTTATGCAGCACCCCAACTCACCTTTCCCCTTAAGCAAGCATAAGTTGGTTTTCTAAATTTGAGACCCTGTTCTGTTTTGTAATTCAGTTCATGTGTAGCCAAGTTTACATTCCGTGTAGTAGTGATATCTTATGATGTTTCATTTTCTGTGTGACTTATTTCACTTAGAATCATCGTACCTGAATCCACTCATTATGCCGCGACGGGCCTGATGACATAGATTTCATTGCTGAGTGATATTCCATTGTACGTATGTACCACAACTTCTTTATCCATTTTTCACATTCTGGGATATTTAACTTGTACCGTAGACGAGGTTCTTGTAAACAGAGCCGTCCGACATTTTGGGGTGGCTGTGTGTTTTTGATTTTAATTTCCCTAAGCTATAGGACCATAAGTGGAAGTGCCGTAGGCTCCGTAGCTTTGTTTTTTCGGTGTTCCGGGAAACACCATACACTTCTCCAGAGTGGCTGTTGGCAATTTACATCCCGCCCATCAGCATAACAAGGCTCCCTGTTCTCCATGGCCTTTGCTGCCTTTCTGGATTTTACACTTTTTTCAGATGGCCCTTTTGACCAGGGGGCAGTGAGACTTCATTGTAGTGCAGATTTCTTTAACGTGCTTGCTTGGTTGGCCAAAAAGGGCTTATGCGTTTTTTCCTGAATATATTCAGGAAAAAACGCATACGCCCTTTTTGGCCAAGAGCATCATTGTCGATGTTCTGCCTCTTTTCCTATGCTTTAAATGCAGTTACCGTCTACCCCCTGAAATCGTTTTCCTGCAAATCTGTCCCGCTTACAAGTCGTCTTCGCAGCCTTCCTTCAATATATTTTTGGACGATAGCTGTCATTTATAACTCTGCAGGTTTGTGAGTTACAGTGCCCCTGAGCTCCTTTCTTCAACTCGCTATCTTGTGAGCTGGCCGCAAACGCACAGGATTGCCTCAGGCCCTAATCTGGTTCCGGCACGGCATGCTGAGCCTTTGGTTAATTCCTCTTCCTGGTGGGAAATGAGAGTTAAATTTGCCCGTGCAGACACCTAGAGCTAGTCTCTCATTCCTTCTCCCTATTCCTTTTCATCTTGCGCAGAAATTGCAAACTGTGCCCAACAGGAGGTTAAAGGCACTGACTCTCCAAGTGGGGAGAGTGTTCGTAAAGGGTCTGGAATGGTGAACCCGAGTAAAAGGGGACGAATACTGAGATGCATTTGAAAACGTTTGCCAGTCACACGGCGCACCATACTGTGGGTTTCCCATGCATGTTTTAGCTGAAGGAAGAATCCCTTAAACTTGGAGAGTTGGGACCCATGGAATGGGTACCATGCTGTATGACTTCAAAGGGTCTGCATTTGCTCATCGAACCTCACCAATGCTATCAGCCCGAAGTGCCCAACCTTATGTCTCACTCAGCTCTGGGTGTAGATGTGGTAAATCCAGGTTGCATCACAAACCCTGAATGAATTATTTAAGAATTGCTCTCTCTTTCACTGCCCTTGGGTTTTGTTTGTGTAATTCATTTTGATAATGGGATTTATCGGATTTTCTCTGCTGCATTCATGCCGCTGTACACACGCTTCATTCTCTTACGGAGACATATAAATCCATGGGTTTGAAGATTCTTACTAGTCAGGTGTATTCCTAGGCTTTGAATATGGGGTGTTTAGTCCATTTCGTTGAGCAAGGGGTAGGTCTTGACTATTACATATTTGGCTTATGGAAAGGTATCTGTGCTAATTTCTATCTCTGGTTTTATGCAGCACCCCAACTCACCTTTCCCCTTAAGCAAGCATAAGTTGGTTTTCTAAATTTGAGACCCTGTTCTGTTTTGTAATTCAGTTCATGTGTAGCCAAGTTTACATTCCGTGTAGTAGTGATATCTTATGATGTTTCATTTTCTGTGTGACTTATTTCACTTAGAATCATCGTACCTGAATCCACTCATTATGCCGCGACGGGCCTGATGACATAGATTTCATTGCTGAGTGATATTCCATTGTACGTACGTACCACAACTTCTTTATCCATTTTTCACATTCTGGGATATTTAACTTGTACCGTAGACGAGGTTCTTGTAAACAGAGCCGTCCGACACTTTGGGGTGGCTGTGTGTTTTTGATTTTAATTTCCCTAAGCTATAGGACCATAAGTGGAAGTGCCGTAGGCTCCGTAGCTTTGTTTTTTCGGTGTTCCGGGAAACACCATACACTTCTCCAGAGTGGCTGTTGGCAATTTACATCCCGCCCATCAGCATAACAAGGCTCCCTGTTCTCCATGGCCTGTGCTGCCTTTCTGGATTTTACACTTTTTTCAGATGGCCCTTTTGACCGGGGGGCAGTGAGACTTCATTGTAGTGCAGATTTCTTTAACGTGCTTGCTTGGTTGGCCAAAAAGTGCGTATGCGTTTTTTCCTGAATATATTCAGGAAAAAACGCATACGCCCTTTTTGGCCAAGAGCATCATTGTCGACGTTCTGCCTCTTTTCCTATGCTTTAACTGCAATTCCCGTCTACCCCCTGAAATCGTTTTCCTGCAAATCTGTCCCGCTTACAAGTCGTCTTCGCAGCCTTCCTTCAATATATTTTTGGACGATAGCTGTCATTTATAACTCTGCAGGTTTTTGAATTACAGAGCCCCTGAGCTCCTTTCTTAAAATCGCTTTCTTGTGAGCTGGCCGCAAACCCGCAGGATTGCTTCAGGCCCTAATCTGGTTCCGGCACGGCATGCTGAGCCTTTGGTTAATTCCTCTTTCTGGTGGGAAATGAGCGTTAAATTTGCCCATGCAGACACCTACAGCTAGTCTCTCATTGGTTCTCCCTATTCCTGTTCATCTTGCGCAGAAATTGCAAACTGTGCCAAACAGCAGGTTAAAGGCACTGACTCTCCAAGTGGGGAGAGTGTTAGTAAAGGGTCTGGGATTGTGAACCCGAGTAAAAGGGGACGAAAACTGAGATGCCTTTGAAAACGTTTCCTGGTCACATGGTGCACCATACTGTGGGTTTCCCATGCATGCTTTAGCTGAAGGAAGAATCGCTTAAACCTGGAGAGTTGGGACCCATGGAATGGGTACCATGCAGTATGACTTCAAAGGGTCTGCATTTGCTCATCGAACCTCACCAATGCTATCAGCCCGAAGTGCCCAACCTTATGTCTCACTCAGCTCTGGGTGTAGATGTGGTAAATCCAGGTTGCATCACAAGCCCTGAATGAATTATTTAAGAATTGCTCTCTATTTCACTGTCCTTGGGTTTTGTTTGTGTAATTCATTTTGATAATGGGATTTATCGGATTTTCTCTGCTGCATTCATGCTGCTGTACACACACTTCATTCTCTTACGGAGACATATAAATCCATGGGTTTGAAGATTCTTACTAGTCAGGTGTATTCCTAGGCGTTGAATATGGGGTGTTTAGTCCATTTCGTTGAGCAAGGGGTAGGTGTTGACTATTACATATTTGGCTTAAGGAAAGGTATCTGTGCTAATTTCTATCTCTGGTTTTATGCAGCACCGCAACTCACCTTTCCCCTTAAGCAAGCATAAGTTGGTTTTCTAAATTTGAGACCCTGTTCTGTTTTGTAATTCAGTTCATGTGTAGCCAAGTTTACATTCCGTGTAGTAGTGATATCTTATGATGTTTCATTTTCTGTGTGACTTATTTCACTTAGAATCATCGTACCTGAATCCACTCATTATGCCGCGACGGGCCTGATGACATAGATTTCATTGCTGAGTGATATTCCATTGTACGTACGTACCACAACTTCTTTATCCATTTTTCACATTCTGGGATATTTAACTTGTACCGTAGACGAGGTTCTTGTAAACAGAGCCGTCCGACACTTTGGGGTGGCTGTGAGTTTTTGATTTTAATTTCCCTAAGCTATAGGACCATAAGTGGAAGTGCCGTAGGCTCCGTAGCTTTGTTTTTTCGGTGTTCCGGGAAACACCATACACTTCTCCAGAGTGGCTGTTGGCAATTTACATCCCGCCCATCAGCATAACAAGGCTCCCTGTTCTCCATGGCCTGTGCTGCCTTTCTGGATTTTACACATTTTTCAGATGGCCCTTTTGACCGGGGGGCAGTGAGACTTCATTGTAGTGCAGATTTCTTTAACATGCTTGCTTGGTTGGCCAAAAAGGGCGTATGCTTTTTTTCCTGAAAAATTCAGGAAAAATTCAGGAAAAAACGCATACGCCCTTTTTGGCCAAGAGCATCATTGTCGACGTTCTGCCTCTTTTCCTATGCTTTAAATGCAATTCCCGTCTACCCCCTGAAATCGTTTTCCTGCAAATCTGTCCCGCTTACAAGTCGTCTTCGCAGCCTTCCTTCAATATATTTTTGGACGATAGCTGTCATTTATAACTCTGCAGGTTTGTGAGTTACAGTGCCCCTGAGCTCCTTTCTTCAACTCGCTATCTTGTGAGCTGGCCGCAAACCCGCAGGATTGCCTCAGGCCCTAATCTGGTTCTGGCACGGCATGCTGAGCCTTTGGTTAATTCCTCTTCTTGCTGGGAAATGAGCGTTAAATTTGCCCGTGCAGACACCTACAGCTAGTCTCTCATTCGTTCTCCCTCTTCCTTTTCATCTTGCGCAGAAATTGCAAACTGTGCCCAACAGGAGGTTAAAGGCACTGACTCTCCAAGTGGGGAGAGTGTTCGTAAAGGGTCTGGAATGGTGAACCCGAGTAAAAGGGGACGAATACTGAGATGCATTTGAAAACGTTTGCCAGTCACACGGCGCACCATACTGTGGGTTTCCCATGCATGTTTTAGCTGAAGGAAGAATCCCTTAAACTTGGAGAGTTGGGACCCATGGAATGGGTACCATGCTGTATGACTTCAAAGGGTCTGCATTTGCTCATCGAACCTCACCAATGCTATCAGCCCGAAGTGCCCAACCTTATGTCTCACTCAGCTCTGGGTGTAGATGTGGTAAATCCAGGTTGCATCACAAACCCTGAATGAATTATTTAAGAATTGCTCTCTCTTTCACTGCCCTTGGGTTTTGTTTGTGTAATTCATTTTGATAATGGGATTTATCGGATTTTCTCTGCTGCATTCATGCCGCTGTACACACGCTTCATTCTCTTACGGAGACATATAAATCCATGGGTTTGAAGATTCTTACTAGTCAGGTGTATTCCTAGGCTTTGAATATGGGGTGTTTAGTCCATTTCGTTGAGCAAGGGGTAGGTCTTGACTATTACATATTTGGCTTATGGATAGGTATCTGTGCTAATTTCTATCTCTGGTTTTATGCAGCACCCCAACTCACCTTTCCCCTTAAGCAAGCATAAGTTGGTTTTCTAAATTTGAGACCCTGTTCTGTTTTGTAATTCAGTTCATGTGTAGCCAAGTTTACATTCCGTGTAGTAGTGATATCTTATGATGTTTCATTTTCTGTGTGACTTATTTCACTTAGAATCATCGTACCTGAATCCACTCATTATGCCGCGACGGGCCTGATGACATAGATTTCATTGCTGAGTGATATTCCATTGTACGTACGTACCACAACTTCTTTATCCATTTTTCACATTCTGGGATATTTAACTTGTACCGTAGACGAGGTTCTTGTAAACAGAGCCGTCCGACACTTTGGGGTGGCTGTGTGTTTTTGATTTTAATTTCCCTAAGCTATAGGACCATAAGTGGAAGTGCCGTAGGCTCCGTAGCTTTGTTTTTTCGGTGTTCCGGGAAACACCATACACTTCTCCAGAGTGGCTGTTGGCAATTTACATCCCGCCCATCAGCATAACAAGGCTCCCTGTTCTCCATGGCCTGTGCTGCCTTTCTGGATTTTACACTTTTTTCAGATGGCCCTTTTGACCGGGGGGCAGTGAGACTTCATTGTAGTGCAGATTTCTTTAACGTGCTTGCTTGGTTGGCCAAAAAGTGCGTATGCGTTTTTTCCTGAATATATTCAGGAAAAAACGCATACGCCCTTTTTGGCCAAGAGCATCATTGTCGACGTTCTGCCTCTTTTCCTATGCTTTAACTGCAATTCCCGTCTACCCCCTGAAATCGTTTTCCTGCAAATCTGTCCCGCTTACAAGTCGTCTTCGCAGCCTTCCTTCAATATATTTTTGGACGATAGCTGTCATTTATAACTCTGCAGGTTTTTGAATTACAGAGCCCCTGAGCTCCTTTCTTAAAATCGCTTTCTTGTGAGCTGGCCGCAAACCCGCAGGATTGCTTCAGGCCCTAATCTGGTTCCGGCACGGCATGCTGAGCCTTTGGTTAATTCCTCTTTCTGGTGGGAAATGAGCGTTAAATTTGCCCATGCAGACACCTACAGCTAGTCTCTCATTGGTTCTCCCTATTCCTGTTCATCTTGCGCAGAAATTGCAAACTGTGCCAAACAGCAGGTTAAAGGCACTGACTCTCCAAGTGGGGAGAGTGTTAGTAAAGGGTCTGGGATTGTGAACCCGAGTAAAAGGGGACGAAAACTGAGATGCCTTTGAAAACGTTTCCTGGTCACATGGTGCACCATACTGTGGGTTTCCCATGCATGCTTTAGCTGAAGGAAGAATCGCTTAAACCTGGAGAGTTGGGACCCATGGAATGGGTACCATGCAGTATGACTTCAAAGGGTCTGCATTTGCTCATCGAACCTCACCAATGCTATCAGCCCGAAGTGCCCAACCTTATGTCTCACTCAGCTCTGGGTGTAGATGTGGTAAATCCAGGTTGCATCACAAGCCCTGAATGAATTATTTAAGAATTGCTCTCTATTTCACTGTCCTTGGGTTTTGTTTGTGTAATTCATTTTGATAATGGGATTTATCGGATTTTCTCTGCTGCATTCATGCCGCTGTACACACACTTCATTCTCTTACGGAGACATATAAATCCATGGGTTTGAAGATTCTTACTAGTCAGGTGTATTCCTAGGCGTTGAATATGGGGTGTTTAGTCCATTTCGTTGAGCAAGGGGTAGGTGTTGACTATTACATATTTGGCTTAAGGAAAGGTATCTGTGCTAATTTCTATCTCTGGTTTTATGCAGCACCGCAACTCACCTTTCCCCTTAAGCAAGCATAAGTTGGTTTTCTAAATTTGAGACCCTGTTCTGTTTTGTAATTCAGTTCATGTGTAGCCAAGTTTACATTCCGTGTAGTAGTGATATCTTATGATGTTTCATTTTCTGTGTGACTTATTTCACTTAGAATCATCGTACCTGAATCCACTCATTATGCCGCGACGGGCCTGATGACATAGATTTCATTGCTGAGTGATATTCCATTGTACGTACGTACCACAACTTCTTTATCCATTTTTCACATTCTGGGATATTTAACTTGTACCGTAGACGAGGTTCTTGTAAACAGAGCCGTCCGACACTTTGGGGTGGCTGTGAGTTTTTGATTTTAATTTCCCTAAGCTATAGGACCATAAGTGGAAGTGCCGTAGGCTCCGTAGCTTTGTTTTTTCGGTGTTCCGGGAAACACCATACACTTCTCCAGAGTGGCTGTTGGCAATTTACATCCCGCCCATCAGCATAACAAGGCTCCCTGTTCTCCATGGCCTGTGCTGCCTTTCTGGATTTTACACATTTTTCAGATGGCCCTTTTGACCGGGGGGCAGTGAGACTTCATTGTAGTGCAGATTTCTTTAACATGCTTGCTTGGTTGGCCAAAAAGGGCGTATGCTTTTTTTCCTGAAAAATTCAGGAAAAATTCAGGAAAAAACGCATACGCCCTTTTTGGCCAAGAGCATCATTGTCGACGTTCTGCCTCTTTTCCTATGCTTTAAATGCAATTCCCGTCTACCCCCTGAAATCGTTTTCCTGCAAATCTGTCCCGCTTACAAGTCGTCTTCGCAGCCTTCCTTCAATATATTTTTGGACGATAGCTGTCATTTATAACTCTGCAGGTTTGTGAGTTACAGTGCCCCTGAGCTCCTTTCTTCAACTCGCTATCTTGTGAGCTGGCCGCAAACCCGCAGGATTGCCTCAGGCCCTAATCTGGTTCTGGCACGGCATGCTGAGCCTTTGGTTAATTCCTCTTCTTGCTGGGAAATGAGCGTTAAATTTGCCCGTGCAGACACCTACAGCTAGTCTCTCATTCGTTCTCCCTCTTCCTTTTCATCTTGCGCAGAAATTGCAAACTGTGCCCAACAGGAGGTTAAAGGCACTGACTCTCCAAGTGGGGAGAGTGTTCGTAAAGGGTCTGGAATGGTGAACCCGAGTAAAAGGGGACGAAAACTGAGATGCATTTGAAAACGTTTGCCAGTCACACGGTGCACCATACTGTGGGTTTCCCATGCATGTTTTAGCTGAAGGAAGAATCCCTTAAACTTGGAGAGTTGGGACCCATGGAATGGGTACCATGCTGTATGACTTCAAAGGGTCTGCATTTGCTCATCGAACCTCACCAATGCTATCAGCCCGAAGTGCCCAACCTTATGTCTCACTCAGCTCTGGGTGTAGATGTGGTAAATCCAGGTTGCATCACAAGCCCTGAATGAATTATTTAAGAATTGCTCTCTATTTCACTGTCCTTGGGTTTTGTTTGTGTAATTCATTTTGATAATGGGATTTATCGGATTTTCTCTGCTGCATTCATGCCGCTGTACACACGCTTCATTCTCTTACGCAGACATATAAATCCATGGGTTTGAAGATTCTTACTAGTCAGGTGTATTCCTAGGCGTTGAATATGGGGTGTTTAGTCCATTTTGTTGAGCAAGGGGTAGGTCTTGACTATTACATATTTGGCTTATGGAAAGGTATCTGTGCTAATTTCTATCTCTGGTTTTATGCAGCACCCCAACTCACCTTTCCCCTTAAGCAAGCATAAGTTGGTTTTCTAAATTTGAGACCCTGTTCTGTTTTGTAATTCAGTTCATGTGTAGCCAAGATTACATTCCGTGTATTAGTGATATCTTATGATGTTTCATTTTCTGTGTGACTTATTTCACTTAGAATCATCGTACCTGAATCCACTCATTATGCCGCGACGGGCCTGATGACATAGATTACATTGCTGAGTGATATTCCATTGTACGTACATACCACAACTTCTTTATCCATTTTTCACATTCTGGGATATTTAACTTGTACCGTAGACGAGGTTCTTGTAAACAGAGCCGTCCGACACTTTGGGGTGGCTGTGTGTTTTTGATTTTAATTTCCCTAAGCTATAGGACCATAAGTGGAAGTGCCGTAGGCTCCGTAGCTTTGTTTTTTCGGTGTTCCGGGAAACACCATACACTTCTCCAGAGTGGCTGTTGGCAATTTACATCCCGCCCATCAGCATAACAAGGCTCCCTGTTCTCCATGGCGTGTGCTGCCTTTCTGGATTTTACACTTTTTTCAGATGGCCCTTTTGACCGGGGGGCAGTGAGACTTCATTGTAGTGCAGATTTCTTTAACATGCTTGCTTGGTTGGCCAAAAAGGGCGTATGCGTTTTTTCCTGAATATATTCAGGAAAAAACGCATACGCCCTTTTTGGCCAAGAGCATCATTGTCGACGTTCTGCCTCTTTTCCTATGCTTTAAATGCAATTCCCGTCTACCCCCTGAAATCGTTTTCCTGCAAATCTGTCCCGCTTACAAGTCGTCTTCGCAGCCTTCCTTCAATATATTTTTGGACGATAGCTGTCATTTATAACTCTGCAGGTTTGTGAGTTACAGTGCCCCTGAGCTCCTTTCTTCAACTCGCTATCTTGTGAGCTGGCCGCAAACCCGCAGGATTGCCTCAGGCCCTAATCTGGTTCTGGCACGGCATGCTGAGCCTTTGGTTAATTCCTCTTCCTGGTGGGAAATGAGCGTTAAATTTGCCCGTGCAGACACCTACAGCTAGTCTCTCATTCGTTCTCCCTATTCCTTTTCATCTTGCGCAGAAATTGCAAACTGTGCCCAACAGGAGGTTAAAGGCACTGACTCTCCAAGTGGGGAGAGTGCTTGTAAAGGGTCTAGAATGGTGAACCCGAGTAAAAGGGGACGAAAACTGAGATGCATTTGAAAACGTTTGCCAGTCACACGGTGCACCATACTGTGGGTTTCCCATGCATGTTTTAGCTGAAGGAAGAATCCCTTAAACTTGGAGAGTTGGGACCCATGGAATGGGTACCATGCTGTATGACTTCAAAGGGTCTGCATTTGCTCATCGAACCTCACCAATGCTATCAGCCCGAAGTGCCCAACCTTATGTCTCACTCAGCTCTGGGTTTAGATGAGGTAAATCCAGGTTGCACCACAAGCCCTGAATGAATTATTTAAGAATTGCTCTCTATTTCACTGTCATTGTGTTTTGTGTTTGTAATTCATTTTGATAATGGGATTTATCGGATTTTCTCTGCTGCCTTCATGCAGCTGTACACATGTTTGATTCTCTTATGGAGACATATAAATCCATGGGTTTGAAAATTCTTTCTAGTCAGGTGTATTCCTAGGCGTTGAATATAGGGTGTTTAGCCCATTTCGTTGAGCAAGGGGTAGGTCTTGACTATTACATATTTGACGTATGGAATGGTATCTGTGCTAATTTCTATCTCTGGTTTTATGCAGCAACCCAACTCACCTTTCCCCTTAAGCAAACATTAGTTGGTTTTCTCAATTTGAGACCCTGTTCTGTTTTGTAATTCAGTTCATGTGTAGCCAAGATTACATTACGTGTATTAGTGATATCTTATGATGTTTCATTTTCTGTGTGACTTATTTCTCTTAGAATCATCGTACCTGAATCCACTCATTATGCCACGACGGTCCAGATGACATAGATTTCATTCGTGAGTGATATTCAATTGTACGTACGTACCACAACTTCTTTATCCATTTTTTGCTTTCTGGGATATTTAACTTGTACCGTAGACGAGGTTCTTGTAAACAGAGCTGTCTAAAGCTTTGGGGTGGCTGTGTGTTTTTGATTTTAATTTCCCTAAGCTATAGGACCATAAGTGGAAGTGCCATAGGCTCCGTTGCTTTGTTTTTTAGGTGTTTCAGGAAACACCATACACTTCTCCAGAGTGGCTGTTGGCAATTTACATCCCACCCATCAGCATAACAAGGCTCCCTGTTCTCCATGGCCTGTGCTGCATTTCTGCATTTTACACTTTTTTCAGATGTCCCTTTTGACCGGGGGGCAGTGAGACTTCATTGTAGTGCAGATTTCTTTAACATGCTTGCTTGGTTGGCCAAAAAGGGCGTATGCGTTTTTTCCTGAATATATTCAGGAAAATTTGCATACGCCCTTTTTGGCCAAGTGCATCATTGTCGACGTTCTGCCTCTTTTCCTATGCTTTAAATGCAATTCCAGTCTACCCCCTGAAATCGTTTTCCTGCAATTCTGCCCCGCTTTCAAGTCGTCTTCGCAGCCTTCCTTCAATATATTTTTGGTTGATAGCAGTCATTTAAAACTCTGCAGGTTTGTGAATTACAGGGCCCCTGAGCTCCTTTCTTCAAATCGCTTTCTTGTGAGCTGGCCGCAAACCGGCAGGATTGCTTCAGGACCTAATCTAGTTCCGGCACGGCATGCTGAGCGTTTGGTTAATTCCTCTTCCTGGTGGGAAATGAGCGTTAAATTTGCCCGTGCATACACCTACAACTAGTCTCTCATTGGTTCTCCCTATTCCTGTTCATCTTGCGCAGAAATTGCAAACTGTGCGAAACAGGAGGTTAAAGGCACTGACTCTCCAAGTGGGGAGAGTGTTAGTAAAGGGTCTGGAATTGTGCACCCGAGTAAAAGGGGACGAAAACTGAGATGCATTTGAAAATGTTTCCCGGTCACATGGTGCACCATATTGTGGGTTTCCTATGCATGTTTTAGCTGAAGGAAGAATCGCTTAAACGTGGAGAGTTGGGACCCATGGAAAGGGTACCATACAGTATGACTTCAAATGGTCTGCATTTGCTCATTGAACCTCACCAATGTTATCAGCCCGATGTCTCCAAACTTATGTCTCACGCAGCTCTGGGTGTAGATGAGGTAAATCCAGGTGGCATCACAAGCCCTGAATGAATTATTTAAGAATTGCTCTCTATTTCACTGTCATTTTTTTTGTTTTTGAAATTTATTTTGATAATGGGATTTAGCTGATTTTCACTGCTGCGTTTTTGTCACTGTACACACGCTTGATTCTCTTATGGAGACATATAAATCCATAGGTATTAAGACTCTTACTCATCCTGTATATTCCTAGGCACTGAATATGGGGTGTTGAGTCCATTTCGTTGACCAGGAAGTAGGTTTTTTCTATTACATATTTGGCTTATGGAACGGTATCTGTGCTAATTTCAATCTCTGGTTTTATGCAGCACCCCAACTCTCCTTGATCCTTAAGCAAGCATAAGTTGGTTTTCTAAATTTGAGACCCCGTTCTCTTTTGTAATTCAGTTCATTTGTAGCCACGTTTACATTCCATGTATTAGTAATATCGTATGTCTTTGTCTTTTTGAATTATGTGACTTCAAATGATCATACGTAACTCCTCTGGGGTTGTTACAACTGGCCATGTTTCATTGATTTTCAGGCTGAGTAATATTCCACTCTACATAAGTGCCACACCTCTGTCCATTTTTTCCCTCCAGAGACATATAAATTATAACCTAATCGAGGATATATTAAACAGAGAGGCGGTAAATATTGGGGTGCCTGTGTCCTCTCGATTTTTCTTTTTCCCAAGATATACGTCCATGAGTGCAAGTGCCCTGTGCTCTGTAGCTCATTTTTTAGATGCTTTAGTAATCACAATACACTTTTCCAGAGTGACCGTTGGCAATATACATTTCCACTATAAGCCTCACAGGGCTCCCTTTTCTCCTTGCCCTGTCCTGCATTTCTGGTGTTTACACTTTATGAGGAAGGCTCTTCTGACTGATGCGAAGTGATATGTTTTGTAGTATTGATTTCCAGTGCCCACCTGTTTGGTTGGCTAAAAAAGTGTATGCCCTTTTCTTGAATATATACAGAAAAAGATGCATACACCCTTTTTGGCCAACTGCAATGTTGGCAATGTTCAGCCCCTTTTCTTGTGCTTAATGGCGAGTCCTTTCTACCTCATCCAATCCCTTTCCTGCCATTCTCCGTTGCTTACAAGTCCTTTTCTCTGACTTTCCTCAAGACATTTTTCAGTGATAGATATTTTCAACTCTGCAGTTTCGTGAATTTTAGTGTCCCTGAGTTCCATTTTTCAACTTGTGTTTATGGGAACTGGCCACAAAGCAGCGGGATTTCCTCAAGCCCTATTCTGTTTCCATGGGCAACCCTAGCCTTTGTTCAATTCGTTTTCCTGATTGGAAATTAGAGTGACATATGTCTGTCCGAAAACCTAGGACTTGTCTCTCATTGTTCCTCCTCCTTCTGCTTCATCCTTGGACAAATTCCAAACTGTGTGCAACAGGATGTTGACAGTGCTGACATCTCCAAGTGGGGAGACTGTTAGTAAAGACGCCGGAGTGGTGAACCCGAGCACCAGGAGATGAGGAGATGAGATGCCTTTTCCAAACTCTTCCCGATCAGACGATATACCATCCTCTGGGTGTGACAGGCATGTTTTAGCTGTAGGAAGTGTCCCGTTCATGTGAGGAGAACACCAGGGCTTTTTCAAAATCAGTGTCTCTCCGCTACCCAAACTGGGGAATTTTTTAAGCTACGGCTGCACATATGTTCATTAAGGGCCTTGGGAAGTAGGCAGAGTCCAAACTTTAGATGATTGAAGTCTTCAGGGTCAGAAGCACTGACCACCGGCTTCCCTTAGGTTCCATTTTAACTGTCATTGATAGATGATGTCAATAAAAATATCTATTCTTTTTCAGATTATTTCCCCTTATAGGTTATTGCAAAATATTGAGTGTAGTTCCCTGTGCTATAGAGTAGTTCCTTGTTGACGATCTATTTTATACATAGCAGTGTGTATGTGTTAATCCCAAACTGTTAATTTATCCCTCCTCCCACCTTTCCACTTTGGTAATAATAAATTATAAGATTTTATACTTCTCAGAAATGGGGGAGCTGAATGAGAGGTATCATTTTCAATGGAAAAGCATTTAAAACAAGATTGAAGCTTTAACCAAGATTATTAGATGTATATCCTTGGAAAGAAATCACTTCGCTTCTCTAATATTGACCTGACAAATAAGACAAACCTTTTCACTGAACTTGCTTATAATAAAGTGATGGAAATATCAAATGGAAGTGTTAGAAACATCTTATTTTACCCGAGCCTTATACACTGTTCTATGTTAATTATAGTTTGGCTCACACATCTGTTCATTGAAGTTACAACGTTCTCAATTTCTGTTACTGATCCTCCAGAGTGGACCCCAACAAGTGTCCCCACGCCCAGTGTCATTGGAGCCAAAAGATCGAGACTGAGTTTGGTTCAGAAGCAAAGGAAACTTTATATTTTGATCAGAGAATGGAGAGGTGAGAGCATGTGCTACCCCGTGGGCTGTGGGCTGGGCTGCTGTGTAGAGATCCTGTCAGATTCAGTGGGAGGGAGGGGGCAGAGCTCTCGAGGGCCCTGTTGGCTGCAGCTCAGGCTCTATATCGCGGAGTCTGCACTGGGCCCCAGGACCTGATGTGTCGACCCAGCCATTCTGTACTAGGAAATCTGGTCTGAAGTGCCGGGTGTGGAACCTCTGTATGCGGGACCCTAGGAGCACATGAAATTAGACAAAGCACAAAGGATAAAAAAGGTTAGACTTTATTTTATTGCCCAGATTCTATTTTTATCTCCCAGGGATTTTTAATGGGCTTTGCCTGGGACAAACCCCTCTTCTGCCTTTTGTCCTCTTCCTCATTCTTGGAGTGCTGAGGGTGCAGACCCTTCTTCTGTAACTGCTGAGTGCTGAGTTAGGAGCCCTTATACCCGTGGGCGAGGGTCAGAACTTCTCCCCAGCAGCCTCTAGGTGACGTTGATTGTCCCCAGGCCTCCAGCCTCCCTGTTCATCTGCCTGAGCACGAGCATTAGAAGTGTTATAGATTCTAATGACCTTTAAGGGTCCGGGAAGGAAATGTGCAGTGACGCTGTGAGGTCCACTTTCACCCCGCCACACATTTGTTCAGACACTTTAGGCTGACCGTTTCTGCCAGCCTAGATGCTCTGACTAGTAGTCTGCACTTTCTTCAATTAGGCCTCTGAATTAACGTAAAAACAGCACCAGGTGTCAGGACCCTGCCTGCTCAACTCCCGGACAGTCCAGGGTCAGTGGTGATGAAGGACCATGATGGCCACTGAGTCAACAGCCTTTTGAAGTAAACAGGAGTCCAGCCGGTCTTACTGGTCACCATCATCACGGTGTCTGTAGGCTTTTCTATGGTGACAGCGTGATATACGGTTCCCCTGCCAAGATTATTACCTCCCCTCTGGGTGCAGTAAGTCCTGCAAGCAGTAGTCTACTCTTTTGTGACACACTCTTGTTGTTTTATGAGAGAAACTCCAGGTCAAGTGATGGTCACATGTGTCGTCATGGTGCCCCGTTGCCCCCGGATATCTCTCTGGATGTTGGAGTAGGAGGGCTTCCTCACTGGAGGTCAGTGTGCCCACGGAGCAAACCCTGCAACTTCAGGGCATGGTTGGGGGTTAGGAACACCACGTGGGGTCCTTTTCCCTTAGGAGGGAGGTGGCCTTTTGGGCTGCTGATTTCCAGGTTTTTAGATACCGCCAGTATGTTGGCCAGATGTTGCAGTGGGCCAAGCCCCTTGGTGACTATAGTTTATCCTACCTGGATGGCATTCTTGCATTGTTCCATTTCAAGTGGTCCCAGGTTTTGCACTAATACTCCAATGGCAATTCACCTTTCACCAGGAATGTAAAGGTCAAAGGGTTTAGCTAAATTAGGGAGTTCCAGGGCAAGGGTCTGAATTGACTGCTCTTTCCATTCTTGAAAGGCCACTTCTGGATTCTATTCAAAAGGATCATCATCTTTTCCTTTCAGTGTTTCATATAGAGGCCCAGCTAGTAGACTGTAGTTAGGGATCCAGAAGCAGCAAACTCTGGCCTCCCCAGGAACCCCTAAGCTGTCTTCTAGTTTTAGAAAGGGGTAAGGCTGTAAATTGTTTCTTCCCTTTCCTGGGATGAGCTTCTCCGACCTTCTGTGAGAATGAAGCCCAGGCAGGTCACCGTAGTCTGTGATATTTGAGCTTTTTCTTGGACAACTTCTATCCTTTATTGGCTTGGTAGTTCAGAGGCCTCCTTAGTAGGGCTGGTGATCAGAATGTCGTCAGCATATTGAAGGAGTGTTTCCTTTTCCAGAGGTAGAACTTTTACGTCTTTAGCTAAGCTTTCCCCAAAGATGGTGTGGGAATTTTTGAACACTTGGGGCAAGACGGCCTGGATGTATTGTTTTAGTTGTATGTTGAGTCCTGCCACTTACAAGCCAAAATTTCTTGTGACTCTGGGACTAATGGCATACAAAAGAAGGCATCATTGAAGACTAATACAGAATACCGTCTCCTGGTGGTTGGTAGAATGACCAGCAGGGTGTAGGAATTAGGAACTACTGGAGGTATATACTCGGTGGCTTCACTGACGATCCTGACATCTTTACCAGGCCCCTGGCAGCCCATGGGGCTCTCGTGGTCAGGCCAATCTCAGGATATGGAGCTCACCTGGGCAGGTACCCCACCTCCACACCAGCCCATGGGGCTCTCATGGTCAGGCCCATCCCAGGATATGGGGTTCCCTGGGCAGGTCCCCTGCAGCCCATGGGGCTCTCGTGGTCAGCTCCCTCCCAGGATACAGAGCTACACTTGCAGGTACTGTGGCAGGGCAGGGCACACAGGAACCGTGCACATTGCCCTCATTGCAGAGCACTCTCAGCTCACCTGTCACTCAGATCTGACACAGAGCACCTCAGAGCAGGACTTGAACTAACAAATAGCAACTCCGACAGGTCTGTGACCCTGGGCATCACTCTGTACGGCCTGCCACCACCTGGTCTTCCAGAGACTTCCACTGCACCCGGGGCACCAGGCCTCTGTCTCCACCCACCACCCACCCCTCCTCTCCCTGACTCTTGGGGTCCTCTTATTAGGCCAGGGTTTTCTTGAAGCTGTCTCCCACTCATGGGCCAGATAAAATGATTAGAATACAAGCCAGAGCTGCAGCCCATTGTCTATCCTGACTCTCAAGAGCCCACACCTGTTCCTTGGACCTGGCCGATTCAGCAAGTTCCATTTTCTGCAACTGTGAGACCCTGAGGGGTGATGATTGGCTGACCTGGGCAGCCTGACCATGCCGGCCAGCCCTCCCCAGGTGTGCCTGTTTTGAGATCAATATAAACACCGCTCCAGGCAGCAAGAACCCCTGCAGCTGTGCCTGACGCCATTTTCTCTGCCCTGTCAGCAGTCTCGGGGCTGGGCTGGTGGGAGGGAGTGACAGGTCACGGCGTTGTGGGTGGCCCAGTGTGAGTGGGGCTCTGCTGGACTTTCTGCAGCAGTTGTCAAGATGCCACCTGCTAAAGAAGAGGATGTGTCACCCATACCTGGCGCTGGAATTTCTCCCTGGGCAGACGTGAGGAAGGAAGAAATCAGTGGGGGCCGGGACAGGAGGGGTATCTCAGGCAGGGAAATGGAAAGCTTCCAGAAGAGCACCCAGGGCCAGGACCATCCTGGCTGGCCTGCAGGCACCAAGTTGGCTGGCATGCAATCACTCGTGTGGCTCCATTGCCCTTCCTCTAGGCTTTCAAGTCCTTGAACATATTCA
The DNA here is from genome assembly GCF_059928025.1 of Delphinapterus leucas. NCBI lineage: Eukaryota > Metazoa > Chordata > Mammalia > Artiodactyla > Monodontidae > Delphinapterus > Delphinapterus leucas. The sequence goes on along the minus strand of NW_028322254.1, from coordinate 3,370,746 downwards.
GGTGTTTTATCTGGGAAGGGTGGGAACATTTCAGCAGCAGCTGGCCTGGGGCTCGGACCACGTTTACTCACAGATGCCTCAGCACGGTCCCCCAGCTTTGCAATGAGGACGCTTGTTGCGTGGGGCCTGCTGGCTGTATGGGAGATGATTCCCCACCACTGACCAACTTCAGAATTGTTTACAACTGGAGCAAGTGTCCTGATACGGTTTTCCTCTGTGTAACTTGTGGATTCTGTTTGTTTTTTCTATTTTTCGTTTTTGGTTCAAGGTAGATTTCATTCCTCTTTTTTGCATTTACAAATATAAGCATAGAAATAATTTATTCATATAAATACATGTATGTGGAGGGAAGAATATTTTTTCTGTTTTACTTTTTAATTTTATTTTTTTTAATTTTTAATCTTATTTTTTATACAGCAGGTTCTTATTGGTTATCTATTTTATACATATAAATGTATACATGTCAATCCCAATCTCTCAACTCTTCACACCACCATCCCCCCAACAGCTTTCTGCCCTTGGTGCAGATTTCCTTTACAGGCTTGCTTGGTTGGCCATCAAGGGTGTATGCGTTTTTTCCTGAATATATTCAGGAAAAAATGCATACGCCCTTTTTGGCAAAGTGCATCATTGTCGACATTCTGCCTCATTTCCTATGCTTTAAGTGCAATTCCAGTCTACCCCCTGAAATAGTTTTCCTCAAATGCTGCCCCCCTTTCCAGTCCTCTTCGCAGACTTACTTCAATATATTTTTGGACGATAGCTGTCATTCATAACTCTGCAGGTTTGTGAATTAGAGTGCCCCTGAGCTCCTTTCTTCAACTCGCTTTCTTGTGAGCTGGCCGAAAACCGCAGGAATGCTTCAGGCGCTAATCTGTTTCTGGCAGGGCACGCTGACCCTTTGGTTAATTCCTCTTCCTGGTGGGAAATGGTCGTTACACTTGCCCGTGCAGGCACCTACAGCTAGTCTCTCATTGGTTCTCCCTATTCCTGTTCATCTTGCTCAGAAATTGCAAACTGTGCTGAACAGGATGTTAAAGGCATTGACTCTCCAAGTGGGGAGAGTGTTAGTAAAGCGTCTGGAATGGTGAACCCGAGTACCAGGGCACAAAAACTGAGATGCATTTGAAAACGTTTCGCAATCACATGGTGGAATATACTCTGCGTTTCTCATGCATGTTTTAGCTGAAGGAAGAATCCCTTAAACCTGGAGAGTTGGGACCCATGGAATGGGTACCATGCAGTATGCCTTCAAACGGTCTGCATTTGCTCACCGAGCCTCACCAATGGTATCAGCGCGAAGGGTCCAGCCTTATGTCTCACCCAGCTCTGGGTGTAGATGTGGTAAATCCAGGTTGCATCACAAGCCCTGAATGAATTATTTAAGAATTGCTCTCTATTTCACTGTCATTGTGTTTTGTTTTTGAAATTTTTTTTGATAAAGGAAGTTATCCGATTTTCACTGCTGCGTTTAGGCCACTGTACACACGCTTGATTCTCTTACGGAGACATATAAATCCATGGGTTTTAAGATTCTTACTAGTCAGGTATATTCCGAGGCGTTGAATATGGGGTGTTGAGTTCATTTCGTTGAGCAAGGAGTAGGTCTTGTCTATTATATATTTGGCTTATGGAAAGATATCTGTGCTAATTTCAATCTCTGGTTTTATGCAGCACGCCAACTCACCTTTCCCCATAAGCAAGCGTAAGTTCGTTTTCTAAATTTGAGACCGTGTTCTGTTTTGTAGATCAGTTCATGTGTAGCCAAGTTTACATTCCATGTATTAGTGATAACTTATGATGTTTCTTTTTCTGTGTGACTTATTTCACGTAAAATCATCATACCTGAATCCATTCATTATGCCACTACTGGCCTGATGACATAGATATCATTGCTGAGTGATATTCCATTGTACATACGTACCACATCTTCTTTATCCATATTTCGATTTCTGGGATATTTAACTTGTATCGTAGACGAGGTTCTTGTAAACAGAGCCGTCCCAAACTTTGGGGTGGCTCTGTGTTTTTCATTTTAATGTCCCTAAGCTATAGGACCATAAGTGGAAGTGCCATAGGCTGTGTTGCTTTGTTTCCTACGTGTTTCCGGAAACACCATACAGTTCTCCAGAGTGGCTTTTGGCGGTTCACATCCCGCCCATCAGCATAACAAGGCTACATGTTCTCCATGGCCTGTCCTGCCTTTCTGGATTTTACACTTTTTTCAGATGGCCCTTTTGACCGGGGGGCAGTGAGGCTTCATTGTAGTGCAGATTTTCTTTACACGCTTGCTTGGTTGGCCAAAAAGGGCGTATGCGTTTTTTCCTGAATATATATATGGGGAGAGTGTTATTGACGGGTCTGGAATATTGAACCCTAGTACCAGGGGAAAAAAACTGAGATGCATTTGAAAACGAATCCAAATCACAAGGTGGACCATACTCTGGGTTTCCCATGCATGTTTTAGCTGAAGGAAGAATCCCTTAAACCTGGAGAGTTGGGACCCATGGAATGGGTACCATGCAGTATGACTTCAAATGTTCTGCATTTGCTCACCGAACCTCACCAATGCTATCAGCCCGAAGTGTCCAGCCTTATGTCTCACCCAGCTCTGCGTGTAGATGTGGTAAATCCAGGTTGCATCACAAGCCCTGAATGAATTATTTAAGAATTGCTCTCTATTTCACTGTCATTGTGTTTTGTTTTTGTAATTCATTTTGATAATAGGATTTATCGGATTTTCTCTGCTGCCTTCATGCAGCTGTACACATGCTTGATTCTCTTATGGAGACATATAAATCCATGGGTTTGAAGATTCTTACTAGTCAGGTGTATTCCTAGGCGTTGAATATAGGGTGTTTAGCCCATTTCGTTAAGCAAGGGGTAGGTCTTGACTATTACATATTTGACTATGGAATGGTATATGTGCTAATTTCTATCTCTGGTTTTATGCAGCACCCCAACTCACCTTTCCCCTTAAGCAAACATAAGTTGGTTTTCTAAATTTGAGACCCTGTTCTGTTTTGTAATTCAGTTCATGTTTAGCCAAGATTACATTCGGTGTATTAGAGTTAACTTATGATGTTTCATTTTCTGTGTGACTTATTTCTCTTAGAATCATCGTACCTGAATCCACTCATTATGCCACGACGGGCCAGATGACATAGATTTCATTGGTGAGTGATATTCCATTGTACGTACGTACCACAACTTCTTTATCCATTTTTCGCTTTCTGGGATATTTAACTTGTACCGTAGACGAGGTTCTTGTAAACAGAGCCGTCTGAAACTTTGGGGTGGCTGTGTGTTTTTGATTTTAATTTCCCTAAGCTATAGGACCATAAGTGGAAGTGCCGTAGGCTCCGTTGCTTTGTATTTTAGGTGTTTCAGGAAACACCATACACTTCTCCAGAGTGGCTGTTGGCAATTTACATCCCACCCATCAGCATAACAAGGCTCCCAGTTCTCCATGGCCTGTGCTGCATTTCTGGATTTTACACTTTTTTCAGATGGCCCTTTTGACCGGGGGGCAGTGAGACTTCATTGTAGTGCAGATTTCTTTAACATGCTTGCTTGGTTGGCCAAAAAGGGAGTATGCGCTTTTTCCTGAATATATTCAGGAAAAAACGCATACGCCCTTTTTGGCCAAGTGCATCATTGTCGACGTTCTGCCTCTTTTCCTATGCTTTAAATGCAATTCCAGTCTACCCCCTGAAATCGTTTTCCTGCAATTCTGCCCCGCTTTCAAGTCCTCTTCGCAGCCTTCCTTCAATATATTTTTGGACGATAGCTGTCATTTATAACACTGCAGGTTTTGAATTACAGTGCCCCGGAGCTCCTTTCTTCAAATCGCTTTCTTGTGAGCTGGCCGCAAACCCGCAGGATTGCTTCAGGCCCTAATCTGGTTCCGGCACAGCATGCTGAGCGTTTGGTTAATTCCTCTTCCTGGTTGGAAATGAGCGTTAAATTTGCCCATGCAGACACCTACAGCTAGTCTCTCATTGGTTCTCCCTATTCCTGTTCATCTTGCGCAGAAATTGCAAACTGTGCCCAACAGGAGGTTAAAGGCACTGACTCTCCAAGTGGGGAGAGTGTTCGTAAAGGGTCTGGAATTGTGAACCCGAGTAAAAGGGGACGAAAACTGAGATGCATTTGAAAACGTTTCCCGGTCACACGGTGCACCATACTGTGGGTTTCCTATGCATGTTTTAGCTGAAGGAAGAATCGCTTAAACCTGGAGAGTAAGGACCCATGGAATGGGTACCATGCAGTATGACTTCAAATGGTCTGCATTTGCTCATCGAACCTCACCAACGCTATCAGCCCGAAGTATCCAACCTTATGTCTCACTCAGCTCTGGGTTTAGATGAGGTAAATCCAGGTTGCATCACAAGCCCTGAATGAATTATTTAAGAATTGCTCTCTATTTCACTGTCATTGTGTTTTGTTTTTGTAATTCATTTTTATAATGGGATTTATCGGATTTTTCTGCTGCCTTCATGCAGCTGTACACACGCTTGATTCTCTTATGGAGACATATAAATCCATGGGTTTGAAGATTCTTACTAGTCAGGTGTATTCCTAGGCGTTGAATATAGGGTGTTTAGCCCATTTCGTTGAGCAAGGGGTAGGTGTTGACTATTACATATTTGGCTTAAGGAAAGGTATCTGTGCTAATTTCTATCTCTGGTTTTATGCAGCACCCCAACTCACCTTTCCCCTTAAGCAAACATTAGTTGGTTTTCTAAATTTGAGACCCTGTTCTGTTTTGTAATTCAGTTCATGTGTAGCCAAGATTACATTCGGTGTATTAGAGATAACTTATGATGTTTCATTTTCTGTGTGACTTATTTCTCTTAGAATCATCGTACCTGAATCCACTCATTATGCCACGACGGGCCAGATGACATAGATTTCATTGGTGAGTGATATTCCATTGTACGTACGTACCACAACTTCTTTATCCATTTTTCGCTTTCTGGGATATTTAACTTGTACCATAGAGGAGGTTCTTGTAAACAGCGCCGTCTGAAACTTTGGGGTGGCTGTGTGTTTTTGATTTTAATTTCCCTAAGCTATAGGACCATAAGTGGAAGTGCCGTAGGCTCCGTTGCTTTGTTTTTTAGGTGTTTCAGGAAACACAATACACTTCTCCAGAGTGGCTCTTTGCAATTTACATCCCACCCATGAGCATAACAAGGCTCACTGTTCTCCATGGCCTGTGCTGCCTTTCTGGATTTTACACTTTTTTCAGATGGCCCTTTTGTCAGGGGGGCAGTGAGACTTCATTGTAGTGCAGATTTCTTTAACATGCTTGCTTGGTTGGCCAAAAAGTGCGTATGCGTTTTTTCCTGAATATATTCAGGAAAAAACGCATACGCCCTTTTTGGCCAAGTGCATCATTGTCGACGTTCTGCCTCTTTTCCTATGCTTTAAATGCAATTCCAGTCTACCCCCTGAAGTCGTTTTCCTGCAATTTTACCCCGCTTTCAAGTCCTCTTCCCAGCCTTCTTTCAATAAATTTTTGGACGATAGCTGTCATTTATAACTCTGCAGGTTTGTGAATTACAGTGCCCCTGAGTTCCTTTGTTCAAATCGCTTTCTTTTGAGCTGGCCGCAAACCCGCAGGATTGCTTCAGGCCCTAATCTGGTTCCGGCACGACATGCTGAGTGTTTGGTTAATTCCTCTTCCTGGATGGAAATGAGCATTAAATTTGCCTGTGCAGACACCTACAGCTAGTCTCTCATTGGTTCTCCCTATTCCTGTTCATCTTGCGCAGAAATTGCAAACTGTGCCAAACAGGAGGTTAAAGGCACTGACTCTCCAAGTGGGGAGAGTGTTAGTAAAGGGTCTGGAATTGTGAACCCGAGTAAAAGGGGATAAAAACTGAGATGCATTTGAAAATGTTTCCCAGTCACACGGTGCAGCATACTGTGGGCTTCCCATGCATGCTTTAGCTGAAGGAAGAATCGCTTAAACCTGGAGAGTTGGGACCCATGGAATGGGTACCATGCAGTATGACTTCAAATGGTCTGCATTTGCTCATCGAACCTCACCAATGCTATCAGCCCGAAGTGTCCAACTTTATGTCTCACTCAGCTCTGGGTGTAGATGAGGTAAATCCAGGTTGCATCACAAGCCCTGAATGAATTATTTAAGAATTGCTCTCTATTTCACTGTCATTGTGTTTTGTTTTTGTAATTCATTTTGATAATAGGATTTATCGGATTTTCTCTGCTGCCTTCATGCAGCTGTACACACGCTTGATTCTCTTATGGAGACATATAAATCCATGGGTTTGAAGATTCTTACTAGTCAGGTGTATTCCTAGGCGTTGAATATAGGGTGTTTAGCCCATTTCGTTGAGCAAGGGGTAGGTCTTGACTATTACATATTTTTTTTTTTTTTTTGCTGTACGCGGGCCTCTCAGTGTTGTGGCCTCTCCCGTTGCGGAGCACAGGCTCCGGACGCGCAGGCTCAACGGCCATGACTCACGGGGCCAGTAGCTCCGCGGCATGTGGGATCCTCTCGGACCGGGGCACGAACCCGCGTCCCCTGCATCGGCAGGCGAACTCTCAACCAGTGCGCCACCAGGGAAGCCCCCTTGACTATTACATATATGACGTATGGAATGGTATCTGTGCTAATTTCTATCTCTCGTTTTATGCAGCACCCCAACTCACCTTTCCCCTTAAGCAAACATAAGTTGGTTTTCTAAATTTGAGACCCTGTTCTGTTTTGTAATTCAGTTCATGTGTAGCCAAGATTACATTCGGTGTATTAGTGATATCTTATGATGTTTCATTTTCTGTGTGACTTATTTCTCTTAGAATCATCGTACCTGAATCCACTCATTATGCCACGACAGGCCAGATGACATAGATTTCATTGGTGAGTGATATTCCATTGTACGTACGTACAACAATTTCTTTATCCATTTTTCGCTTTCTGGGATATTTAACTTGTACCGTAGACGAGGTTCTTGTAAAGAGAGCCGCCCGAGATTTTTGGGTGGCTGTGTGTTTTTGATTTTAATTTCCCTAAGCTATAGGACCATAAGTGGAAGTGACATAGGCTCCATAGCTTTGTTTTTTCGGTGTTCCGGGAAACACCATACACTTCTCCAGAGTGGCTGTTGGCAATTTACTTCCCGCCCATCAGCATAACAAGGCTCCCTGTTCTCCATGGCCTGTGCTGCCTTTCTGGATTTTACACTTTTTTCAGATGGCCCTTTTGACCGGGGGGCAGTGAGACTTCATTGTAGTGCAGATTTCTTTAACACGCTTGCTTGGTTGGCCAAAAAGGGCGTATGCATTTTTTCCTGAATATATTCAGGAAAAAACGCATACGCCCTTTTTGGCCAAGAGCATCATTGTCGACGTTCTGCCTCTTTTCCTATGCTTTAAATGCAATTCCCGTCTACCCCTTGAAATCGTTTTCCTGCATTTCTGCCCCACTTACAAGTCGTCTTCGCAGCCTTCCTTCAATATATTTTTGGACGATAGCTGTCATTTATAACTCTTCAGGTTTGTGAGTTACAGTGCCCCTGAGCTCCTTTCTTCAACTCGCTATCTTGTGAGCTGGCCGCAAACCCACAGGATTGCTTCAGGCCCTAATCTGGTTCCGGCACGGCATGCTGAGCCTTTGGTTAATTCCTCTTCCTGGTGGGAAATGAGCGTTAAATTTGCCCGTGCAGACACCTAGAGCTAGTCTCTCATTCGTTCTCCCTATTCCTTTTCATCTTGCGCAGAAATTGCAAACTGTGCCCAACAGGAGGTTAAAGGCACTGACTCTCCAAGTGGGGAGAGTGTTCGTAAAGGTCTGGAATGGTGAACCCGAGTAAAAGGGGAAGAAAACTGAGATGCATTTGAAAACGTTTGCCAGTCACACGGTGCACCATACTGTGGGTTTCCCATGCATGTTTTAGCTGAAGGAAGAATCCCTTAAATTTGGAGAGTTGGGACCCATGGAATGGGTACCATGCTGTATGACTTCAAAGGGTCTGCATTTGCTCATCGAACCTCACCAATGCTATCAGCCCGAAGTGCCCAACCTTATGTCTCACTCAGCTCTGGGTGTAGATGTGGTAAATCCAGGTTGCATCATAAGCCCTGAATGAATTATTTAAGAGTTGCTCTCTATTTCACTGTCCTTGGGTTTTGTTTGTGTAATTCATTTTGATAATGGGATTTATCGGATTTTCTCTGCTGCATTCATGCCGCTGTACACACGCTTCATTCTCTTA